>NW_022196913.1:28567116-28573826 GCF_008632895.1 Mastomys coucha
TATATATATATATATGTATATATATAACAAATATGAACAATATATTTTTTATACACACACATGTGCTGTTCATCCATTTGTTTATTGATGGAAATTTCGACCTTTTCTGCTTTTTGGCTATTGTAAATGGTGAACACAAATGTGTAAATATCTATTGTGGTCTTTGCTTTGAGTTCTTTTGGATATCTATCTATCTATCTATCTATCTATCTATGTATCTATATATGTATCTATGTATCTATCTATCTATGTATGTATTTATCTATCAATCAATCTATGTATCTATCATTTACTTGTCTATTAATCTTCTACCATTGATTTACCTATTGTCTATAAATCACCTAATATCATATATGTATCATCTACCTATTATCCATATCTATTCATCTACTTGCTATGTACCTGCTATCACTTCTAATGTATCATGATTATAACCTATAATTTATTATTTATCTATTATTATAATCTATCATCTATTATCATCTATTTATTGACCTATCTAGGATGAAACTTCTGGTTTATCTTTATCAGTTTTTTAAAAAGCTTCTTCCTCTAGTCCTAGAATTCAGGAGGTTGAGGCTGGAGGACTGCCATGAGTTAGAGGCTAACTTAGACTAAATACTAAATTCTAGTCCTACCTAGGCTACATAACAAGACTGTTGCAAACAAGCAAACAAGAGTTCCAGAACAGCTCCCATTTACTGTTGCTTGACTTTCTGACTCCTCTATTGGGTTCTTACATCTAACACCCTTCTCCATCCCAATCCCTTTCAACCCCAAGCACTAGGTAGGTGAGAAAGAAGGTTAGAGGGAAAAGAAGACACAGACCTCTTTCAACTACTTCCTGCTCATCAGGGGCATCAAGTTCTTTGGGGCAAGTTCAATTTTTACTGTCAGGATTTCTCCAACCAGTAACCAGCAATACAGCAAAATAGCAAACAAATCAACAACAGCCTGCAAAAGCAGCAGCAGCATCCAGGACCAGGAGCAGCTGCCACAGCCTTCACGACTCTGGCATTTTTAAACCCTCTCAAGAGTCTGCAGAATTCCAAACCTAAACTATCTTCAGCTGGCAAAAGCATGCCCCTGCCAGAGCACGAGACAAATCATAGTCATCTGTTTTGGACTCTGAAGCGGCCCCATATCCCACACTCGGGATTAAAACAAAACATATCCACATAACATGACTGAGTTTTTAAGGAAACCAAAGTTCTTGCTACACTTTGCTGCCCCAGACAGATGGAAGATGCATGCAGCGCAGTGGCCTGCCAATTTCTGTGTTTGACTTTGGGAGTGCCAGTGGTTTGTGGGCCTGAATGCCAGGTGCTTCCCACAGAGATCTCTTGCCTGGCTTGGTGCAGGAGCCCTTGTGAAGGGAATCAAGCAAGCATCGGCGGGCCTGTCTCTGCTGTGTCTTCCAGGCCGCTCCGTTTCTCTGAGCTGCCCTGCACTGAGTTGGGTCAGGCTGGGCCGACAGGCCAACTAGCCAGTGAGGAGTGCGGCACAGCTTCAGCCGTGTTTTGGGAGAGCAGATCTCTTCCCAAGTGTTACAGCTCTTAGAACAAAAAGCTAAGACAAGCCGGGCAGTGGTGGCGCACACCTTTAATCCCAGCACTTGGGAGGCAGAGGCAGGCAGATTTCTGAGCTCAAGGCCAGCCTGGTCTACAGAGTGAGTCCAGGACAGCCAGGGATACACAGAGAAACCCTGTCTCCAAAAACAAAAACAAACAAACAAACAAACAAACAAACAAAAAAGCTAAGACAACCGAGTAGATCTTTCACGCGTTACTTCCCTGGATACGAGTATGTGTGTGTGTGTATGACTATGTATATATAGTTTTGGGGTCATTCAGATTTTGGCAGCAGTATCTCTCATTGATTTGGGTTGAGAATCTTTATTTGCATGTAAGAGGGCTTGACCTCTTTTGCTGGGGCCGCTGTCCAGGGTTTGGGCTGAAATCTGAGCCATCGTCTCAGGAGCTACCACCGAAAGCCTACTGTCCCTTGTGAACAAATGTACCCTGCTCAGTGGGTGCTCCGGGGTTCTAAGGTGGCAGCTCTACTGGACCCAGGCTGTCAGAACAGTCCACTGCCCCACAGTGGTTGGCCATTCTTCTTTTGTGAATGGATGCTCTCTCTTTAGACTAATGTAAGAGCAGGATCGTCTACCTGCACCAGCCTAAATGGGCTAAAGTTATAATTTTGGAGATTTCAGAAGTATCTCTGGATCTTCCTAGCAGTTTCTGCACATAACACCATCTCCCTTCACTTGTGGAGGTTTCAGTCTCTGTAAACAAAGGAGACAAGTATGTCAAACAGACTCATTATCAGGTTAGAGCACCAAGGGAGGGAAGTTTGCAAACTGGTAATAACCACAGGCACACCAAACAAATGAAAGGAAAACAAAGAGAGCTATGGAGACACTAAGGGGAAAAGACATCTGGAGCCTCTGGGGAGGAGCAGGTCACCAGGAAGAGCTGCACAAGTACACACAAGGGGTGTGTACAAGAGGCTCAGAAAGGCAATGGGCTCTGGGGGGGTCTCCATGGGAGGGTATCACTGGTCTCTGGGTCAGAAGTTCAAGTGGCCATGAGGTAAATTGCCCCAATGAGGGACATGAAGTCAGGATGAGGGGAGATGGGTGAAAGGTACTGAAGAGACTTGGCAGATGGATCGAGAAGGAAACGGGGAGGCAGGAGAATGGGAGCTAGAAGAGGGAGGTTTCTGGACAAGTTAAAAGTTTAGAGAGAAGGGGTGCTCTGGGGACAGGAGCATGTAAGAGTCTCCGTGGATACAGCCGGAAGGGCACCTTGAAGAGCATCTGCAACCTACCAGGGCTGAGAGAAGTAGGAAGCTGTGGTTCTCATCTTCTGAGTGCAGCTGAAACCCTATGTGTTCTGGACTAAAACGCCTTTAGCTTATTTTCATCTTATCACACTTATCACAGTAAGGCAGAGTGGGCATGTGGCAGGGGAGGGGATTCTCCCTGGGAGTCCCTGTAGCAGCACTCCAGGCTTGCAAACCAGACAACCTAGATGTCTCAGAGCACCTTCTTTGTGTTAGTTTGTGGGAGGTGAATGGAGTGGACAGTGTCTCCTCCTTGTGCTTCCCCTCCTCCTCCTCTTCTCCCTCTTCCTTTCTCCTTCTCTCCCCTCTTCACTCCTTCATCTCCTTGGTTTTGTTTTGTTTTGTTTTGGTTTGGTTTTTTTAAAAGGCAAGTATTTCTATGTACTTCTGGCTACCTTAGAACTCACTGTGTTCCTGGGATGAACTTGAATTTAATATGTAGGACCAAGTTGGCCTCAAACTCTTATCTCAGTTGGCTAAGTGCTGGGACTGTAGGCGTGAACTATCATGCCCAGTTTGTAGGATTACTTGACACTTTTGGCATGAGGGGTGTCAACCATCAGAGTATAGCTTTCTCATTCTTCTTTTGAAACAATTATTAGGTCCATTGACTAGGACCTTGAGGTTTTGGTTAGGTGAAGACTTGCTCTCCTATGGCTTCCCTAACCCTGTCTTCATTTGTCCTTCGGGGTTCTGTGGATACCCAGTACAAACCATGAATCCAGATGACCCTTCCTGCCCTTAGGCTTAGTGTTGGCATCTCTGCTACTTAAATCTTTGATGACCCAGGTCTGGATTTGCCTTGACTCTCATAACGTCAAGGAATTTGTTTTATTCTCTCTTTTTTTATTACTGCCCCTGCTTCACTTATAAAACCCCCTTTCCTTAGAGATTTCAAGAAAATTTATAGTTCTAAATTTCATCCGCAGTAGTAAATTTAACACTTATTCTATTTATTTATTTCATTTATCATAGGATCTTATGTAGCCCAGGCACACCTCAAAACTCATTATGTAAGTGGTCTTGAACTCTTGACACCCCTGCCTTTACCTCTGAGGTGTTGTGAGTTCAGGTGTACACCATCATGCCCACTAAGCTGGTTTTCTTTTAAATTTTGAGACTTTTGTATTTCGTGGATGCTCTGGCTGTGGTTTTCTCTGGCTGGTGATTATTGCCAGACTGATTTGGACCTGTCAGCTCTAAATAATGGCACAGAGATTTATTAATATTTATGAAAGCTTAGGCAATATAGCTAGGCAGACTCCCAGCTAGTTCATACAAATTAAACCCTACTATTCCTGGCCTATGCCCTGCTCCATGGGCTGTCATCTCTCACTCAGTCCCAGCACCAGTTCCTTCCACCTCCATGTGACACTGGCAAATCTTCCCTAGCCAGATTCTTCTCCCAGAGACCCTGGAAGTCCCATCTTCCCTTTCCTGCCCAGTTATCAGCCATCAGCTCCTTATTAAACCAATCAGCTGGTGCTTCAGGCAGGTGAGGAAGGACCGAGATCCAGTGTCACATAGTAAAACCCAACAGGTGACCTCACAATCACAACCACTTCTCCCACCTCATCCTAGCCCAGACATAGAATGCAGCTCTTTCTTCTGTGTTCCCTAAATGGCACTGGTACCACTCATCTTTGGTGGCACACTTTGATGAGGCTTTGGGGGGAGTGAGGGGGAGAAGGGGAAGAAGGAATAGAATCCTAGTCCCCTAGAGAACATCAACTTGTTTTTTTTTTTTTAAATTAGATATTTTCTTTATTTACATTTCAAATGATATCCCCTTTCCTGGTTTCCCCTCTGAAAAAAAACCCTATTCCCTCCCTCTCCCCCTTCCTAGTCCTGTCATTCTCCTACACTGGATCATAGAACCTTCACAGGACTAAGGGCTTCTCCTCCCATTGATGACCGACTAGGCCATCCTCTGCTACATATGCAGCTGGAGCCATGAGTCCCACCATGTGTACTCTTTGGTTTAGTCCCTGGGAGTTCTGAGGGTACTATCTAGTTCATATTGTTGTTTGTCCTAAGGGGCTGCAAACCCTTCAGCTCCTTGGATCCTTTCTATAGTTCCTTCAATGGGGACCCTGTGCTCAGTCCAATGGATGACTGTGAGCCTCCACTTCTGTATTAGTCGGGCACTGGCAGAGCCTCTCAGGAGGCAGCTATCTCAGGCTCCTGTCAGCCAGCACTTGCTGGAATCCACAATAGTGTCTGGGTTTGGTGATTGTATATGGGAAGGATTCCCAGGTTGGGTAATCTCTGGATTGTCCTTTAGTATCTGCTCCACACTGTCTCTGCAACTCCTTCCATGGGTATTTTGTTCCCCCTTTTAAGAAGGAACAAAGTATCCACACTCTGGTCTTCCTTCTTCTTGTGTTGCTTGTGGTTTGTGGATTGTATCTTGGGTATTCTGAACTTCTGGGCTAATATCCACTTATCAGTGAGTGCATACCATGTGTGTTCTTTTGTGATTGGGTTATCTCACTCATCAGGATGATATTCTCCAGATCCATCCATTTACCTAAGAATTTCATAAACTTATTGTTTTTAATAGCTGAGTAGTACTCTGTTACCTTCCAGTGGTAACCATAGGGAAGGGTTTTCTGGAAATATGGAGTCAGGAGAAAGTTGGCTAGCCATAATTAATCTTACCCACATGGAAGGCACCTTAAAAATTAGACAGTACTTAAGAGTATGATCACCCAGCCATCTTGCATTTAATGATCTCTTTGTTACAAGCCAACATGTAGAATAGGTGAGGCAAAACCCCTCCCCCAAGTTCATCAGCATATAGGCCCAGTCAGCAGCTTCTTTGGTCTCTGTAGAGGCGGGACTCAGGTAACTGGAACCAGGAGAGAGGCGTGGCAAATAGCAGGAGGTGGGCAGAGAGGTGTGGTTATGAGAGTCAGGCAGGGTCTGAAGAATCAGCCCTCAAGCCAGGAGGGTTACAGTACTCCATTGTGTAAATGTATCACATTTTCTGTATATGTCTGGTGAGGGACATCTGGGTTGTTTCCAGCTTCTGGCTATTATAAATAAGGTTGCTATGAACATAGTGGAGCATGTGTCCTTATTACATGTTGGAGCATCTTCTGGGTATATGCCCAGGAGTGGTATCGCTGGGTATTCAGGTAGTACTATGTCCAGTTTTCTGAGGAACTGCCAAACTGATTTCCAGAGTGGTTGTACCAGCTTGCAATCCCACCAGCAATGGCAGGGTTAATATAGTAAAAATAACCATCTTGCCGAAAGCAATCTACAGATTCAATGCAATCCCTATTAAAATTCAAACTCAATTCTTCACAGAGTTAGAAAGAGCAATTTGCAAATTCATCTGGAATAACAAAAAATGTAGGATAGTGAAAACTATTCTCACCAATAAAAGAACTTATGGTGGAATCACCATCCCTGACCTCAAGCTGTACTACAAAGCAATTGTGATAAATACTGCATGGTATTGGTACAGTGACAAGCAGATAGATCAATGGAATAGAAATGAAGACCCATAAATGAACCTATACACCTATGGTCACTTGATCTTTGACAAAGGAGCTAAAATCATCCAGTGGAAAAAAGACAGCATTTTCAGCAAATGGTGCTGGCTCAACTGGTGGTTATCATGTAGAAGAATGCAAATCGATCCATTCTTATCTCCCTGTACAAAGTCCAAGTGGATCAAGGACCTCCACATACAACCAGATACACTGAAATTAATAGAAAAGAAAGTAGGGAAGAGCCTCGAGCACATGGGCACAGGGGAAATTTTCCTGAACAGAACACCAATGTTCTAAGATCAAGAATCGACAAGTGGGACCTCATAAAATTGCAAAGCTTCTGTAAGGCAAAGGACACTG
>NW_022196913.1:28574161-28574474 GCF_008632895.1 Mastomys coucha
CCAAATAACCCTATTAAAAATGGGGTACAGAGCTAAACAAAGAATTCTCAACTGAGGAATACCGAATGCCTGAGAAGCACCTACCGCTAAGGAGGAACAACAATATGAACTAACCAGTACCCTCAGAACTCCCAGGGACTAAACCACCAACCAAAGAGTACACATGGAGGGACTCATGCCTCCAGCTGCATATATAGCAGAAGATGGCCTAGTCGGTCTTCAGTGGGAGAGGCTCTTGGTCCTTTGAAGTCTCTATGCCCCAGTGTAGGGGAATTCCAGGGTCAGGAA
The DNA here is from genome assembly GCF_008632895.1 of Mastomys coucha. NCBI lineage: Eukaryota > Metazoa > Chordata > Mammalia > Rodentia > Muridae > Mastomys > Mastomys coucha. The sequence goes on from NW_022196913.1 coordinate 28,574,450, forward strand.
GAGGGAGAGGGTGGGTTGTTGAGCA
>NW_022196913.1:28574484-28589446 GCF_008632895.1 Mastomys coucha
CACTCCAGTCAGAATGGCTAAGATCAAAAAACTCAGGTGACAGCAGATGCTGGAGAGGTTGTGGAGAAAGAAGAAAACTCCTTCATTGCTGGTGGGATTGCAAGCTGGGACAGCTTGTTCTTAAGAGGCTTCCACCCTCACCCCTCATCCTGGCTGTCTGAGCTCCCTTTCCTGAATCTTGCTTGCTATTTTGGTGGATAAGCTAAGTCAGAAAAAGGCCACAAAATCTTTCTTCCCATTTCTGGGAATTCAGTAATAAAATATGGACTCCTAAGCATGCTACTCTAACATGGGCCCCTGCTGCTCCTCCCAGACTCTCAAATTGCCCAAGCCAGGAATATATAGTAGGCTCAGTTCTCTGTCTTTGCTCCCCTGATCTGGATCTACTTTTTGAAGCATTTGGTTCTCGTCCCACATCTCTTAGTCCTTATCTCCTCCTTCTCATTCCTCAGGCTCCCTCCTTCACTCTGCATACCTTGTGGGTCTTCCCCCAGATCGCCTCCCTTCACCCTTCATTCCTTATCTCTAGCCGTCATTCCTCTGCGCGGTAGTGTACCTGACATGTTCTTGTTATTTATTGCCATAGTGCTGACAAACCAATCCCCAAATTCAGCCAGTGTGTACTTGGTCAGCGTCCAGGTAACTACAAATGCTAGGTGCCCAAGGCCAGGGGTACTACAGCACGAGGCTCTTTCGTTTGTTGTAATTTGCCACAACTCTGTGGAAGATGAGTTGACAACCCCTACGAAAGCTTACTGCACGTCTGCTGTTTACTTTTGAGATTTCACCCTTGAATACATTCCCAACATAAATGTGTACTTCTGCCCCCCAAACACCATGCACGAAGAGCCTAATATCTAACAATAATAGTCAAAAGCAAGAAATAATCCCAAATGTCTAACAGTAGAGGAGTAGAGAAACAAAATGTTGTTTATAGAAAAAAAATAGTGCCAACCAACAGTGAAAAGAGCAAAGCACTGCTCTGCCTAGCTGTATTGTTGACTACCATAGTGATGCTGGGGAGAAGATGAGACAGGACAGTATGCAACTGAGGGATTAGTAATGTAAAATTCAAGAGCGGGCATCACCACCTTACAGTGGCAGGCTTAGAAGAATGGTCATCCTAGGCGTGGGAGTTGATCGGAGGAGTGGGTTAACTCCTAGAACTTGTCTGTAACCTAAAGAAAAAAGACACACACACACACATATATATATATATATATATATATATATATCTTTGTCTGTGTGTGTGTCTGTGTTTGTGTCTCTATGTGTGTGTGTGTCTGTCCGTCCAGGTGTGTCTGTGTGTGTGTCTTGTCTGTGTGTGTGAGTGTGTCTGTGTGTGTGTCTGTGTGTGTGTGACTGTGTGTATAAGCCACACGTATGCACACGACAGTGGAGGCTGGAAGAGGACATTGAACCCACTGTAGCTGGACTTACAGATGGTTGTGAGCCACCTGGTGTGGGAACTAGAAATTGACCTCAGGTCCTTTGCAGGAACAGGAACAACTGTAAGCTACTAAGGCCTTTCTCCTGACCTCCATTCAATCTTTCAACCTGGAAGGTAGATGCATAAATGTGTGCCTATATAAAACCAAACAAGAAAAACCAGAAAAGCACACTCATGAGACGAGAGAATCTTTCTATATGAAATTTAAATGGTTATTTTTTTAAAATGCCACGTGGGGATTTCTTCCTGGTATTCCAGTACTGGGGAGTCTGAAGCTGAAGTTGTGCCATGAGTTTGAGGGCCCCCTGAACTACAGAGTGAGACTTTGACATAAGAAGCGGAAACAAATATTAAAAATAGTCACATGACTCTAGATAGACAACGGGAAGCAAGAGTTTAATAGAGTTTGACTGAGAGCAGAAAAGGAAACTGTGGGGCCCGGCACTGCCTGGACAAACTCTAGGGGAATTCCTTTCCATCTTTCATCCTGATGGGCACTTCTGTCCTGGAGATGCCGTTAAAATTGTGCTTTTATTTCCTGGCTTGCTGCCAGTTTGTTTCCTATGTGCCATTTTAAGTGCTGTGGTAGATGCACGGCTAAAGCCACACTTCTAGGGCCAACAGTCTACAGGGACAAGCTAATCAGAGAGCGAGCCTCACAATCGAGTTATAGACTTACAATCTAATCAGACATTTATAATGTTCTTAGAGAGGCAACAGGCACAGAAATAAAATTCTCAGAGACCTCAGTAGTAGTGGGTTTTTTTTTTTTTAAGTGAAAGTTTGAAGATTAGCTGGGGCTCATGAGACAGAAAATTCCATAATGGAGTATTAATTATTTCTTTGCTGCTATTGTTCTGAGACAGGGTCTCATTTTGGAATTTAAGCAACCTGGCTATCTGTCCTCTTGCATCAGCTTCCCTGAGTGCTAGCACCACAGATGTGCTATACTGTGACCAGTTTGTTTATTTACTTTTTATTTTTTTTCTTGTGTGTTAGGGGACTGGGTGAGATTCTGTGCCAGTTGTCAGAGGGCAACTTTGGGGAGTTGGTTCTCACCATCCACCTTGTCAAGACAGGGTCCTTCATTATTTCTGTTGCTTCATCTCATGTTCCCTGCTAAGGTAGCCCAAGAGATTCAGGGCCATTTTCCTATCTCCACCTCCCATCTCACAGGAGTCCTGGGCGCATTCCTCAGACTTACTGGGCAAGTGCTTTAACTCACTGAGCCATCTCTCTGGCCATTTAATTAATTAATTAAGTAAGTAAGTAATTAATTAAGTCAATCTTTTACTCTATAGTGCAAGCTATAGAATTGGGAGGCAAGATACTGCATATTTCTATTTTTAAAACAATACTTCATCTTTTTCATGTACATTGGCGTTTGGTCTGCATGTGTGAGGATCCCCTGGATCAAGAGTTCCAAACAGTTGTGAGCTACCATGTGAGTGCTGGGAATTGAACCTGGGTCCTCTGGAAGAGCAGCCAGAGCTCTTAACCACTGAGCCATCTCTCCAGCCCACCACATATTTCTTGACACTATTGTATTTGTTGAAATGACCATAAAAGACACCCTTATAAGAACTAAAGCAAGGATATTTGTCAAATGAGGGAAGTAAACTGAGGAGAACTGTAGGTGTCTTGCGAGTTCCAGGCTTGGACAGTAAGCCCTTGGGACCAGCAAGACAGAGGATATTAACCAGGGCATCAAGGGGACTAGAAGGCTTTGAGCCTACAACTATATTATATGCCCCAGACACGCAGATCCTTCCTTTGTAATAAATATTAATGCTTTTCATGATACAAGCAGAAGTGTGGCTATAGATAACTTCCAGATGAATACAACAATCAGGGGTAGATTAAGTTCTCCTTAATGTTTCCCGTTAGACCATATGTACGTATCTATAACACACACATGCATTCATGAAAACATTCACACACCCTATCTCTGCCATGGCATAGAATTTGGTTTAGCTAAAGTTTCTAATCTCCTTCCTTGTGTCTTTAGGGTGGAGCTGGGAGAGGGGTAGTATAGATGTCAGACACACACTGTCACATCGGCCTGCTCCGCATCTGTGTCTCCAGAGGAACTTGAACTTCCCAGCTGTACTTTGGTAATTGCTTCTGAAAAGACCTCCTGAAATCAAATCAAAATTTTAATCAAGCAAATTGAAAAATCCAGGCTGTATTATAATCACCAATTAAAAGAAGATCTGGGCCTGGGCCTTTTGATGTTCCGTGACCAGCTTGGATGTTGTCACCTTTGTCTACTCGAAAGGGAGTAAAGGTATGCTTTCTATTCTATTCTATTCTATTCATTTGTGTGTGTGTGTGTGTGTGTGTGTGTGTGTGTGTGTGTGTGTATTTTTAGGCAGTTGCTTGTTGAGATGGATTGTCATGTAGCCTAAGCTGTCCTCAAATTCCCCTTGTAACCAAGGATGACTTTAAGCTTTACACTTGATCTTAGTCAAAAGGCCGAGAAGTAACAATCTATTTTTTCTTTTTTCTTTTTTTCTTTATTCTTTATTAGGTATTTTCTTTATTTACATGTCATATGATATCTCCTTTCCCAGTTTCCCCTCTGAAAAAAAGAAAAAAAATTAAACAAACAAACAAAAACCTTGTTCCCTCCTCCCTCCTCCTGCTCACCCACTCACTCTCTCCAGTTTCCTGGCCCTGGCATTCCCCTACACTGGGGCATAGAACCTTCATAGGGCCAAGGGCCTCTCTTCCCATTGATGACTGTCTTGGCCATCCTCTGCTACATATGCTACTAGAGCCATTAGTCCCACTATGTTTACTCTTTGGTTGGTGGTTTAGTCCCTGGGAGCTCTGAGGTACTAGTTAGTTCAATATTGTTATTATAATACAGCCTGGATTTTTCAATTTGTACTATATTGTTGTTCATCCTAAGGGGCTACAAACCTTTTAGCTACTTGGGTCCTTTTTCTAGCTCCTTCATTGAGGACCCTGTACTCGGTCCAATGGATGGCTGTGAGCCTCTACTTCTGTATTAGTTGGGTACTGGTAGAGCCTCTCAGAAGACAGCTATATCAGGCTCCTGCCAGCCAGCACTTGCCAGCATCCACAATAATGTCTAGATTTGATGACTGAATATGGGAAGCATTCCCAGGTGGAGCAGTCTCTGAATTGTCCTTCCTTCAGTCTCTGCTCCATAGTTTGTCTCTTCCTTCCATGGATATTTTGTTCCCCCCTTTAAGAAGGAACAAAGTATCCACACGCTGGTCTTCCTTCTTCTTGAGTTTCTTGTGGTTTGTGGATTGTACTTTGTGTATTCTGATCTTCTGGGCTAATATCCACTTATCAAAGAGTGCATACCAAGTGTGTTCTTTTGTGATTGGGTTACCTCACTCAGGATGATATTCTCCAGATCCATCCATTTGCCTAAGAATTTCATAAATTCATTTTTTTAATAGCTGAGTAGTACTCCATTGTGTAGATGTACCACATTTTCTGTATCCATAATGGGGTACAGAGCTAAACAAAGAATTCTCAACTGAAGAACACCGAACAGCTGAGAAGCACCTAAAGAAACGTTCAACATCCTTAGTCATCAGGGAAATCCAAATCAAAACAACCCTGAGATCCCACCTCACACCAGTCAGAATGGCTAGGATTAAAAAACTCAGGTGACAGCAGATGCTGGAGAGGTTGTGGAGAAAGAGGAAAACTCCTTCATTGCTTGTGGGATTGCAAGCTGGTACAACCACTCTGGAAGTCAGTTTGGAGGTTCCTCCAGAAATTGGACATAGTTCTACCAGAGGACCCAGCTATACCACTCCTGGGCATATACCCAGAAGATGCTCCAACATGAAATAAGGACACATGCTCCACTATGTTCATAGCAGCCTTATTTATAATAGCCAGAAACTGGAAACAACCCAGATGTCCCTCAAGAGAAGTAACAATCTTAAGATCCTAATCTCTCTGTTTCTATTTTTCCAGGCCTCAGATTACAGGTGCAGATTACCATACCAAGTTTAATGATCCACATTCGTAGTAGGTTGTCTTTAGTGTTCTGTGACTAGGTAGAAGAACTGAGTGCCTTTGTTGGCAGAGTTGATGACTCTAAAATAGATAATTTGAAGATATAGCAGTGTCTACCTTAGGGACATTGGGTAGGCAGTTAATGAGGTACTTGTGTGGAAAGTCCACTTCGCCCACACCTTGTTTGCCATCCATGCGCTTTATCTTCCAGAGCCTGCTCTTTGCAATCCACTGTCCCTGGTCGCTCTCTGGGCACTTCTCTTATTTTTAAGCAGCTGTCAGCTGAACTTTATGGTTCCAGGCATTTCCTTCTGCTAGTATATTAATACTTTCTGCTTTGCTCAGGAGCACAGTAAGTGCCACAGCCAAGAGAGATACTGAGCAACAAGGCTTCCAGGGCTTGGAGGACTCTGGTCTGGACCTGAGGGTGTTCTGGCCTAGGAGGAAAATTAAATTTATGGATCCAAAGATCTCAGAAGAGGAAAGGAAGGTCATGGGTTCTTGAACAGCTTTGGCTACATGTTCTCAAAACAAACAGCAACAGGATGTAATCAGGCTTAAAACGCCTGTCAATAAGATGCTGAATGTTTCGCAGAGTAAGGTTTGTCAGAACAATTTGTCCCCCACCTCGCCTTCTCTTTTTGTTGGGGGAGTATGAAACACAATACAGATAGTCCTTCAGAGCACTTCCTGGTCAGCACTCGGGGTACCTTCTGTTACCCTTTTGAATTCTAGCATGTCAAGTGTAACATTTTGTTTTACTTTTACAAATAAGCATGCAACTGTTGTGAAGGTACCCTAGGGTAGCATCAGGTTTAAACTGTAGTTTCCTGAGAAGATTCCATGGGAACCACCTGTGTGGACTAGTAGTTGCAATGGTCACCCAAGTGTTTATTAAATTGCTTTTGTGTGTCCGGCTGAGGAGGTACTATGAAGACTCAGGTATATGTATGTCTGACAGTTTTCTAGGGAGTGGAAAAATTGATAAACATCAGAGCTAAAAACCAAATGATAACTTTTAATATGTCCCATGAAGGAAAAGGACACGGTGTTGTGGGAGGGTCATGCTTGTATGCTTGTGAATTTCCCCTTTTGATATGTCCCATGAAGGAAAAGGTCACGGTGCTGTGGGAGGGTCATGCTTGTGAATTTCCCCTTCTCCGGGAAGTCTTCCTTGGTGATAATTGACTTGGGACTGGAAGGTAAGGAAGATAAATATGTGCAAAGAAATCAAGAGAGTATTCCAGGTACATGGCTACAGTTTTAGGAAACGAATGAAGACTACATGTCATGACGAGCAAGACTGTAGATTAAAATGAACTGAAGGGGACAGGTAATGTACCTCAGTAGGTAAAGACACTTGCTGCTAACCTGGTGGTCCTGAGTTTGATCCACATGGTAAAGGAGAGGGCTGACTCTCAAAAGTTGTCCTCTGAGCTCCACAAGTGTGTCATGACATGTATTTACACACATACACACATACAAGCACACAAACAGTATAATGAAAAATAAAAGCAGCTGGAGGAAGTGATAGGAATTTTCATGGTGACTTATTGGCATATGAGGGATTGAAGCATGGACAGCCATTGTCTGGTGTGTTTGAGCAAAACATAGATGATCTAATCAAATAATAAGCTGAGTGGGAAACTCAGCAAACCTGTCTGCCCTCACTCTTCTTGTTCTGTCTGTACACATTTCTTTCACCTAATTTTAGCACAGTATCTCTTGTAAAACACAGGTCTTAGGATTTACTCTCAGACAAGGCAAGTCAACAAATGTCTTCATGGCTTTCTCTAAGACAGAAAAGTAAAGGGAAGTGTGTGTGTGTGTGTGTGTGTGTGTGTGTGTGTGTGAGTGTGTGTGTGTGTGTATGTATGTATGTATGTATGTATGTATGTATGTATGTATGTCTCTGTGTGGGTGTGACTGTTCAGGTATGTACACCCTCAAAGGTCAGAAGAAGGCATCAGGTATCTTCCTCTATGTTCAAAGCCTATTCCTTTGAGGCAGGGCCTCTCCTTGAATCTAGGGCTCCAGTCTTCTTAGGTAGGCTGGACACCAGCAAGTACCAGCAAACCATTCAGAGCAGGGGTTAACTGACACATGTGAGATGCCCAGCTTACTAAATGGGTAGTGGGATCTGAACTCCAGGCCTTATGATTATGCAGTAAGCTCTCTTAACCACTAAGCCATCTCTCTAGTCCCCACTTCTCATCCTTGAGAGGCTAAGGGGATGGAGATTAATCTTCCAAGACTGCTTCTGAGCGGGTGGACACTGTGTCATCCTCCTTCGAGTAACGCTTCCCCACTGTTAAACTGTGATAAATCTTAAGATCACAGTTGCTTCCAACACCTGAGTTCCTTTTGTAATTGTTTTAGTACAGTAGTTTAAAGCTCAGCAAATTTATGAGGGAAGTCCTGAATAAAACTAGAAAATTGATATTCCTAATTTAAGTAATTTAGGAAATATATACTTAATGTCTTGGGGAAATTTAATCCAAAACAGTTAGGCAAACAGGTCAACTGAGAGACTACAACAAAAGGGAAATGAATTTTTGTGTCTTCTGACACAATCTGATACATATGCAATTTTAGGTTCTAACTACAAAAAGTAGAATCAGTCGGGAGATTAAAACAGACCAAAATAGGCAGCGTGGAGCTGCTTATGATCACTCCCTTGTTTTCAGTGAGTTTTGGACCTTGTTTATAGACATTGTTAGATTCACTTTAGTCTCTTTTAAAAATAAATAAATTTGGCATGCAAAGTAATGGGATTCCTTCTGGCATCTTCCTGCATATACTGTGTTCTCATTTGCTTTCTTGACACAGTGTCTGCAGCCTGGGCCCACTTCTTCCTCCAGATGGTTACCCTTCTCCCAAGTCCCTCTTCTGCTTTCAAATCACGTATGTGTTTCTAAACACACTGAGTAGATGCCATCCTTTTTGTACAATTTAAGAAGCTACGAGCAAAGCTGAACTTAAGTTTTCCTCTTTTCTTCCTCCCTTGAGACCTCTTCCTTAATTCTCATGATGCCCTGTCTACTTTAACACACACACACACACACCCACACACACACACACACACACACCCTTTTGGGTTTCATGCCCTCTTTATATGGCATGATGAACCCAGGAAACATAGCTGAAGTAGCTTCTTCCTTCAGAGTTCCCTCAAGGGGACTTGCAGGGTGACTTTCAGTAAAACTGCTTGCTGTCTCATTTTTTAAACAATTTCCACTTCAGTCACCCTTATGTTGTTAAAAAACCATACAGAGCATCTCTACCACCCAAGAAAGATGGGTATCCGAATCCAGAGCAGCATCTGAGAGGCCTCTGTAGATATCAGGAGCATTCTGAGACACAAAGCAGCTTCCCAGGACTGTGGAATTGCCATCGGGGAGAGTCCTCCTTCCATTTGCTTATCTTATAGTTCTGTCCTATCCATTTTAGTAAGTTTATATGAGAATAAAATCTTGTTCCATTGCATGGAAGTTACACAAATATTTTCTTTCTCTATCTGAGAATAGAGGTGCAGACATTTAATTCCAGCTGTTCAGGAGGCTGTGACAAGAAGATTGCTAACTTGAGGAAAACTTGGGCTCCTGCCCGAGCTCCTGTATCAATAGTAAAGGTAAAAAAAGAACACTGGCAGAGGACTCGCCAGCACACCAAGCCCTCAGTTCAACATCTAGTACCACAAAAACTTATCTTTAGTTCCTCTTTAATTTTTTCCTAGCAAAAAAATTCATTCTCTATCACTAACTGACCTCTTTTATTTATTTATATTTTACAATTATTATGATTTTTTTTTTTTTTTAGAAATTTTGTATACAGTGTCTCAGCCTGGCCTTGAACTCACAAACTTAGTACTTCTGCCTTCTGAGTGGTGGGATTGTGAATATATACTACCAGGCCTTTCAGAAAACAAATTATGTTGATTAATCTTTATTTCTATTTTTATTTTTTTAAAAATTGGCTTGAAACAAGATTGTTTGGGAAGAGGACACACTAGTTGAAAAAAACGTCTCTATCAGAACGGAGGACACACTAGTTGAAAAAACGTCTCTATCAGAACGGTTGTTTTCTTGATTGATGATGGATGTGTGCCCACCCCATTATAGGTAGTGCTGCATGAGCTGGTGGTCCTGAGTTATATAAAAAAAGTGAGTGGGCCATGAGGAGTAAGCCAGTAAGCAGCACCCCTCCATGACCCCTGCATCAGTTCCTGCCTCCAGGTTCCTGCCCTGACTTCCCTGAATGATGGACTATAGCTGGAAGCTAAAATAAACTTCTTTACTCCCAAGTACCTCTTGGTCACAATGTTTACCACAGCAACAGAGAGCAAACTAAGACAACATGCATGGATTCTATGTGACAGAGCAAGTTTGTTCTCGGAGAGATGGTTTACAGGACAGAGGTGCACACTTAGCTCCTGATCTGTTGTGAGGCTATCCTTCCGTTTACACGTCAGGACCATGGTTGATGAGATCTCAGAAGTAGACAAACTCTTTAAAATAAAACATTCTCTTTAAAATAAAACAAAATGACACACTCTCTGTTTTATATTTTTCCTCATGAAAACTGTATTTAAATGTCCATGTAGTCTTTACATATAGCATTACATGTGTTAATGAGACTCTTTAGCTTTCAGTAACTCCAATTTATAATGACTCCTAGAGAAGGAAGCAATTTTGAATTGTTTGCCATATACCAACAACGAGCTCTAGCATGGGATGTGTTTATTAATAGACCCAAATAAATGTTGTCCTTTTTATACAATTTTAACAACTAATTACAAAATTGAACTTATGTTTAGCAATTGGTGATTTAGTATTTTTACTTTGAAACAACTCAGCTTTCTCATGTTTACCATAAAACCTTTTAGATTTTTAAGTTGCAGGAAGAATGCATTTAAAAACACATTTCATTTAAATTTATGTAATGTATTTACTCTTTATAATTATTTGTAGGCCTCCCAAGATATCCATCATATACAGTCAAGACTATATTTATTTATTTATTTTACCAGTCCAAGCCTTAGAACTTGCTGTTCTTGAAGCAGAAAATACTGGCTATTCCAGTGTTAAGTATAACAGAGATAAATGTGATCCTGACTGACTGCTTGCGTAGGCAAAACAGTTGTTATCAATTCAAACAATTATGAGCATGGTATCAACTTTTGACCATCTATGCAGATCTGTGTCTTCAAGACCTAGAATCAAAGGAACTGAAAAAATGCAGCAAATTATAGTTTAATGCTGTAGACAAACTTACTTCCGTTTCACTATACTTCTACATATGAATGTAGCAAAGAAATCAATAATGCAAGGAAGGTTGAGTTCAGAAAAACATGGCCAGAAAAACAGGTAAATAAGTGCCAGAAAGCACATACTAAATATTCACAGAGCAGCCCGTTTCCAGAACTTTCTCAGGACAGGCTGATTTAAACACAATTGCCTGGTATGTATTTTCCTAGGTCTAATCTGGGAAAGCAAGGGAGAAGGTCATACCCAGATTCAGGGTACACTGACCAGATTGGGTTCTATAGCTATGATCTCACATCCAACAAGAATGAACATATCTTATATATTGAATGTAAATGTTTCTCACAGGAGGCACAAAACATTCATGTTCAAGAACAATCCAGGGGACAAAATGCACCTGAGGTAAAAGGCCCTCTGCCTTTTTTCCTGAAGTTTTTCTCACAGTTCCCCAAGGCATTGTTTACCATGGGTCCCTTTGACATTTGATCTGACAGTAGGCAGGATGCAGGGTTGGGAATATGTACACTACTCATAGTGTGTAGGTGCCCATAGAGGCCAGAATAAGGGTTACAATCACCTGGAGTTACAGCCATTGTAACCAGTGAGCGGTGAGAGCTGGGAACAAAACTCAGGTTCTCTGCAAAAGCAGGAGTCTCATCTAACCGTCACATCTAAATAACGGTTGAATTGGTTCTCTAGTTAGCAATTAAAAAAAATCTTTACTTTTCTCTCATCAACAAATTTAAATTATCATATTTTCAAAACTATGCCCAAGTAGCTAAGTATGGTAGCAAATCTCTAGAAGTTCAAGGCCAGCCTGCTCTACACAAGGAGTTCCAGGAATAGCCAGTGATACCTAGAAAGATTATATAAAAATGATATATAAAATATTAAAATAGAAATAAAGTAGAGAATTATATATACACATATATATTTAAGTCATATGAATTAAAAGGCATTTGTGCTAATTTACATTTTAGTGAGTGCTGATTAATCTATAAGCTAATTTGGAACTATGCAAACAATATACAATCATAAACACACAGGCAAATATGACATATGATATGTACCTGTACACATAAGAATAAACAAAGCTCCAAGATATCATGCTTCACTTAGAATCATCATTTGATAATTTTCAGAAAGTTAAACCAATGGTGATATGATTGCTTCCTTCAGGGACCTAGGCAATCAATCTTTAATAGCAAATGTATTCCTTCAAACGTAGGACTTTTTGGCAAAAGAAAATAATAATATGTACATTAAAAATATGAGAACTTAATGTAAATATCACTGAGAAGGACTTAAAAGTCCAATGTGACAAAAAGATCAAAACCTAGGGCATGTTGTACAGACTTCAGTGAGTCCATAGACAGAGGAATGACTTATAAATAGAAATTTCTTTTGCAATTAGTTTTGTTTTAATTAATTCATTATTACAATTTGGATTCAAGGTCTCAGTATGGAGCCCTGGCTGGGCTAGAACTCACTATGTAGACTACTCTGGCCTCCAACTCATAAAAATTCCCCTATCTCAAACTCCTGTGGACTGGGATTAAGTGTGTACCACCAAGGTGTCTCATGCAATTAATTTTTGGAATGATCAGTTAAATGTCAAAGGTCCTATTTTGTTGCTACCTTGATAGCAATGGCACAGATAAGCGACAGAACCCCTGTAATCCTGATGCTGTCTCTGTGGGTAGTAAGAAGCGTGTGGACATTGCCTGCTGCCTGACTGCCCTGGTGCTGGCCCTGCCACGTTCCTGGTGGCCCTAGGCATTGAACTCTGTCACCTTGCACATCAGATGTGCTGTCTTCTCACTGCAAAACTCAGGGTAGACATGAACAGATGACAACAGAAAATGTTATTGCAATAGTGCGTGGGAAACAGCAAAGTTGCACAGCAGTCATTGGAAGGTGGTTACATAGTCTGCCCGAAGTTGGGACACAATTGAAAAGGCAAGTTGTGTTTATTGTTTGAAGAGTGTGAATGCTTCTTTGTTGTGAGAAGTAACTGTAGTTAATGAAGTGTTTGCAGAACATCTGTTATGAAGTTGACTGGATGATCAAGATGATGCCATGGGGCCCTTGGCTCACTGCTGAAGAGAGCATGTGTAAAATCCATTGGGGAGTTTCTATGCTATCCTCAAGTAAATGGGAGTGAAGTAACTTGCTCCAGTATGCTTGCCTTAAAATAGTAGTGGATAAATAAGCTAAATGATCTCTAGTACCCTCTCCCTCTCCCCCCTCCCCTCTTCCCTCTGTGTGTGTGTGTGTGTGTGTGTGTGTGTCTATGTGTATGTAACCTGCTCTCAATAGTATTGCTAAAACCCCCACAACTTCTGTAGTGAGAATTCTGGTTTCTTTAAAAACTCAGTTATGCTATGTGACTACGTTTTGTTTTAACCCCAGGTGTGGGATAAGAGGCTGCTTCACAGCAGGTGATTATGATTTGCCTCTTGCACTAGCAGGGGCATGATTCTTGCCCACTGCAGACAGTTTAGTTCTGAAGACTCAGGAGAGAGAATAAATGGGAGAGCCTCAAGGGTCTGTGGTGGCTGTGCTGTCCTTGCTGCTGCTTCCTGCTGTTGCTTTTCATAGATTGCTGGTTTGCCATTGCTGGCTTTCTGGATACTGGTATTCTGACAAGGAAGATCTCGGTCTTGCCCCTAGAAACCGGATGCTTCTAGTCAGCAGGAAGTAGCTGAAGGAGGTCTATGCCTTACCGACCTAGTGTTGTGGGGGTTGGAGTGTAATAAGGATTGAAAGAGTGGTAGATATAAGAATCCAATGAAATAGCAAAAAATTATGCCAACAAACTTCCTAATGGGTGCAGGTAAACACTGTGCACTTCTTTTTTGATAATGCCTTAGACTCGGTATCTGGACCAGGAACTAAGCTTTGTTATTTAGAATTCATGATATTATCTACAGTAAAAAGTGCTTCTAAGAATTCTGTATTTCAGGATAGCAATGTTATTTTAAGTCTCACATAATATTGGGTGTTTTGTTTTGTTTTGTTTGTTAGTTTTTTGGTTTTTGTTTGAGAAAGAGTCTCATTATATAGACCATGCTGGCCTTGAATTTATAGAGACCCATTTGCCTCTACCTTCTAAGTGCTAGGATTAAAGGCTGCTACCAACACACATAATACTGTAACTTCTTTATGTCTATCCCTGGGTTTATGTCAAAAGACTTAACAATCTCATTAAAAATGTCTGAGAGTGGAAGAAATTGTACGCTGTATGGTGTGATATGAAGGGTTACTGTCTTAAGCTCACAATATGTTGCACTAGCTGCCGCTCTTTTATGTGGCAAAGCAAGAGGCTTGCAGAACATGAAGAAACAAAATACACATCTTCTCCATTAAAAAAAGAACATGAAAGTTACAGGTAAGCATAGCTCTCCTGCCTCATCAAAGAAGCTTCTTTTTGTAGCAGAAGGAGACTATTATGGAGATCTTCAAGCTGGTTAAAATGCAGAGAATAAATGGTACTAGGATTCCCATCCCAATCTGTGCATCTACAATGCAAATCCAACAGCTTAGAGAACATCATAGAAGGAGCGAGCAGAAAGATTGCAAGAGCCAGAGGTCCAGGACACCTGCAGCAAGATGGTGTCTCCTCGACAAGATGGAGAAGTGGTATACATGAAATCTTATCAATATGGTTGTCTAATGAACACTTGCATAAGGACAGCACCAGATGACAAGCTAGCATAGATACGGAATTTCACAAAGTTCACCCCAGGAGAAGAGCAACAGGCAATAGTGGCTGCAGAGAGCAGAAGAATCTAGTTTCTCCAGGAATGATCTCCCTGATAGGTTTTCTAATCTGAAGTGGTCAGCCCTAAACACATGAATATATTGGGTGTATAATCTATATCTGTCTATGTAACAATAATAAAGAAGGATCATGAATTTGGGAGGGAGTAAGAAGAAGTAAGGGAGAACTTGGAGGGGGCAGAAGGAGGGGTAGAAATAATGTAAATATAGTACTCATGTATAAAATTCTGTAAAAAGCAAAATATTAAAATATTTAAATTTCCCTTATGAATATCGATGCAAAGATATTCAATAAAATTCTTGCAAACCGAATCAAAGAATACATCAAAACGATCATCAACCAGGATCAAGTAGGCTTCATCCCAGGGATGCAGAGATGGTTCAATATACGGAAATCCATCAACATAACTCACTACATAAACAAACTCAAGGACAAAAACCATATGATCATCTCACT
>NW_022196913.1:28591689-28596730 GCF_008632895.1 Mastomys coucha
TGATTGTTCTGGCAGCATGTGTATAGTGGAGGATTGCAATTTGATCATCAATAGGAGGAGAAGAGCTCAGCCCTGTGAAAGTTCTGGGCCTCAGTGTAGGGGAATGCCAGGGCCAATAAGTGGGAGAGGGTGGGGTAGCAGGCATGGGTAGGGGGGAGGCAACAGGGGTTTGTTTTTGTTGTTTTTGTTTGTTTCTTTGTTTTTTGGAGGGGAAACTAGGAATGGAGAAATTTACATGTAAATAAATAAAATATCTAATAAAATAAATAAATAAATAAATAAATAAAAGAAAATATCTAATAAAAAATGAAAGACATATATATTTTTTTTTAATTTTTTTTTATTTTTATTTTCGAGACAGGGTTTCTCTGTGTAGCCCTGGCTGTCCTGGAACTCACTCTGTAGCCCAGGCTGGCCTCGAACTCAGAAATCCGCCTGCCTCTGCCTCCCAAGTGCTGGGATTAAAGGCGTGCGCCACCACCGCCCGGCAGAAAGACATATATTTTGATGACCGATTTAAGTAAGTCCTTTTGCTGGCAACCAGGACAGAGAATTTGTTCAATCTCTTAAACCTCATCTGAAGCATTTTCTTGATCGGCATCCATGATCAGCTCCTCCTCCCAGATACAAATTCTATTTAATCACACCAACCTGTGAGGAGGTTTTTTAAGCCCCAAGACTTTGAGGCTAAGATGCAATTTTTACACTTTTAGCTAGCTGTTGTGTGCCATTCTAATCTACCCAGTCTTTAGGAACTATGTCATCAATATTGTCCGCCAACTCTATCCAACACTGTCCAGAGGGGAGATTTCTTAATAGAAGGCTTGAAACATCTTCAAAAATCCATCTAGAAACCCAGTGGCAGGCCCCAAGAAGGATTTTCCCTTGGGATGAGTTTCTGGCACTACAGGAGCTCCTGGAGAGACTATGCTTCTATCTAGAGTTGGGTAGCAGAAGTCCAGAGTTTACAAGCAGCACATCCTATGGGGGATGTTGCATGTAGCTTTTCACTACCCCACCTAAACTCTGGGATTGGGCCATGATACCAGCCCCATCTCAGCTTCCCTTGAATCTATGGATAACACACACACACACACACACACACACACACACACACACACACACAGAGTCGTTCATTTTCAACTTGCCTTCTTGGCACAATTGCTGGGCGCTACTATCTCCCACCTAGAAAAGCATGCCCTTAATAATATTTTTATCTCCGCTCCTCTCAACTACCCTAAACTTCAGTTGCTAATTGCATTGCTGACCCACCACAGACAGCGGCTCTGCCCAAGACCTCCCATGCCTGGACAACTTTACTCTATCAGAAACCTGGTGAACTCCTTCTTCTGCCTTGCATTCCCTTTTCCTGAGGGACCAGGAAGTCCTGTCTGTACCTTTTACCCAGAAATTGACAGATCAAGAACCAACTGGGGAACAGGACCTAACATCAGAACCACCCCTATTAGGGATGCTCGTATACTTTGACAGTCTTCCAATGATGGCCACTAGTGCTCTGGATTAGAAAACTTGAATTATTTGTACAAGATTATTTCTGCAAGATATGCATGGTGGAGATCCTGACAAGCAAGCAGCCTCTTTTCCCCTAGTGACCTGCTCTGAAGCTGTTTGAGTCACTACTGATTTCTATTTGGCAAGTGTCCTGTAAAGAGCATTGAACTGGTTACTGGTTACTGCCCTAGGAAGAGCATGTGAAGGTTTGTGGGTCACAGTTTTAGAGTCAATGGGCAGCATCCTGTTGAAAGGATTTCTGTGGTTGAAAAGCTGAGCCAGATCATTGGTGGATATATTGGTTGCTAAAGACTGAATGGTGGGAAAATTTGATGCTGTGGTTACTTTTCTTATTGCTGTGACATAATGGAAGGAAGGTTTTGTTTCAGCTTGTACTTAGAAGGATATCATTTGTCATAGCTGGGAGGTCATGGCCACAGCAGCATGTCATGGCTGACCATATCATGCCTACAGTCAGCAAGCAGATGAGACATGAATGACAGAGCCCAGATCACTTTCTTATTGGTTCCTTCTTATTCACCCTGGGATCCAAATCATAGACATATTCAGGGTATCTTCCACCCTTAGTTAAATCACTTTAGAAACCTTCTCACAGATATACCCAAAGGCATATTCCTAGTTGATTGCAAATCTTGAATATCTGTCCAGCAGTGCTTTAGACTTGTGATTTTACTGACACATGGGCTAGATATATAGACCAAATAGAAATACCTGGATAGTATTAAGGGATAGTCATAAGATATGTGACCCTGAAAAGCTTGAAGGGTACATTAAAGTCAAGCATGTTGATGGCCACCAGAAATCCATTCTGGGTTTGGAAGATGTGACAGTTTGAATATGCTTGGCCTGTGGGAAGTGGCACTTAAGAAATGAGCTAGAACACACTGACGGGCTGCTGCCGTACAACGACAGTCAGAACTGAAATCAGTTTCTTTTGTCATATCATGATGATGAGCATTGTTCCTTTGGCAAGAGAAGCAGAGACTGCTGGAGGCTTGTGGATGGGAAGGCTCTGAACATAGCTAGCAAATGACATTGGAGCTGTGAAACCATGGGAATGGCTCAGACATCTTGTTCATAATAGATACCAGCTCAGAGTAGAAATTTGCTCATGTAGGGGAGACATAAAAACTCAGACTGTGCAAGGAAAACCAAAACAAGAGACATTGCTTAACATAGCTCCTTCTAACCAAAGAACACAAGGCACAAACCACAGTGTCCGACAGTAAGTGGAAATCTCTCCCTCACTGCAGCAGTGATTTAACAGGGTGAGTGATCAGTCAAAACACTGGCTGTCTACAATGGACAGAGGCATGGAAATGATTGCCTGGTTATTTCATCCAGATGTTCTCCTCTTCCCTGGTAGACCTGGGTTCCAGGTTCCAGAACAGAGCACCTATGTTACAAGTGACAGATCTTCCTCTCTCTTCTTTCTCTCTTTCTTCCTTCCCCTCTCTTCCGTTCCTTCTGTTCATTGTCTCAATCTTCCTTTTATACCTGGCACAGTGGGCATAGGACCAAGTCCTGTGTTCTGTAGGAATGATCCCAAAGCACTAGTCCAAAACTGTATTTTTAAACGTTTTGTCAGAATACAAGTGGCTGATGGTGCCACTATCTCATCTGACTATATTAGAGTTAAGTATGAATGTACATGTATTGCCTGGTGGCAAAAATAGCTTAGTGGTTTCTGCAACTGTGTAACCTTATCCCATATGAATAGGAGTGTGCCCCGGCTCATGGGGCAATAAAGCAGGACCGGGAGGGGTCACCTGGAAGAGAATGAGGGGCAAGAGACGCAAAGAATGGCTGGCAAGTCAAGGAGTCTGATCAAGCTGACAAACTTTACTTTTTCTCACCATGGTTATATACTCATTGAAGTAGGGTAGGGGGTGAGGGAAGAGAGTACGGTTGCTTTGTCTTCGGGGAGTGCAGGTGCCCTCAGAACCAGGAAATTGGCTGGGTGAAAAGTTGAGGTTACTGGGTACCTGTCTATATGATCCATAGCTATTTTGTTCTTGACCAGGCTGGGAGTTAAGCACTTGTCTACAAAACCCATAGATGTTTGATCTCATAGCAAAATGAATTGCTAGATACCTAACTGCAAAATCTATAGCAAGTTTCCATAACAAAATGGGTTGTTAGATACCTATTGGCAAGATTAATAGCCATTTGGGGTTTTTTTTGTCATCTTCCTTAAAAATTATAAAATATTATAACAAAAAAATAAGTATTATAAAAGTTGTTTGATATAAAACAGCAATCAATTTAACAGTCTTATGTTGATGTTTGTCTATAGCAATAGTGAAAATACATTTTTCTCAATATAAATTTTAAACAACTCCAACATATTGACTGTATATTTCAAAATAATACATCACTATTAGTATTTTCTTAAATGAACATAAATATATAAAGTCTTTTTGTTTGTTTGTTTTGTATTTAGTAGAGTTTAAAATCTTGGCTCTTACTGTGGTACAAGCCCAAAATAACAATTTTTAGACATTGGAGTTCACTGTAATAAGGCTGTATTTCAATGACCTTCACATCACCAAAGGATTTTACCTCCATTGTAGCTAAGTTGAGAGTTGACAGTTCTGCTGCACCAAGAAGTGAATTGTAGGCACGAATTTTGGATACAGACTTCCTGCTATGGTCAAAGCTATTTGACCTTAGTGAGTGACTTTATTCTCAGCCCACAGAGAACAGGTTACATTCATTTAAGAAATGGTGTATGTAATAAGATGGTCTATCCATAAAGTCACTTACCAACTGTTTCAATAAACAATGGTTCTGCTTGGAGGGTGGCACAGACATTACGTGAGGTTAAGAATTTGGTTCATTAGCTGTGATAATTAGGAAAAGCCTCCATCTCAGAGAAAGAGTAACTTATAAAGTTTTCTTCTTCAAACTTGATACAAGAGTTAACAAACGTCAAGCAAAGCACTCAGTCTCAGTCTTTGTTGTTCTCTTACAAGTCACCTCCCTAGTTAATCGTCGATGTTTCTTTTGGGTATATAAATACTTTTGAAATATATAAGCTGTTCTGAAAACCATAGTATAGTGTAAAAACATGAAATAAACAATACTATTAATAGAGAGGCTGAGATAGGAGGAGCGAGATTTCAAGAACCTTATGTTGTACACAGTCAAACACTGTCATGAACAAACAAGCTGAAAGTATATATGGATTGTACAATATTGGACTTATTTCTCCAATTACCAAATTATAGAGACCATTGGATGACAATCAACAAATTTCTAATTCCTCGTATTTTTGGATTTCAATCGATTAGGATATGTTGGTAATATTAATTTTCATTTTAAGATATCAAGAAAAAGTAATTGTCTCTTCCTGTTGTTTATGTTGTAATAGGTGGAATTAGGTTTGTATGGATTTGTTGAAAGATTACTTTCTTGCTTCTTCTAGGATGTAGTTTTGATCCTTATGTTTTCCATCTATTATCCTTTGTAGGGCTGGATTTGTGGAAAGATATTGTGTAAATTTTGT
>NW_022196913.1:28597654-28598896 GCF_008632895.1 Mastomys coucha
ATGTCTTTCTTAAAGTCCTGTATCATCACCATGAGAAGTGATTTTATATCTGAATCTTGCTTTTCTGGCATGATGGTGTGTCCAGGACTTGCTATGATGGGAGAATTGGGTTCTGATGATGCCAAGTAACCTTGGTTTGTGTTGTTTATTTTCTTATGCTTGCCCCCCACCATCTGGTTATCTCTAGTGCTACCTGCCCTTGTTAAATCTAACTGGAGCCTGTCCTTCCTGTGATCCTGGTTGTGTCAGAACTCCTCAGAATCAAGCTGTCTCTGTGATCCTGTGATCCTGGTCTTGTTAGAGTACCTGGGAGTGGAGCTTCCTCTGGGTATTGTGGTACTGGCTGCAGAGCTTGTGCCCAAATTCTGCTCAGGACACCAGCCCTGAGAGACGGGAAGGAATCAGAGCCACTGGGCTGGTCAGCCATTTGTTCTTATCTTATGCTGGTTCTAAGTGGGTTGCTAGATACCTAACAGCAAGATTAAGAGCTATTTGTTCTCAACTGGGTCAGTACTTTCCCACTGAGGCAGCTATTAATTTTCAACTCGGTTAGTACTTTCCCATGGAGGCCAAGACTTTTGTGCCAATAAGTAGTTATGGCTGACAGAGCAGTTAATGTGCAGACAAGGTTGCTCCTAACATGAGTGGATCGAGGAAGAGGTACTGAGTAAACTAGTATTATGGTCTGTAGTCTAGAGCAGTGCAATAATCAAACTCAATGCCCTCCCAATGGGAACAATGTCTGAGTAGAAACAAAGAGAGCAAAGAACTGTAGCTGAGGATAAAGGATGGACTATATGGGTTATGTAGCAGAGGAAATCCAACATTCTATAAATAGCTTGGGAGAAACTCAGAGGAAGAGGATAGTATTATCTTAGTACAGTTCTACCAGGATCCCAGAAGGGTGAATCTACACTGTGGACCATGACCACCCTTGCTCTAGGAGCCCAACAGATGAATGAGAGCAAGCAAATGTGAGTGCTCTCACCTTGGAGACATTTTTTTTTTTTTACAGTGTAATTATAGAGTGAGCTCATTAATGAATGAATGGGATTCTAGTACTGGGGCAATGTCTTTTAAACAATGTCAATATCATTTTGCCATAAGCTATCTATGTACAAAAATAATGAAGGGGTGGCTCCTTTTAGTCATTAGTTTTTATTGGTTATTTCTCTCTCTCTCTTTCTCTCTCTCTCTCTCTCTTTCTCTCTCTTTCTCTCTCTCTCTCTCTCTCTCTCTCTC
>NW_022196913.1:28598909-28609048 GCF_008632895.1 Mastomys coucha
CTCTCTCTCTCTCTCTCTCTCTCTCTCTCTCTCTCTCTGTGTGTGTGTGTGTGTGTGTGTGTGAGATGGGGAAGGGACATGTGTCACAGTGCATTTGTGGAGGTTGGAAGACAACTGTGTGGCATAGATTCTTTCTGACCACTGTTATGTGGCTTCTGTGGATGGAATTCAGGTCTTCAGGCTTTTGCAACATGAGCTTACCTGTGGAGCCATTTCATTACCTGCTGCTTCTCCTGCCTTCTGCCTGCTTGTCTGCCTGTCTGCCTGCTTGTCTGGCTGCCTGTCTGGCTGCCTTCCTGTTGCTTGTCTACCTTTCTGCCTGTCTACCTGTCTGCCTGCCTCCCCCCCTCGCTACATGCTTCCATCTCTTCATCCTGTCCTCTTCAAAAGAGTAAGTTTCCTGGTCTTCTTGAGCTGTGGGTTGCCTACAACCTTTGGTATGGGCTGTTTTTCTATCTGCAAAGGTCTTTGATCATCTTCTGGTTGGATTTTTTTTTCTGACTTTCAACTCTAATTCTTTCACTTTTTAGTTATTGTATTTTTAATCATCTAATATACAGTAATGGTACATGCTTGTATGGTATATATAACATGATCAAATTGGGGTAGTTATTTTATCCACCAATATTTGTTATTTCTTTGTGGTACATGTTTTCAGACCTTCTAACTACTTTGTAGTGTATGTGTATTCTTAGCACAGTTACTGTACTATGCTATAGAACACTGGGACACATGTCTACCATCTGAATATAATATTGTGGCCATTGCCTAGCCTCTCTGTTATACCCTCTGCTTAGTACTCTCATCCTCTGCCAGCCATTATTCTGCACTGTATTTTGATGACACCAGCATCTTTAGCTCTACCCACAGGAGAGATCATGCAGCATCTGCATTTCTGTGCTAGCTCATCTCACTTAACATATTGGCCTCCAAGCTCACCAGGTTAATGACAGAACTTCATTTTTTTTAATGGAGTGAATATATTACTGTGTATGTATATGTACCACATTTTCTTAATCCACTCATCCACCAATGGGCATTGCATTGATTCTGTATCACTGACTAAAAGGTGGCACCACAAAGCCTCTAGACACTGTCAAGATGGGAAGGGCTTGCTCCTCTGTAGTCCCATTAAAGCCGGCACCTAAGGAACTCAGTCACGTATGGTCAGTGAATGGTCATGACACTTTCTCAGTCTGGAAATCCTCAGAACAAGCTCCCTGCCATCTGTTTTGAACAGTTCTATAGTTTAAGCTGTTTTGTCTGTGATTCGTTTGAGGTTAACTTTTGTGTATCATTTGGGGTAGGAGGGCAGTTCATCTTTTGCTTGTCTATTTAGTTGTCCCATCATCAGTGGTTAAAAAGACTCCATCAAAAGGTCTTAACACCTTGTTGAAAATTAAGGGAATAAATACTCACGGCCCTCCTTCCAGAGCTCATGGCTTCCGTATCCATTTATATGCATGCCTTCATTGCTGCCTATAGTTTTGTAGGTTTTGAAATTGAGGCACAATTCTTGTGGCACTGTTTTTTTTTTCCAGGTTATTATTCAGACTACTTTGTGTCCCATTTGCCAGTCTCCAGGATTTGGATAAGAATTGTAGTAAATCTGAAGATAAATGTGGAGAAGCTAGCTGACTTTGTCTTTCACTCCATGGATATAGGATCTCTTTTTTTAAAATTAGGTCTTTGCTTTCTTTAAACAGTGCTTAGGAATTGTGTTTTTTTGTGAAGCTTACACCTGGTTAGTGTTTTCAGATTCATTTTTATGTATTTGTCTCTGCGTGTATACTACATGTGTATTGGTGACCACAGAGGCCAGAAGAGGGTGTTGGATGCCGTAGAGCTGTAGTCCACAGGTGAGTTGCAAGCTGCCCAACATGGGTGCTGAGAACTGAACTCCCATCCTTTGCAAGAGGAACAACTACTTTTAACTGCTAAACCATCTTTCCAGCCCCTTATTCTTTTTACAGTAACATTCTGAATAGAATTGTCGGTTAGCTCTAGGGTTCTCTCTCTCTCTCTCTCTCTCTCTCTCTCTCTCTGTGTGTGTGTGTGTGTGTGTGTGTGTATGTTAGGATTTTCTGTATATGAGATCATATCTGCAAAGTTTTACAGTTCTTTCTGATCTACATACTCTAATTTTTTTGTGTACTGATTTAGTTCTTTTTACTTTTTTATTGTTTTTAATTGGACATCTTATTTATTTACATTTCAAATGTTATCCCCTTTCCCGGTTTCCCCTCTGCAACCCCCCTATCCCATCCTCCCCTACCCTCCTTCTATGAGGGTGCTCCCCCCTACTCCTACCTCACTGCACTAGCATTCCCCTATACTGGGGCATCAAGTCTCCACAGGACCAAGGGCCTCCCCTCCCATTGATGCCAGATAAGTCCCCTTCAGCTCCTTCAGTCCTTCCTCTAACTTCTCCATTGGAGTCCCTGTGCTTAGTCTGATGCTTGGCTGCAAGAATCTGCATCTGTATTGGTTAGACTCTGGCAGAGCCTCTCAAGAGACAGCTGTATCAGGCTCCAGTCAGTAAGCACTTCTTTGCATCAGAATTAGTGTCTGGATTTGGTGTCTGCATGCGGGATGGATCCTCAGGTGGGGCAGTCTTTGGATGGTCTTTCCTTCAGCCTCTGCTCCACTCTTTGTCCTTGTATTTCCTTTAGACTGGAGCAATTCTGGGTTAAAGTTCTGGATATGGGTGGGTGGACCCATCTCTCAACCAGCAGGCCATGCCTAAGCTCTGGATATGGTCTTAACAGGTTCCCCCTGCCCTTTGTAGGATATTTCAGCTAATGTCATCCCTGTGGGGCCCTGGGAGGCTCTTGCTTTCCTGGCATCTGGGAAATTCTGGTTGCTACCTCCAGTTCCCCATCCCCCATTACCACATACCTTTATTCAATTTCCTGACCTTGGGTACATCTCCTCCATCTCCTCCTATACCTGATTCTGCCCCTCTTTTCCCCTCCCCCTCTTCTCTTCCACCCAAGTCCCTTCCACCCTCTACTTTCCTTGATTATTTTGTTTCCCCTTCTAAGTAGGACCAAAGCATCTGCTCTTTGGGCTTACTTCTTCTTGAGCTTCATGTGGTCTGTGAGTTGTATCATGGGTACTCCATGATCTTTGCCTAATATCCACTTATCAGTGAGTACATACCATGTGTGTTCTTTTGTGACTGGATTACCTCACTCAGAAATATATTTTCTACATCTATCCATTTGCCCACAAATTTCATGAAGTCATTGTTTTTATTAGCTGAGTAGTGCTACATTGTATAAATGTACCACATTTTCTGTATCCATTTCTCTGTTGAAGGACATCTGGGTTCTTTCCAGCTTCTGGCTATTATAAATAAGGCTGCTATGAACACAGTGGACCACATGTCCTTGTTCTATGTTGGAGCATCTTCTGGGTATATGCCCAGGAGTGGTATAGCTGGGTCCTATGTCAAATTTTCTGAGGAACCACCAGACTGCTTTCCAGAGTGGTTGTACCAGCTTGTAATCCAATCAACAATGGAGGAGTGTTTCTCTTTCTCCACATCCTTGCCAACATCTGCTGTTATCTGAGTTTTTGATCTTAGCCATTCTGACTTGTGTGAGGTTGAATCTCAGGGTTGTTTTGATTTGCATTTCCCTGATGACTAAGGATGTTGAACATTTCTTTAGGTGCTTCTCAGCCATTCAAGTTTTCTCAGTTGAGAATTCTCTGTTTAGCTCTGTTCCCCATTTTAATAGGGTTATTTGGTTCTCTGGAGTCTAATTTTTTGAATTCTTTGTATATATTGGATATTAGCCCTCTATTGGATGTAGGATTGGTAAAGATCTTTTCCCAGTCTCCTAGTTTCCATTTTGTCTTCTTGACAGTGTCCTTTGCCTTACAGAAGCTTTGCAATTTTCTGAGGTCTCATTTGTCAATTATTGATCTTACAGAATAAGCCATTAGTGTTCTGTTCCCCTGTGCCCATGTGCTCGAGGCTTTTTTCTACTTTCTCTTCTATTAGATTCAGTGTATTTTGTTTTATGTGGAGGTCCTTGATCCACTTGGACTTGAGCTTTGTACAGGGAGATAAAAATGGGTCAATTTGAATTTTCTACATGTTGACCACCAGTTGAACCAGCACCATTTGTTGAAAATGCTGTCTTTTTTTCCACTGGATGGTTTTAGCTTCTTGGTCAAAGATCAAATGACCATAGATGTGTGGGTTCATTTCTGGGTTTTCAATTCTATTCCATTGATCTACCTGCCTGTCACTGTACCAATACCTTGCATTTTTTAAATCACTATTGCTCTCTAATACAGCCAGAGATCAGGGATGGTGATTCTCACAGATGTTCTTTTATTGTTTGCAATAGTTTTTGTTATCCTGGGTTTTTTGTTATTACAGATGAATTTGAGAATTGCTTTTTCGAACTCTATGAAGAAATGAGTTGGAATTTTGATGGAGATTGCATTGAATCTGTAGATTGCTTTTGGCAAAATGGCCATTTTTATTAATTTAATGCTGCCAATCCATGAGCATGGGAGATTTCTCAGTGGGATTTGGGTACAGAGTACTATAGCACAGGGTCAGCTCTAGGCACAGATAGAAACCAGAAGAATCCTGTCCCAGCTTGCTCTTAGGTTCCTGTGTCCTGGGGGCTACAAGCGGGTCCCTTGGAGCAGAAGTGGTGGTCTTACTTGTGCTCACAGGTATGTTAGCACTCCTGGGCGACCAGCTCTCTCCCAGCAGGATTTGGGTATGGAGAGCTGTGGCACAGGGTCAGCTCTGGGCACAGATGGAAACCAGAAGGACCACTTTAAATTTTTTTAGCTTAAGTTTTCTGATTAGAACCTCCACAAAGACGATGGACTAATATGGAAAGAAGAAACATTATCAGGGGGCTGGAGAGATTGCTCAGCAGTTAAGAGCACCAACTGCTCTACCAAAAGTCCTGAGTTCTAATCCTAGCAACCACATGGTGGCACACAACCATCCATAATGAGACCTGATGTCCTCTTCTGGGGTGTCTGAAGATAGCTACAGTGAGCAGGGCCAGAGAGAGTGGGGCCTGAGCAAGAGCTGGAGAGTTGGCTCAGTGGTTAAGAGCACTGAGTGTCCTTCCAGAGGTCCTGAGTTTAAATTTCAGCAACCACACGGTGGCTCACAACCATCTGTAATGAGATCAGATGTCCTTTTCTGGTATGTCTGAAAATAGCTACAGTATACTTTCATATAATAAATAAATCTTTTTTTTTTTTAAAAAAAAAAGAAACATTATCCTGGTTTTCTTCTATGTTGGGTGATAAAGCATTCCCTCTTTTAATATTAGTGTTACAAATAGGGCTTTCATAGAGTACTATAGTCAAGTTGTAGGAATTTCTTCCAGCTTTAAGTTTGTAATAGTTTCTTTTTAAAGATTTATTTATTTTATGCATATGAGTACACTGTAGCTGTCTTCAGGCATACCATTACAGAGGGTTGTGAGCCACATGTGGTTGCTGGGAATTGAACTCAGGACCTCTGGAAGAGCAGTCAGTGCTCTTAACTGCTGAGCCATCTCTCCAGCCCTTGTAACAGTGTTTTATTGGTGAGAGGTTCTTTTCTTCTGTCTTTCCATAGCTTTTGTGCTGTCATGTGATTATCATTTATTATATTAACATATTAATGAGTTTATTTTTAAGAAATTGTTACCTTTAATGCTGTGAATGTGATGATGCATGAGTGTGGGCACAGGTATGCCGTGGCAAGCATGTGAAAGTCAGAGGACAATTTGTGGGAGCTGGGTCTCAGGGATCACACTCAGTCTTCAGGCTTGGTGGCAAGCACCCTTAACTACTGAGCAATTTTGCTGGTCCACAAATTGATTTTCAGATGTTAACTAATGCTTGCTTTGGGAATGAGAAATCGCATTTGCTCTGGAAGAGTGATTGTTCTATAAACGTTTGCTAGGATTCATCAGAGAAGCCATCTGGGCTTGGTTTTCACTTTTGAGATGGAGTTTCTTTTATTTGTTCTGGGTTCTGGGTTGTGGTGCATGCTCTACAGCTGAGCTATAGCCCCAGCTATAGAACTAAAATTTAGGGTTTTTTTTTAATGCATTTCGCTTTTTATTGAACATGTCTACAAAAGAGGGTTAGTCAAAAAGGCCAATGCCCATATCATCATCAGACCCACTCCCACCCTCACCAGATTCTCTCTTACTTTCTTCTCCTCACCCGGGCAGCAGCAGTGGTGGAGGGTGCCGGACTGCCTGCTGGCACGGCTTCTGTGCTGGACCTGGACAATCGGCTCCTGAATCGCAGATTCCCAATGTTGATATTGATCAGGACTTTGGCAAATAATTCAGGCCACAAAAGTTGAACATTAAGCTGAGCTGCTTTAAAGAGGGCATTGATCCTATCTTCAGTGACTGGTCCCTCATTGTTGTAGAGGGTGAGGTGAGGTGGAGGCAGGCAAACTCGAAGAGGTCGGCTGAATGCTCATCCTCAGATGAAGGAAGAGCCCTCTCGGAAGGGCGGAGCACTTTGGTTGTATCTGAAAAAAGGAAATTTACTGTTAGTAATTCTGTCTGCTTATTGGTAATGGCTTCATTTTGATTATTTATTTCTTTTTGAGACAGGTACAGCAATTTGTGTTACTCTAGGAATTTACCCACTTGCTTACATAGAGGTGGTGGTAATTTACCCTGGCTTTTTTCTGATTTTTATAAATTTCCCAAATGAACTTGTTTTGAGACAGTGGAATTGCTTGACTTTCCTGCTGTTTTCTGTTCTACTTTATCAACGTTTATTCTTTCAAATTCTTCCTTCTGCCTACACTAGATCTGCTCCATGCTGCTTTTTCTAGCTTGAACATGGGAGCAGAGATGGAGTTTTTTCTTCTTTAGTGTGGATGTTTAAACCTACAAACTTGTTTCTATATCATGCTTTACTTGACTCATCCATAGCACATTCTTTTCTAGGTATAATTCCTTACCGAAGAGGCAATATTTTGCTCACATTATTGAACAATGAATGTTAAATTTGTCCACTGAGGAGCTTTATCTGAATAAAATTAAGCATGAGTTTCTTTTCTTTTTTTTTAAATTTTCATTGTTTCACATCATGCACCCAAGTCCCATTCATCCCACTGTCCTCTCGTATCTACCCTCTGCTCTTACAACCCAACCTGCCCCCAAAACACACACACACACATCTTGTAGCTGGAATGTGTCACTGTGTGTCCCATACCATAGTATATCCCCTCTGTCTTGCAAACGTTCATTGTAATAGGTCATTGGTTTGGTTAGAGGTCTCTGGCTTCTGTGGCACCATCAATATTTGGATCTTGACCGGGACTCCTTTGGATTATATTGTTGTTGCCCTGTGCCATGGAGCTCCTGCAGTTTTGGATTGGCACGACTGGTCCTTTCATGCACCCCAGAAGTTCACAGAAGATATAGGTTTGGGGACAGGCAAACTCAAAGCCCTGGATCTGGGTCTGGGTAGCAGCTGAGCTGGTCAGCCCTCTCTCTCTCCCTTATCCCTGCCACCAGGCAAGCTTTCCAGCATTAGGGCATGCTTCTTTTCCCCATGTGTGGATATTGTTATATGCCTTTGCAAGCTGTTTATATTGTTTCTTTCCCTACTGAATTCTGCCATATGTCCCTTAATACGATAATATGTAATTGACCTATAAAACTTATATGGCTATAACTTATTATTTCATTGTTAAATATTTGAGCTTTCTAATTAAGGGCTAATGCAAATATTGTGGTTGTACATCCTGTACGCTTGTCTTGAAAAACATATGCATCCCCTTGTCTAGTTTTGAGACTAGAATAGCATTAGGAGACATGGCCCATGTGTACTTTCTGGTTTTCCAGAGCAAGCCACAGTGTTTTTCAGTGTGACAGAATCACATTGCATGCCTATAGTAACTTACCAGAGTTTCCATTGCCACCCCACCCCCCACCCCTTGCAACAACATTTGGTATTTTTGGTTATTTAAATTTAGTTAATCTAGTGGCTGCAGGCATATCTTGTTATGGTTTTATTTTTTCATTTCCACAGTTACTAGAGATACTTGACTCCCTCTAAAAATTTATTGATAATTTGAATATTCCCTTGTGTAAAATGCTTGTCCAAGCCTTTTAAGCCTATTTTCCTTTTAACCATGGATTTGTAGAAATTCTTATATACTCTGAAGAAAGTTATTTTGTAATTTGCCCAAGAAAACAGGTCTTTACTTTTTATTTTTTCATTCTTTTATGGTGTTTTAGAATGAATATGTTATCATCCTTTTTTGTTTGTTTGTTTGTTTTTCAAGACAGGGTTTCTCTGTGTAGCCCTGGCTGTCCTGGAACTCACTCTGTAGACCAGGCTGGCCTTGAACTCAAAAATCTGCCTGTCTCTACCTCCCAAGACATGTGCCACCACTACCCGGTATGTTATCATCTTAATACAACTTAGATATTGATAATTTTTTTGGAGTAGTTTTGTGGTGGTGATTGTTTTGAGTGTGTATGTGTGTGTGTTGTAATCTGTCTTATCTAATTTACCAAATCTGCAAGAAGGGCTTTTTTTCTATCAACATAATGTTTTTATTGATTGTTTGGAGTTTCACATCATGCACCATCACACTCCCCAGTCCCTCCATGTCTGCCCACCAACCCTCAGGACCTCCCTCTGCTAAAAAAATAAAAATAAAGAAAAAGAAACAAAACAAGTCTACTTTATGTTCTGTATATACTCACTGGAGCATGGCCAAACTCTCAGGGCCCGCCCTTTAAATAGAACTGAGTTCTTCCCCTTCTGCACCTTCACTGGAAACCATCAATTATGGAGAGCTACACTTCATCATCTTTATCATACTTTTTAAAGAGTTTCCTTTGATGGTTTCCTGTTTAGGCTGTTGCTTTGTGTGGGGGGGAGGGGGGAAGGGTAGGAATTGTCACAGAAGCCTTCCATGTCCCTCTTCCATGTCCCTGTGTGTTTGCAGTCTTCGATATCACTGCAAAAGTAGCCTCTTTGCTCTTTACAGTCAGTGGGGACACAGACAGGTGGTTTCTGGTGACAGCATAGACCACAAACACAGCCCTCCCTTCCAGCTGAAGTAAGACCACGGTGACAACACAGACCACTCACATCAATATGGCCCCTGGTGGCAGCACTGCCTGAGAACATCAACATGCCTTCAGGCTGTAGCACAGACCACAGATATCAGCATGGCCCTGCCGCAAGGCCACAGACGTGAATACAGGCCCTGGCTGCAGAAAGACTCTAGGCCCAGACACAGCCCTTAGCGGCATGGACCCAGACATTGCCAGGGTAAGAAGGGAATTTCATAGCACACTTTTTATCATCTCCTTAATGGCCATGAAGTCTGTAGAGTTGTCCTCTTCATCTCTGATGTTAGTTCAAATGGTCCTTGGCTTAAGATGCGACAGTTTATGATTTTTTTTTTTTTTTTTTTTTTTTTTACTTTTTAGTGGTGCAGAAATAGTATACATTCTATAGAAACTCCACTTTAAATTTTTATATTTTCCTAGGCAAGCAGTCTACTGTAGGGTACTCTTCCAGGGCTGTACAGGGGCCACAGCTCCTAATCAGCCATATAGTCACGAGGGTGAACAACTGATATTCTAACAGGAATGTCTAATCTCTTGCATTGGAACATGACACTCTTTTTTTATTCATTTAAGTTTTATTGCATTATGATGAGAAAAGTTACATGATATCAATTTTTCTGAATTTGTTAATATTTAAAAACATACTTTAAGTAAAAAGAATTAAATCACATTCTTGTTTCCCTTTTGTCCTCTCAGGAATCTACCCTTCAATACTTACAATACCTTTTTTTGTCTTATTCTTTAACATTTAAAAATATTATAACAATGAAAATGAGTATTATAAAAGTTGTTTGATATAAAACAACAATCAATTTAACAGTCTTGTGTAGATGCTTTTCTATAGCAATACTGAAAATACATAAGTTTTTCTCAATGTAAATTTTAAATAACTCCAAACATATTAACTGTATATTTCATTTTTTTATTTTTTTAATATTTTTTATTATTAGATATTTTCTTTATTTACATGTAAATTTCAAAATAATGCATCACTACTAGTATTTTCTTAAATGAACATAAATATATAAAGTCTTTTTGTTT
>NW_022196913.1:28609554-28636937 GCF_008632895.1 Mastomys coucha
GCATTCATCTCAGAGAAAGAGTAACTTATAAAGTCCTCTTCTTCAAACTTGATACAATAGTTACTAACGTCAAGCAAAGCATTCAGTCTCACTCTTTGTTGTTCTCTTACAAGTCACCTCCAAATTTAATTGTCTACATTTCTTTTGGCTGTATAAATACTTTTGAAATAATGTAAGCTGTTCTGAAAACCATAGTATAGTGTAAAAACATGAAATAAACAATACTGAGATAGGAAAAACAAGATTTCAAGACCATTATGTTGTGTACAGCAAGACACTGTCATGAACAAACAAGCTGAAAATGTATATGGATTGTACAATATTGGACCTATTTCTCCAATTACCAAATTAGAGAGACCATTGAATGACAGTCCTCATATTTTTGGATTTCAATCGATTAGGTATGTTGGTAATATTAATTTTCACATAAGATATTAAGAAAATTGTTACTTCCTATTGTTTTTGTTGTAATAGGTGGAATTAGGTTTGTGTGGGTTTGTTGAAAGATTACCTTCTTGCTTCTTCTTGGGTGTAGTTTTGCTCCTTATGTTGGTATTTTTCATCTATTATCCTTTGTAGGATTGGATTTGTGGAAAGATATTGTATAAATTTAATTTTGTCATGGAATATCTTGTTTTCTCCATCAATTGAGAGTTTTGCTGGGTATAGTAGCTTGGGCTGGCATTTGTGTTCTTGTAGGGTCTGTATGACATCTACCCAGGATCTTCTAGCTTTCATAGTCTCTGGTGAGAAATCTGCTGTAATTCTGGTAGGTCTGCCTTTATATGTTACTTGACCTCTTTCCTTTACTGCTTTTAAAATCTTTGTTTAGTGCATTTGGTGTTTTTATTATTTTGTGACGGGAGGAATTTCTTTTCTGGTCCAATCTATTTGGAGTTCTGTAGGCTTCTTGTATGTTCATGGGCATCTCTTTCTTTAGGTTAGGGAAGTTTTCTTCTATAATTTTGTTGAAGATATTTACTGGCCCATTACCTTGGGAGTCTTCACTCTCTTCTATACCTATTATCCTTAGGTTTGATCTTCTCATTGCATCCTGAATTTCCTGAATGTTTTGGGTTAGGAGCTTTTTGCTTTTTGCATTTTCTTTGACTGTTGTTTCAATGTTTTCAATGTGTCTTCTGCCCCTGAGATTCTCTCTTCTATCTCTTGTATTCTGTTGGTGATGTTTGCATCTGTGACTCCTGATTTCTTTCCTAGGTTTTCTATCTCCAGGATTGTCTTTCCTTCTAATTTCTTTATTGTTTCTATTTCAATTTTATGATTCTGGATGGTTTTGTTCATTTCCTTCACCTGTTTGATTGTGTTTTCTTGTAGTTTGTTGAGGGATTTTTATGTTTCCTCTTTAAGGGCTTCTAGCTCTTTACCTATGTTCTCCTGTATTTCTTTGAGGGTGCTATTTATGTCTTTTTTTTTAAAGATTTATTTATTATATGTAACCACACTGTAGCTGCCTTCAGACACCCCAGAAGAAGGCATGAGATCTCATAATAGATGGTTTTGAGTCACCATGTGATTGCTAGGATCTGAACTCAGGACCTTTGGAAGAGCAGTCCATGCTCTTAACTGCTGAGCCATCTCTCCAGCCTGCCTACCCCCCCTCCTTTTTTGTCTTTCTTAAAGTCCTGTATCATCATCATGAGAAGTGATTTTAGATCTGAATCTTGCTTTTCCGGTGTAATGGTGTGTCCAGGACTTGCTATGGTGGGAGAATTGGGTTCTGATGCTGCCAAGTAACCTTGGTTTGTGTTGCTTATATTCTTACTCTTGCCTTGCCTCATCTGGTTATCTGTAGTGCTACCTGTCCTTACTAAATCTGACTGGAGCCTGTCCTTCCTGTGATCCTGGCTGTGAGCCTGTCAGAACTCCTCAGAGTCAAGTTGTCTCTGTGATCCTGTGATTCTGGGTTTCTGTGATCCTGGGCTTGTTAGAACACCTAAGAGTGGAGCTTCCTCTGTCTGGTGTTTTAGGACTGCCTGCAGAGTTTGTGCCTAAGGTCTGCTCAGGGCGCCAGCCTAGACAGACCAGAAGGAACCCGAGCCACTGGGCTAGCGGAGTTCCTGTGCACCTGGGTCCTGCTGGTCCCAGTTACTCCGGTGTTGGGACAGATGTTGTGTCCTCCTCACCTCTGATCCTGGGTATGATAGAGCACCTGGGAGTGGAGCTTCCTCTGGGTGTTGTGGAACTGGCTGTGGAGCTTGCACTCAAGGTCTGCTCAGGGCACCAGACTAGACAGACCGGACCATGACACTCTTAATACAGTATGTTGGGCTGTGTCCATAACACTCTTGGGACATGCATGGCCCCCAGGCAAGAGCTGTGACAGGGCTGCATGGTGTACTGTATTGCTAAGCTATGTTCACTAGACTAGAGATATTTCATTCATTTGACTTATAGTTTCAGCTCATACATGGTTTATCAAGGTGTAAACTGCCCCACCCCCTTTAGACTCAGGCTGAGCGCCTCGCTGTGCTCCCTCTCCCACTGGATCGTGGCCCACAGACCCTAGGCTTGGCAGGAGGCGCCTCGGCTTTGGCGAGGAGTGGAGTGGGCAGCCAGGCCACCGCGTGGCGACGGAGCGGGCAGAGCCGGCGCTGGCCCCTGGCCCCTGCGCCCTGCGCGCCCCGGCCGCTGGCAGGAGCGGCTTGTCCGGCACCCCCGTATCTGGGCAACAAGATCAGCCTCATCTCCAAGGCGCAGATCCGCTATGAGGGCGGATCTCTACACCATCGACACTGACAATTCCACCGTGGCGTTTGCCAAAGTGAGGTCTTTTGTACTGAAGACCGTCCCACAGACAGGCCTGCTCCCTCAAGATAGGAAATTTATGAGTACATCAAAGATATTACTGTGTGCGAACCTCCAAAGGCTCAGCACCCGCTCCCTCAGGACCCTGCTATTGTTCAGTCCTCCCTGGGCTCTGCCTCCGCCTCGCCCTTCCAGCCCATGTGCCTTACAGCCCCTTCAGAGGGATGCCACTGTATGGCCAGCTGGCAGCCAGCTCCCTGCTCAGCCAGCAGTATGCTGCTTCCTTAGGTCTAGGAGCTGGGTTCCCATCTACCCCAGTCGGCAAGAGCCCCATGGTGGAACAGGCTGTCCAGACTAGTTCTGTTGATAACTTGAATGCTAAGAAACTGCTGTCCAGCAAGTTTCTCAGCGACACAGCTCAATGGTCGCCAGGCTCAGCCAAGCAGCAAGCTTGCCAGCGATGTAGTCCAGCAGCCACCCGTGCACACTCAAGGTGAGTGATGAGAACAGAAGACCTTCATGGTGGCAGTCAGGCAATCGGAGAACAAGAAATTGTTCCAGAGGGCAAAACGGTCCAACTAATGTTAAGGAAAACACAATCAAGTTTGAAGGGGACTTTGATTTTGAGAGTGCAAATGCCCAGTTCAACCGAGAGGAGCTTGATAAAGAGTTTAAAAAGAAACTGAATTTTAAAGAAGACAAAGCTGAAAAGGGGGAAGAGAAGGACCCAACTGTGATGACCCAGAGTGGAGAGACTCCGGCTGAGGGGGATCTTCTGGGGCCCAACTGTTACTATGACAAATCCAAGTCCTTCTCTGACAACATCCCTTCTGAACTCAAAACAAGTTCTAGGCGGACAACATGGGCTGAAGAGAGGAAGCTGAACACTGAGACTTTCGGAGTGTCAGGGAGGTTCCTTCGTAGCCGCAGTTCACGAGGTGGATTCCAAGGAGGCAGAGGAGATGGGACCACACGGTGCAACCCCACTTCCCACCGAGCTGGGACTGGCCCGGTATAAGGGTGCAGTACAAGGTCCTAAAGAGGCAAAGGTGCTGCTCTGAAGATAAGGACAGAAGGAAACGCTACAGTCAGCAGGAGAAGTGAACCTTCTTTACCAGACTGGAAACCCTCATACTGTTACTTAGTTTTGGACTTAACCTAACTTGGACATGATCTGAGAGTTAGAACCACTTGTTTTTTGAGAAGTATTTGTAGGTGACCTCTGAAGGTGTCTTGACCTACATTTCTTTCTTGGTTCCACACAGCCTAATAGTAAGGTTTTGGTATTTTGCAAAAAGGTTTCTATAGATCACTTTGTAACTTTTTTTTTTTAATGACAGCTTTGACTCTTAAAATGGAACCAAATTTTACTTGGCATGTATGGTGTCCAAATGTGTCTCTGCAACCCATCTGCCCCCTGGTGCTGCTGGCTTGGTACCCCAACTGCTAAAAGTGGGAAGTCTCAGGAGCCAGGAAAGGCCAGCACAGGGTGAGCCAGTCATACGGAGTGGGAGGGCCAGGGCAGGGACGGGGTGGCGGGCATTTCATGGATCATGTTGTGTAATGAACCAATGATGGTCAATGCTGGGGGCTAACAGGATGAGTGGAGTAGTGGGAAAGGCCTGAGTGTCGTGTAGAACCTGCCTGCCTCCCACAGGCACTGAGGCATAGTGTTGAAACCCTAGGCAAGCTCACATGGTATACCGGACCTTGTCCTTGTCAGCCTCTTAAGTGTTCTCACTCACTTTGAAATGAGCCAGTCTTTTTTTTTTTCCATTTTCAAAGTCACTGTCCTTATTTCCTTGATTGTAAATAGTTATGTTTATTTTAAAGGTGATGGGGGGAGGGTGGGGACATAAATTTGTTGCATGAGTAAATGTGTCAGATCTTCTGTATAAGCATGCATCCTCTCACAGGGCACTTTGTTGAAAATAAGCCCCTAGATAACCAAAACCCCTTCAAAATAGCTGCAAAGCTTTAGTTCTGTATTGATGAAGTCACCTCGTAAAAGCTTGGCTTTATTTTTGTAGGACTTCAGAGCCGAGAGTAGAACATAGCATTGGGGCTACTGTTGGGGTAATGCAAACTAAATAAACATTGAACTCTTCAAGTGTAAAAAAAAAAGTGTCAAACCACCATGAGTTGAAGACCACTTACATTTCATCTACCTTTTCATAGTTACAGGCTTCTTATTTGGCTGTTTGGTGATGCGGATTGAACCCAGGGCTTCTTACATTCTAGGCAAATGCTCTCCCACCAAGCCACATCCCCAACCTGGGAGTACAGATTATTATATACTGATTTCCTGATTCCAAATCCATATTGTTTTGCTCAGCTTGTCTTTTTTTTTTTTCTGCCTTGAATTTGCTTTTCTTTTTCTAGGTTCCCAAGGTGAAAACTTGTGTCTTGTGGTTTCTATTGCTGTGATAAAATGTCATGGCTAAAATCAATCTGGTGGGGAAAGGGTTGATTTTAGCTCACATATACAGGTCCATGGCTGAGGGAATTCATGGCAAGAGTGTAAGCAGGGATGTGGGATGGCAAGGAAGTGAATGTAGAAATAACAAAGGGAGTCTTGAATGGAAGTGCGTTGTTTACATGGGCAGAAGCATGCCAAGGATCAATGTCTCAGACCCACAGGACGTTGGCAGTGCCTTCCTCCTGGGTCATGCTCAGGTATGAGAAAGCCTTCCTCTGGTCCAAGGGTGAATGTTGACAGTGTGTATAACTAATTATTTATTCCAAACAGCTAAAGCTTAACAAAGCTGGCAAAAACAGAGAGATCAGAGAGTCAGTTGCTGTCAGTCTAAGTAGACCTTAGGAATTCATAAACCTTATTTATCAAATATATTTTGCTACTTATCTTGCTTACTTATCAGAAGCCTGTTATTGAACACAGTTAGTGAAGACCTAAGTGGTTGCACATATATCTCCAGGTCAGTTCTGTTAACCTGAGTTTTAAAACCTTAGGAATTTACAAACCTTAATCAAATATACTTTATTTATATGTTGTTTTTTTTTTAATCTAAAACTTTTACTCTCAGGACAAAAAACATCACACAGAGGCTTAGCCTAACCCAAAACATCACACAGAGGCTTAGCCTAACCCAAAACATCATACAGAGGCTTAGCCTAATCCAAACATCTTAGAGACCGTACTGCTGTCTTCTTAGTCTAAAAGCAGACACTATGATGAGCAGAGGGCTTAGTAGGACTACGAAGATTTATGTGTACCACCTCTGTTGGCATATACTACATGGTCATCTTAATCACGATGGTGGTAAAGTTACATGGCATTGGCTCTCTTCAACCTAGTAAAGATGACTGCCAGCCACATGGTTGCTTCCATCCTGATTAAGTCATCAGTCAAGATGGAGACAAGCCACATGTTTGATATTTAAAAACATCTATCTTACTAAACAAGAGTTGAATCCAAGTTTATATGTATATACACACACACATATATATATATACGTACATATGTGTGTGTGTATGTATGCTGTAGCAGATTTATAGTATGCTGAAACAAATTAAGATTACATATGTATAGACTTTTTTTTTAACCATTAGCTTTTTTGCTACAAGGTTTTTTGTTTTTGTTTTTTGTTTTGTTTTGTTTTGTTTTTTTCAAGACAGGGTTTCTCTGTGTAGCCCTGGCTGTCCTGGAACTCACTCTGTAGACCAGGCTGGCCTCGAACTTAGAAATCCACCTGCCTCTGCTTCCCAAGCTGGGATTAAAGGTGTGTGCCACCACCGCCCGGCACTACTACAAGTTTTAAGCTAGTGTTTGTTACAGATTTTATAAATTTTTAATCATACCCAATGAACTTGCAAATCCTGAGATAAGAGTTTACACAATAGTCTTAGGAGGCTTTTCTGAGAGCTGAGAGCAAAGAAATCCTAGAAATAAAAGACTTTTCAAGAGTGGGTAGAAGAAAAGCTTAACAATAAGAGACTTTTGAGAGTGTGGAGCCGAGGAAGTTCAGATATGAGGGATTTGGGGAATCATTTGTTTGTGCAGTGGCAGAAGTTGTAACAGTCTGGAAGAATTTGTAAATAGAGTATGTCATGCTTTGGCCATTGAACTGTAGTGAAGCCAAGCCCATTTGCAGAAGAACAGCAAAGCTTTGATGAAATCTCTGAGTTAGAGCAGGAAAAGAGATTAGATAAGTAGGAAAAGAGTCACAAAGTGGGAACTCCACCCAAGGGAGGATTCCAATCTTGTAGAGACTCATAAGAGAGCTGTGGAAAGCTACAAGGCTCCAGTGAACCAATGGGAGGGACAAAGGCAGAGCAGGCAGCTTCTAGGTGCAGGTAAGAAAGCTCCAGGAGGGAATTGAGAACATGTGTGTGTGTGGGGGGGGGGAGAAAATGGGGGAGGGAGAAGGGAAGTGTCCCGGTGATGAGAATTATAATATGGGGCATCCCTAAGTGGATTGAGAGACCTGTCAGAGAAAAATGTCCCAAATACTAAAGGAGAGGTGTCTTTCTATGTGATGGGGACCCAGGAGACAAGAGGAGCTTCCCAGCACACTGGTGTGCTTTTTATTAAGCTCCAGGGAGCCAACAGAGACAAAGCAGGCAGCGCTGGGGTGGTATTTCCCCATTAGACAAAGAGAGAGCAGGTAGAGGGAGAAGCAGAGCCATTCCATGTAATGGGTGCCCAGGATAGCATAGCAGGCTTCAGGACCCTGAGAAGGCCAAACTGAGGTGCCCAGAATCACAGTGAAGAAGCATACCAGGTAGAGGGAAGAAGCAGGCTCTAGAATTTGGAGTCTACATTGGTAGGTGGCAGAACTTGGCAGAAACAATCAAATTAGTGGCATGGTTTGACTAGGAGAGGCCAGGCCCCCTCGGAAAGAGATAAACTGAGGACGTGACCATTTAAAGATATGGTTGAGGGGAAAGGTTTTTTGATTGTTTGGTTATTTTTTTGTTTTTTTGTTTTTGTTTTTGCTTGTTTATTTGTTTTGTTTTGTTTTGGTGCAGATATGAGGGAAAGTACAGCAAGAAGCACCTGGAAGAGTCCAGGGCAAAGAAAGAAAGTAGTATACCATGGCCTGTGGATTGGACCAATCCATGAGATGAAAGGATGGCAGAGAGCAAGAGAAGAAGACAGAGAGTGCAGGCAAAGGAGACCAAGAGATAGGAGCAAGAGAGAGGGGACCGAGAGAAAACGCAAGAGAAATAGTAAGATTCCAAGGCAATAAGAAGCTGGGGAGGGATGCCCATGAGTCTGAGAAGTTTAGGGCATATATCTGTAGGTTGGTACACTTGGGATAGAGAGGCACGAGAGTCAGAAGTTCAAGGCTGTCACCACCTACGTAATGATTTTGAGACCAGAATGGGCTCCATAAGACCCTATCACAGAAACAAGCTTGTGCGCTGGAACACCCACACTTTATTTTACCGTTTGGTGCTAGGATGAGCTGCAGTTCATTGCACTTGCTTTTTTTCACTGGGTAATACAGCCGCACTCCAATACAGAATGTGGGTTTTGTGATCCCGTTCACCTGAAGATCTGTTTTCCTGTGTATCTGAAGATGGTTTTCCTGTGTGCTTTTAACCACTGTATAGGCGTGGCGCCTGTGCATGCTCTTAACTCAGTGCTAGCTCTTTACACTATAAGAAAACAGTAGAAGGATTCACAAGGTTTAGATTGGACTCCTTCCAACCATATTCACTTAAAAAGATGTCTCTGAAATAATGCCTTGTCTGCTGTGAACAGAATTGAGAGAAGTTGAAGACTGATGTGACAGTGGACCTCTACTGTAAGACTTGACCTAGAGCTGTGCTCTCATCTGTTCAGAACGGGAAGTAGCTTGACTTCTTCACCCTGCCACCCCCACCTCCACCCGCACCCCTGATTCTTTTTTATCTTCTGGCTTAAGACATTTACAGACTGAAAGTGAAATCAACCCAGTACACTCGAGCTCATTTTTAAAGGCAACACGAGGAGAGGAGATAATTTGGGCCACTTTAAGCTTGGAGTAAAAGATACAAATAAGCCCACACATACCCAGATTTTTGCATCACAGATATGAAAAAAAAAAGATTTATTTTGAAAACTCTCTGCATGCAACTCTGATGTTGTTAGGATTCATAGAGAGCCTGCTGAGGAGCCGTGGTGAAGTTGGATGGTGTTCTGATACCTCACTGCAGCTGAAGTTTTCTGTAAATCACTCAAACTTAGGGCCTGAGAGATTTATGTTGTTAAATAGCTAACTGATGAGCACAGCATGGGAAGCAGTCAGCTAAATGGTTCAAGAAGAAAAACAAACTAAAGGCAGAGCTCTGAAAGTGAACACGTGTAGGCGAGCAGGTGGCGCACCAGGTGCTGGTTTTGGTACTCTGAATGGTGAGGGTCCGGCCAAGTAGTCAGGGATGGATCCAGAAGGTTTGGCCAAGCAGGGGCGAGTTCTAGCTGAACCTGTAGGCTGATGGTGATCCTGCAGGACTTGAACTCCCTGTAGGGCAGAGGGGTGTCCAGGTGTAAAAGAGAAGCCAGAGAAAGCTGAACTGAAGACCCAGGCTTTGAAAAGAGGTGGGGGTGGGGAGAGGAAACTATCAACGGAAATAGTGAATTTGGGTAAACATTCACTCTCCACACAGTCTAAAGCCATCCTCGCCTTCCTGGTGTGAGCCACAGAAGTAGAAGGAACACCAGCAACTGCTTTGCAATACCCTGGAGCTGGCCGATGATGGACAGGCAAGTGAGAAAGGGCTCAGTTCTGTATGAAAGCAGAGTGCACATTTGCATGGAAAGGTAGGGAAGAAAGGCACTACCTACTGGGGTGGGGGGAGAGGCACTGAGCCTGGGTTGTGGGAGATGCTTCAGACAAAAAGGGACGTTTTCAGCTGTCATTTCGGAATGTGTATTCCTTCAAACCTAACAGGGTGCATGCTCCTTTAGTAATGCCTGTCTTTTCCTAGCAGGAAACAGACAGCTGAGACCCTGTTGTCCTTGTCTCCTGCTGAAGTTGCCAACCTCAAGGACGGAATCAATTTTTTTCGAAATAAGACTACTGGGAAAGAGTACATTTTATACAAGGAGAAGGACCACATAAAGGCATGCAAGAACCTGTGCAAGCACCAAGGAGGCCTGTTCATGAAAGACATCGAGGAGTTAGACGGAAGGTACCCTGGGCCCTTTGCTCTCTTGCCAGTGACCCTGTTTGCAGTTAGATTTGACAGGAAGAGTGCTCGCCCTAGACATTTTAAATGATCCAGTCAGCAAATTGCTTCTAGTAAGTTTTCCTCTTGTTTCATTGGGACAGTTTCCTGGCTTCAAAATTATGTTTTGCTTAGATGTCCTTTCTCTTCTCTCTTTCTAAGAACTCTAAGTTAGCTTGACAATTCTAGCTAGTAGGAGTAGGAACACATACATGAGGTATTGCATTCATTCTTCTAGTAGTCCTTTTTCCAGGACACGCATGCATATGCACATGTGCACACCACACACTCACTCTCACACACACACGCACGTGGGCGCATGCACACACAAACACAAGAGACAGACAGACAGACAGATTAGACAGAGAGTGCTTACTAAAAAGCCAATAGATTTTTTTTCTGTCAGTCTAGCTACGCTTAGAGGTGAGACAGAGCTCCAGCTGTCTCCCCTATACAATGGTGGTTCTGATTATTTTTTCTAAGAGCCTATGCCTTTGCCAGCCTTCATCCCCATATATGTGTGTCCTCTGGCAGCAGCAATGTTAAGACGGAGTTGTTTGGCTTTGGGGAACTACCTGGCACAGCTCAAGAGAATTCTTGGGCATCTGCTGGGTCAGTGTCAGTCACCTCATGAATGTTGTATCCTACCCTTTAGAGTCCTCTGAAGCCTGACCTGGTCTACTTGGGTTGAGTCCTTGGGTGTTGGGCCTTGTCATCCCTTTGTGTGATCTTACCTGTGGCCTTGTACAGACAGTTCAGTGACAGAGGGAGCTGAGGGATTCTCCAAGAATGCTCCACTATCATTGTGCAGAGGACAATCCCCAAATCTAGAATATTCTCACAACTACCCATAGACTTGTTTGATTACAGATACAGTTCCACATCCTAGTTGACTTTCCAGTGTGACTCTCTGTTACACCTATAGCCAGAAACTGCAGATAATATTCAATTTTGGATGTTGGCATCTTCCTAGGGAATAGGGCAGGGGACCTCACCTCCTCCATCTCTGGTACATTCTTGCAGGATTCAGGGTAGATAGAGGTTTAGTTCTCCCACTGATTATCTTTGGGAGA
Organism: Mastomys coucha; assembly: GCF_008632895.1. Classification (NCBI taxonomy): domain Eukaryota; kingdom Metazoa; phylum Chordata; class Mammalia; order Rodentia; family Muridae; genus Mastomys; species Mastomys coucha. The sequence goes on from NW_022196913.1 coordinate 28,620,567, forward strand.
CATTGAGTTTCCTGTCTTTGTATATGTAGCTAACCACTGAGGAGGGCGTTAAAGCTAAACGGGCTCTCTCCTCCTTGCCTGCCTGCCTCACTACTCACAAGCTCTGGAGTAATCTGGAACAAGTTCATAATCTTTCTCAGCCTCAGTCTGCTCACCTATAAGATGAATATGTCACCTACTTTGTCAGAATTCTGAGAGAGTAAACCATTTGCTCTTGAAGCATGAGGACCCATGTTCAGATTCAGAGCACTTATGTAAAAGGCCAGGCACTGTGGTGCGTGCCTGCAATTCTCACCTTTGGAGAGGCAGAGGCAGGAGGATTCCTGGGCTTCCTGGCCAACCAGTCTAGCTTAATATCAGTGAGCTTCAGGTTCAGAGAGAGATACTGTCTCTCAGAGCAAATGGAAGAAATGAGGAAGGAGTAACTGCCTATGACAGATATGTTAGGATAGAGGGTATGATGCAAGTTGCTTTTCTAGTTCTAATTCTGTCATGGATATTGTGGTTTGGGTAGTGGATAAATGCATACAGTATGTTCAGTCCTGAAAGTCTCAAATTTAAAAGTGAAGCTTCATATTCCATTCTGAATGTTAACCTAACCCTAACTATAAGTTTATTAAGTTGTACAATTTGGGTCTCGATAATTTTGATGTGTAATGTTTTTTATTTTCAAGCTGTGTGTTTTTTTTTTAAATAAGGATTATTGAAAATAAATTTCAGAAAAAGAAAAAAGTAAATGGAAAAGAAATTGAGAAAGACTCCTGAGTGACTTTTTGCTCACATGCATATGCATATATTCACTCGCACACACACACACACACATACACACACACACAAAGAAGGCCCACTCACTAAAAATCTACACAAAATGTTTAAAAGAATATCACCATAGCATATGATGAGCAGCCAATGAATGTTCACTGCTGTTACTATTCACATGGGGCCATGAACTTCCTGTGGTCTGTACACACAGATTATTTGGAAGAACGGATTGTTTTTGCAATCAGGTCGCTCACCTAAATATAGTAAGTTCCTCACCACAGACCAACCATTCTTGCCTTACGCAAAGCCTTAAGGTGGTTAATCTGAGTTTTGGTTTGCCAGCACCCTAGCTCTGGTGTGTGTGTGTGTGTGTGTGTGTGTGTGTGTGTGTGTGTGTGTGTTCGCGCGCGCCGGCATGCGCATGCACATGGCTGAATGTTGACAGAGGAGGATATCTTTCTGAATCCCACTCCACCCTCCACCTTACATTTTAAGCATCTCTCACTGAAGCTGGACCTCATTAATTAACTAGGGATCCTTCCGTGTCCACATCCCCAGTGCCTGTTCTAGATGCATGCTGCTACTCCAAGCATTTTACAGGAATTCAGGGGTTCAGACTCTGGTTCTCATGCTTGCATGACAAACCTGTCACCCACTGAGCCATCCCCAGCCTACAAACCTCTTCTCTTTGCTGCGCTCACAGGGGAAGCTGGGCACTCTCCGCTTTATTCTCTGTGGAGCTCACCACACAGTAGTGAACCTGCATGCCTGCGAAGGCTCCCATTTGCCTCTCTGCCTTCCACTCTTCTCCTGGAGCCTCTGTACTGTTGCCAATCTTAGAAGAGCATCTTTCTCAGGGTACAGTCAAGCATAATCCATTCCTTCCTGCTATCCAGTTTTCTTTCTGACACATAACCAGGATCTTAGAAGCTGTACATCTCATGTTCTTAAGTCTAATGCTCTCATAACTTCCATGTGTGGAAGGGGCCCACCCTTTCCACCTCTCTTGTCTCCTATTTCTTTCCCACACCCTCCTGTCTCCTGTCCCTCTATCTTCTCCTGTCCTACACCTGTCCCCTCCCAGTGCCCTCTGATTAAGCTGCTATGCAACCACACTTGGTTCTATCAGCTTACCCTCTTGGGTTCTAGAATATTCTACAATTCCATCTGGAATGCCCCATCCTGATTTTTAGAGGTAGTTTCCCACTCATTCCTTAGAAAGGGAGAAGCTACAAAGTAATTATTCATAAATCAAACTGTGGGCTATGCTTTCTTGCTGACCTATAAAGGACATTTAAAGATTCTGGATACAACAAAGCTTGGAAATGGTAGCATGATATATTTTATATGTTTTCTTTTCTTTCTTCCTTTTTTTTTAAAAATGATGCTTCTAGTAAGAGCCATTTCTTAGTTAAAAAAAATTCCTTGCCTCTTAAAACAAAACCAACATCAAACAGAAATTTATAAAGATAAGAAAAGAAATGGTTTGTACCCTACTTCTGAATGAGCACCCCCAGGTGTACCCTATTTCCAGTTAAGCACTCCCAGATCTGGCAAGCTTTATCTTCTGGGGAGATGATAGGGAGCTGGTCATGGGAGCTCACGCCTATGACCCCAGTACTCGGGAGACTGAGATAGGGGTTTCTGTTTGTCTGGGACCAGTTTGCCCTACAAAGTAAAATTCTGACTGAAAAACTAAACAGAGCTGGCAGCAGTGAACCTTGAATGGTGTTGCATACCTGTAAACAAAGACCTGAGAGGCAGTAGGGAGATGAGGAGGTCATGGTTAGTCTCAGCTACATATTAAGGCCAAGGCTAGCCTGGGCTACATGAGATCTTACCTCAAAAAAGTTGAAGAGAGCAAGAAGGAAGGAATGTAGGAAGGAAGGAAGGAGGGGAGGGAGGGAGGAAGTTTAAGCAAATATCAAAAATTATACAGTACCTCCTTTAAAGTTTCCTGTTGGTTGTATATATTCTGAAATTGAGTTAAATTAATAAATAGAAATGTAGAACATTCACCTAAATATGTACAGATAAAAAAATAATTTTAGTACATGTTTAAAATTGTGGGAGATGTGCATTTGAAAATATACTCACTTTTAGCAGGGCATGATAGCACATGCCTTTGATTCCAGAATTCAGGAAGCAGAGGTAGGTGGATCTCTGTGAGTTCAAAGCCAACCTGGTCTACAAAGAGAGTTCCAGAACAGCCAGTGCTACACAGAGAAACCTTGTCTTGAAAAGAGTCAAAAAGAAAGAAAGGAAGGAAGGAAGAAAGAAAGAAAGAAGGAAGGAAAGAAAGAAAGAAAAAGAAAGAAAACATTCTCTATACTCACTTTGTCTGAAATTCATATTTATCTGAGTATATTATATGTGATCTGGTAATCATACTCTTAAACCTTAAACTTTTGGGGATATGAAACCAGTTAAACAGTAGAAGTGAGGACTGAGGAGAGATAAGTCATACATACACATGACCACATTCTCTCTGAACCTCACTTAGCTGCTGTGAGAATATCACTCTTGTGTCTTTGTGGATAAGCGCTGTCTTCAGGAAGCGCGGGTCCCCACCAGTGGCCTGCTTATCACATGTGTATAAGCATTGCTTTACCACTGGCCATCCTCCTCTTCCCCTAAAGCTGGTGTAGGAATAGCCTCGTTTCAAGCTGACTCCACCCACGCACGCTCCCTGACCAGGAGGAGTTACCCTGAAGTCCATTCTCTAACACACATCGTTGTGTGTTACAGACTTGCTCTTCGCATTTAACGACATTGCTTGGTAATTAGCCCCCATTTCCTTGGCTCCCCCCCCCCCATCACCTCTTCATAGGTTTTCTTTCATGTATTTTGAGTTCCATGGATTGCTTTGACTTCTGAGTCATGAGATGCCGTCACACTCAGCAGCGCTAATTTTTTTTTCACTGTGTCGTACAGCTGACTCTCATTTCCCCCCAGGTCTGTTAAATGCACAAAGCACAACTGGAAGTTAGACGTGAGCACCATGAAATATACCAACCCTCCAGGGAGCTTCTGTCAAGATGAGCTTGGTAAACACTCATCCGTGCTTTCTGCCACAGTGGGGGAAGGGGTGGGGACGGGGTCTTTGGAAGCTTTGTCCTAATGGCTTCCACTCCAAGTTTCAGATCGGTTCTGATTTTAAACTGTTAGACTTACGTGATTGATTGATTGATTGATTGAGGCAAGGTCTTCCTTCTCATGCTTACTGATCATTTGCATTTCATCTTTGGAAAATTGCCTGTTCCTCTCACTAGCTCATTTATAGATTGGATAGCTCGATTTCTCATTGTTTAGCTCTTTTAGTTCTTTGTATAGTCTAGATGCTACAGTTCTGCCAGATGGAGCATGAGCAGATATCTTCGCCTAGTCTCTGGGCTATCTTCACCCAATCGCTTCACTTGCCATGCAGAAGCTTGTTAATGCCACGAGTATTTGTCAGTTGTTGGTGCTGTTTCCTGACAGGCTGCAGGCCTGTTCATACACTTCTTAGAGGTGCCTGTCTGCATTTGGAACTCTTTTTTTTTCCCTGACTTTTTCTTATGATTTATTTAAGAAGCTGGCATGAGGCTTACTGCTCTTATCCAAGTAACAAGTAAACTGAGGCTCAGTGACATCAGGCAACCTGCTTCAGGTCACAGAGGAGGTAAACTCGGATCTGGAAACAAACACCTTCAGCGGCAGTGGTGGTTTCAGCAATCTCTGACACTCCTGGGCACACTCTTCCTCCTTCCTCCATGTAGCTTCAAATAAAAATTCCTTTGATGTGTCCACAGAAACATCTGGATGTTGCCACCTAAGGCATTGACTACATAAATATGGGAATGACTGTTAGGTTTAACACATTGATAAGAAAAAGTCGTTAACCTCAAAGAACTTTCCATTTCCAGTCAGTAGAATGTGAGATAAAATGCCCCACCCCTTCAGAGGGGCCCTTGGAGTATACCTGAGAGCTTAGCCAGAAACCAGGACTGTGGCTTTGAATTTGTCACTTCAGCCTTCCTGGCCAAACTTCCCTCCTTATAAGATGGGGGTGTGCTGAATGCTATTTGTGGGCTCTTTCATTGAGAATGTTTTGTGATTCTACAAACCTTGAACTAATATATAAGATGGACAGTTTAAAACTATTACTGCCGGCTGGTCCGAAGGTAGTGAGTTATCTCAATTGATTGTTCATGGTCAGTTACAGATTGAACTCCTGTTCTACACTTCCCCCTTCTCACTACTGCACTTGACTAGTCTAAAACAACAACAACAACAACAACAACAACAACAACAGCAAAACCGCTGGACAGTGGTGGCGCATGCCTTTAATCCCAGCACTTGGGAGGCAGAGACAGGTGGATTTCTCTCTCCTACTCCTTCCCCTAGTGTTTTCACTGTTTCAGATCCCGCACTAAGGTATTTGATCCTTTTGGGTTAATTTTCATTAAGGTAAGAGGGTGATCTGGTTTTACTCTTGTACATGTGGTTATCCAGTTGACCAGAACCGTTTCCTGGAGAGGTTTTCTTTTCTCTAATGTCTGTTTTGGCGTCTTCGTCCAAAACTGAAATACCTCTATCTAGGTGTGTTTATATGAGCTCTTCACTCTGATCCAGTTACCTATGTGTTTGTTTTTCTTTTTTTTTTTTTTACCTAGCTTTATGAAAGATTTGTACTACTTTTGTTAAATTAATTCACACGTAATCTTGCCGGGAGCTTTGCCCAAATACTGGGTCCTCTCTGAGGCAGCCAATCGGACGGAGCGTTGGTGGGGGCAAGACTTGGTCTTGGTCTTGTGAGTGTAAAAGTTGCTTAGTATGAATAATATTTATTCTCCTTGATTCTTAGTTATTCTGGGGCCAGAAGCCAATGGCTTCAAGAAAAACGGCACCTGTTGCTTATTACTAAATAACGTTTACCTGTCTTGACTCTAAGTTACTCTGAGGCCAAAAGCCGATGACTTCAGGCTGGCCAGGCAAGAAAGCTTGAAGCACTTAACTTTTATTGAACCAGGAGAAGAGAGAGTCATGCTCACAAAAGAAAAAACTTTTACACAAGCAAATATGCATAAACACAATACATTTATATACACACTAATACATACATATTTATTTTCACATACTTTTTTGGGGGGCCAACAATCTGTCTCATCAACCTACATACTTATACACACACCTATACTTATATATATGATATACATTATATATAAGTATATATAATAAAATATATGACATATATATGATCTATATATAAAATTGTGGATAGGGTAAAAGCAAAATCACCAGTGCTTAAGGAACTTACTCATTCTGGATGAAAAAAAAACCTTCAACTTTTATTGCATAGACAGAGAAAGAGCTGCTAACCTTTCATTGCTAAATGAATTTAAAAACCTGTCTCGTTATAAGAAAAGCCTGCCTGCTGCTTTCTGCTCTCTCTATGGCTCCATCTCCTTAGTCTCTTCTCTTCTCTCCTCAGCCCTGCTACATTCTGATATTTTCTGCTGTCTCTTCCATTTCTATTTTGCTTTTCCTCTATTCTCCTTCTACATCCTCAGATCTGCTCTCTTCTTTGTCTCTCCTCATCTGTCCAGCCCCTCATCTCTATAATGCTTCTATCCTTTTCTTCTTCACCTACTTAATTCATCATTCCTAGTTTTTTGTATCTTTTCAGGAGAATAGATCACATGGTATTCCAAGCATCCTTTTTTCAAGAGTTCACACAAGTTCAAACATAAATTCAAATTATAAATTGAACAAGACGTTAAAACAAAGATGTTTACATGTATTTCCATTAAGACTGGTTATAGAACTAAACATTCATTATATGCTATTAGCTCCACAGGTTCATTGCGAGTTCAAAACTATAATTCTTAGATCAAAGATAACATTGAAGTTTGTATAGATAAACCCAGTCAACATTTTGTCTTCTGTCCTTGCACTTACAATAAAATGTTCATCCCCAGGCCTTTAGTTAATACTTTTACAGCTTAAAGGTATGTATTCCTAAGTTATAAATCTCATGACACCTGAAGACTGGCAGGATCCTAATTGCAGTTTTCATATTGAAGAGGGTTTTTATCATTTGCATATGTTTAGAAATTCTGTAAAATTGTTATTAGGAATTAAGAAGTCATCTATTCTCTATATAGCATTGCTATAAAAGAGTGCATCTTCACTGATTTGCAGAAAATGTGCCCAATAGGGTGGGCTAATCCCACGGATTGTTATATCAATTTAATAATGACAGGGAAGGCATATCAATGGCAAGAATCAGTCAATAGACAAAGTCCCTTGAGTCTTGCCTCCAAGCTCATTCGTCGCAGTTCATGGTGAACCATCAGGAAATCACCTGCAGCCTTCAGCCTCTCTTAGATGGCTCCTGGCATATTTTATTCATTTTGATCATCTTATAAATGTAACTTTAAGATTGCTCATTGTTACATATAGAAATGTTAACTTTCATACTGATCATGGATCTACAACCTTCCTGAACTCACTTATTAATTCTATAGTTTTCTTGTTAGATGTATTAGATGTTTTGTATTTAGGATCATGTTCTCTATGAATATAGATAGCTTAATTTCTTTCTAGTTTGTATGTCTTTTATTTCATTTTCTTGCATAGTTGCTTTATCTCAGACCTCCAAGCAGAAGTGGCAAGAGAAATCCTCCTTAGTCAGTCTCTGCTCTGCTCTCACAGTGGCAGCAGCTGGGTTTTCTCAGCCGGCCTTTTTCAGGTTGAGGACCTGCTTTTGCTAGTCTGTCTCCTAACAGTATCTTCTAACTCATAAAAGGACACTGTATTTTGTCAAATATCTTTTTTGTATCCATTGAGATGCTCTCATATATTTCCCACATTTCTTCTGTGAATGTGTTGTAGTCCATTGGTCTTTTGAATACCAAATCATCAGTCCATTTTTCAAATATTGAAGCAGTCTGGTATGAAGCCCACTTGGTCATGTGTGATTCTGTTTCAAACCAACGAGGTCTTGATACCAAAACCAGACGAACACACTGCAAGAAAAGAAAATCAAAGACCAATATTTTTATGAATGTAGGTATAAAAATCATTTACAAAATGGTATCATCATTTACAAAATAGTATCAAATACAACTTATGAATGAGAGTGAAAAGAGAATTAAATAAAATGAGAAAATGCTTGCATGGACAAAATATGATGAATTAAGAAGTAGGAAGGACACAAAAACTATTTTCACTTGTGAGACTATCATTCATTCATTCATTCATTTATTTCTCCTCAGTGTGAATGGCATTGACATCTACTTACTGGAATGTATGGGCTTTTTTCTCCCAGAAACAGTATGTGGACATTCTTATAATCTCCTCACTACACAGGACATGATTAGGCTCTTACGTTCGTTTCATTTTGGGTATTAATTACTTCTCCTCGTTGTTTCTGTTTACATTTGTTGGTCAAATGTGATGTTAATGTGTTGATAATTAGCATTTAGCACAGTGTGTTTGATAACTTGTTTTTGCTGTTAGAATTTTTTTTCAGTTTATTTTTTATCTATTTCAGTTTTCTGAGGGAATTGCTTCTATAGCTGTTCAATTCACAAGTCTTTTTTTAAAGCTATTTTCACGTCTATTGTCTTGATTTGGTGGCTTTCTTTTGTATTATCAATCAACCAGAAAACTCAGTAAACCAACTGCCATTTCACCGATTATTAGCCCAACAGTTTACACTTTCCTCATGACACCTACAGCCATTGCGTCACTACAATCCACCTGCCTGTCCTAATGCCAATCATGCTGGTAATTGTAACTTTCTGGCATGCTTTTGCTCCATTTCTTTCCTATTCTTTTTAAATAAGGATTTTAAGGAGGGGTCGGTTGTAGTACATGCTTATAATCCCAGCACTTGGGAGACTGAGGCAGGAGTGCCATGGATTCCAAACTTGCTTGGCTAACATCTGATTAGCCAGGACTACACAGCAAGGTCCTGGTTCAAAATGGGGCAGGGGAAGGCTTCAGGGAATATCATTTGATCGTTTTTCCTGAGATCAGAATAGGGATAACAGTTTCTCTGTACTTTATTTATAGAAACCAAGTTGACAAACTTCACATTCAATTTTACTAAGTGGGTGGATTATCCTTGTGTAAAGAGTACAAAGGCTTTTGTGGAAATGCCTTCCAAGCAATTGCTAAGATTTACAGCCTCCACTTTGTCGGTCTTCTCTTAAGAGAGAAAAAATAAGAGGAAGGAAACTTCTTTAGTGGGTGTCGGAGCACCCATGTCAGGGTCTCCCATGATGTGTAACCTCACTTTCCTATCAGCCTCTCTTCATTGGCTTGCTTGTGCTATAATAAACATTCTTCTTAAGGTTATTCATTCCTGGAAGGAGGCATAATTACCACAGTAAAGCTACTATTTTTTTTTCAGTGTCTGCTTAGTTGATTCTGTGGGCCATGTTCTCCTGGTATTCTCTACCCTCTGGCTCCTACAAGAGGATGAATTCAACTCCTGATCCCCAGGCTTTGAGCTCCCGAGTACTAGGATTGCAGGCCTGGCTGAGCCACGAAACATACCCTGATGTGGAATAGATACTGTTTTCTGAGATTGCAAAGATCTGTCTCAGGTCTCATAAGGCTCAGTCTGGAAAGACCATAGGTGTCTTAGAGAAAAAAATATGTATGATGATCAGGGCTTCAGGGGAAAATGTGGAGCAGTAGAGTGTTGGAAAGATGTTAGACCACTGTGGCTGAGGAACACTGTTTGGCCTGACCTGTTTGGATGATTAATGGGCACGAGGGTGTAGCTGGAGATGAGCAGGCCTTGATGACAACTAAATGTGCATTTTTTTTTGAGTGAATAAAGAACATTTTGAATGTTTGCAATGCAAAACAGAATAGAATTGGCTCAGCCAGCAAAGATCTGCTGCCAGATCTTCAAAGCTCATGTAATAGAAACTGGGCATGGTAATGTATACCTGTGATTCTAGAAAAGGGGAGGAGGAAACCAGAGGATCCCTCAGAGCTCACTGGTCACTCTGGCTAGCCCTCTTGGTGAATTTTTAGGTCAAATAAAAGACCTTGTCTTAATGAGATGGGAGAACAGCCAAAGTTAACCTCTGGCCTCCTCATGCACACACACCATGTGTACATGTATGTTCATCTGCCCTCCACACACACATGTACTCAGAGAAATATGTATACATACACCCAAAAGACATAATGATAAGCAAGTCTTTTTTTTAGCATTACTGAGACAAATTCTAAATTGTATTTTTTTAAAATTTAGTTTCCAACAGTTCCTTTGATAGAAGTTATCTCAAAGTAGTGTGAATACTACTCGTTTTGAAATGAAGATTGTTTGTTTGTGAATTTTGTGGGAGTGGGTGGCATTGGGCAGAGGCCCATCTCAACAGACGGCGAGACAACTGTCATTGGGAATTGTTTAATTACTTTTCTTATTGTTGTGACCAAATTCCTGACAAGGAACACCTTAGGCAAGGAGAGGTTTATTTTGACTCATGGTTGGATTGGACATGTAACAGATATTTGTGAATTGTAAGCTTTCCTAGGCTGGCATACCTCTGCGTGACATCATGCACCATGCTGACTGCCTGTGTCCTATTTCGTTTGTGTCTGTCAGACATCTCATGGTTCACATCTAGCTTGAATGGCTTGAAACTGCTTCCTAGTTATACTTCTTTTGGCTTTTGTTGTCAGGCTAGGAGCTCCTTCCCACACAGCCTCCCAGAACCCCGACCTTCTCTCTTTCACTGGTTTCATCACAGTACCTGTGTTAAGCATATCGGAGATCTCTTGGGTTGCTTAAGCGTGGCATGAACAAATGAGCCACGGCGGCGCTGTTGCCTTGGTAGCTGCTGTGCGCTCAGTGCATATTCGCTTCTGCTGTGTGTGGTTTTGACCTGTGTTTTGACTATGTGTTTGTAGTTTGGTAGCATATTTTCAAAGATGTCATTTTTTTCACGTGCTCAGATTTATGTCCCTTTGGTTCTAGTTGTCGAAATGGATGAAAACAATGGGCTTTCCCTTGTAGAACTGAATCCTCCTAACCCCTGGGACTCTGATGCCAGGGCTCCTGAAGAATTAGCTTTTGGGGAAGTACAGGTAAGGAAACATCAATGTTATAATATTCTTAATAACAAAATGAAACTAAGATGTCACTCATACATATATTTGCATATCTTTACAATTATATTCATATATACCTAGAGATTATATATGCCATATACTATAGTATATATGGATATGGATATGATGTATATTGGAAGTATATGTATGTGTATGTGTATATTTATATTGGAAGAAGTTCAGAGAATATTTTTATTGCCTGAACATTTGTGGATAAGATAGAATGTCAGTCAGTGCTTTGATGATAGAATACTTGAAGCAGAGAACTTTATGAAGGTTTCACTCATAGTTTGAGAACTTCAAGAGCATGGTGTTTGTATGTGCCAAGCTCTAGTGAGTTCTTCAGGGTAGACAGACACACAATGGCAGGAGTGTGCATGAAAGTATCCTGTCATACATGCAGAGCAATGACTGGAGAGAGGTGCCAGTCCTCTCATGAAAACTCACTCTCGAGGGAACTGGCAGTTAGTTCCTGAGATTCTGTGACCCTGGAAGAGCTATATTGATCTCTTCTAGAAGCTCTGCCAATAATGAATTAATTACCTTATATTAGGCTCCATCTCTCAAAGACCCAAGCACTCTCAGCATGCCCACACTGGGCACCAAGTTTCAAACACATGAACCTTTGGGGGGAATAAACTGCATTCCCACTGCAGCAGATAACACGTTCTATAACTTTGCCTTCATCCTGAGATCTTCATGAATCTTTTACACAATTTCTATCCTCAGAGCACATTCCTCTAAGGAAAACACCTCAGAAGTTTGGGGAAGATGAAAAAGCAAAATTAAATATATATTTTTTTCTGTATGATTAGTAAGTTCTGTACATTTGGGCAGGGGTTTATTTATTCTTTGTTTTCTTTGAAACAAATGAAACTCCACTCAGAACAGGAATAATAACAATTCACTTGTTTTCTGGCTGTTCCTGGCTCTTCACACTAGATTCCTTCCTGTTGCCGTATCTCTGCTCCTCTGTGTATTCTTTATCTGTGGATGTGCCAGGCATGAGGGTGAGGGGAGGCGGAGGAATAGATTTGGAATTTCCCTACCTATGCCTCTCTGGAAATCATTGTTGATACCCATTCTCTTGGCATCCTACAGGATGAGTAAATGGGTAACGTAGAGCCCAGCTAGCCTGACTTTATTCCAGTCTGCCCAGCTGTGCCAACTCACCAAACTAATTAGGAATCATATAATCAATACCCCTCAAAGTCACACTGGCATGCTAAGTCCCCCAATGCTTGTGCTAACATTGCTCACTGCTAACCACGTTGGAGCTGGTTTAAAGAGAGTAAATAAAATCTGGTGCACTGTTGACTTGACATGGAGCACCAGGCACTAAAGTCCATGTCTGACAGTCTGTAGAGGGTGTTGTGTTCTGTCAGTGTGCATCTGCCATTGTAGTTGAGCCAGAGCTGGCCTGACCTTGTCAGAGAAACAGCCTGAGCCTTGCACTCCATTGCTGCTGACCAAGCCATAACAGAAATCTCACTCTATTCTAACAGATAACATATCTCACTCATGCCTGTATGGACCTCAAGTTGGGAGACAAGCGGATGGTGTTTGACCCTTGGTTAACGGGCCCTGCTTTTGCCCGAGGATGGTGGCTGCTGCATGAGCCTCCAACTGACTGGCTGGAGAGGCTGTGCAAAGCAGACCTCATTTACATCAGCCACATGCACTCAGACCACCTGAGGTAAAGAAGTCACATGCCCAACTCCTAAGATAGCAATGGCTGAACTACAGGCATCAAGGGGATCTTTTGGCTTGTTGCTTTGTTTCTTAGACAGGATCTTATGAAGTTCAGGCTGTATGAAGCTCACTATATAGCTGAGGATGAGAACTCCTACCTGATGGCTATACTGCCACTTCTAAATACTGGGATTATAGACATGTGCCACTATGCTCTGCTTATAAAACATTTTTAGATGCTTCTGCACTCTGACTTGCACCATTAGGACTATGAAAAAGAAGAAAAAATAAATTAAAATTTTGTATGTGTGCCTCAATTCTAATTTCCAAAATGCTTCCACAGTGTATATCGACAGGAATGAGGAGGGAGCCATTATGGAAAGCAGGGTGCTTATAACTTCTCACAGATTTTTGCTCTCTGTTCATGAACAGGCACAGGCATAAAGCTTATCAGAGTAGCCTCGTTTTTGTTCAAAATTTATAGCACAAACCAACGCATACATACACACACACACATGCACATACACACACACACATTGTAAAAGGTCAGTGATATCAGCATTTGAAAAGCTGAGGCAGGAGGATTAAGAATTCAATGCCAGTGTGGGCTACATAACAACACTGTCTCAAAATTAACAGACAGGTACTTTTAAAATAAAGGACCAACTGAGTATTATGGGTTTTAAACATATGTTGAACCCCACTTACCACTGCCCTTGGAACACAGAGGAGTACCACAGGGAGAGTAGGAACTAATATCCCAATACAAGGTACAAGGTACAAGGGAGAGTAGGAACTAATATCCCAATACAAGGTACAAGGTACAAGGGAGAGTAGGAACTAATATCCCAATAAAACTTTAGTGATGGATATAATTCCCATGGATCATAAAATATTATTACCTTTATCTTATTATATCAGGCTGTATATAGAAGCAGGGAGTAGGCCAAGTCTAATTCATGCACTGTTTTGCCAAACCCTGCTTTTTTATTGTTTATTGAGGATGGCGCCTTGCTATGCAACCAGGCTTATCTGGGTCTTCCTGTCTTAGCCTCCCACGTGCTAAGATTACCATCCCTTACACCCATGTCCTGCTTTACTTTTTCCCCTTTTATAAATGTATTCTTCTCTTATACAATATATCCTAACTACAGCCTCCCCTCCCTCCACTACTAGTCCCCAGCACCCGCCCCCTCCTCTGACCCTGCAGATCCGCTGCTCCTCTGTTTCCCTTAAGATAAAAACAGTCCTCCTAGGATATCAACTGAACATGGCATAACAAGATGGAATAAGATGAGGCACAGATCCTCAAGTCTAGACAAGACAACACAGTAGGAGGAAAGGGCTCCCAAGGACAGCCAAAAGAGTCAGAGACACCCCGACTCCCACTGTTAGGAGTCCTACAAGAACACAATGCTACATGACCATGATAGAGATATGCAGAGGACCTAACTGCGTGACTGCTGTTTCTGTCTCCATGAGCCCCTATGAACCCTGCTTAGTTGATTTGGTAAGCCATATTCTCCCTGTGTCCTCGACCCCATGAGCTCCTACAAACCTTTCTCCCTCTTCCTCTGTAGGGCTCCCCTAGCCTCGCCTAATGTTTGGCTATGGGTCTCTGCATCTGTTCCCATCAGCTGCTGGAGGAAGCCTCTAGGATGACGATTTGGGTAGGCATCAATCTATGAGCGTAGCAGAGTATCACTAAGAAACTCTCTCTTTCTCTCTCTCTCTCTCTCTCTCTCTCTCTCTCTCTCTCTCTCTCTCTCTCTCTCTCTCTCTCTCTCTCTCTCTCTCTCTCTCTCTCTCTCTCTCTTTTCCAGTTATGTTTGGTTCTACCCTGAGTCTCTGGACCATCCTGTTTCAGGTACCTAACCAGTATGGGACTCAAGTTAGACCACTCCTACCAGCTCTGAGCCACCATTGCCCCCAGTACATCTTACAGGAAGGACAGGTTTTAGGTCTAAGGTTTTGTGGCTGGGTTTGTATCCCAGTCCAATAACTGGAACTCTTTCCTATTTACAGAAGATGACAGGTTCAAGCTTTATATCCTTGCTAGGGTCACCCTCATAGGTTCCAGAAAGTTTCTACTGTACTAGGTTTCTATACTGCCTCCCAAACACCCCCAATTCCAGTTGCCTTTTCCTGTAATCTCTTCTTCCATCCCTACCTCCCTCAGTCCACCTGCAAAACCTATTCTATTTACCCTTCCCAGGGAGACCATGTGTCCCCACCGAAAGACCAGTTGAAGACCAGTGTCAGGGTCTCCTGATCAAAGTTGTTACACACTAAGGACAGGGTCATAACACACCCAATGTGAAACATTTTATGAGTGTTTGCCACTGAAAAGCTGCTAAGACTTGTGAGTTTTACATTCCATCCATCTCCTTGGCAAACCCCTTTTAATTATGTTCTTTCTGAGTCACTTAATAACTACCCATGCCATTTACCCTGATCCTACTGTCTGACCTTTACTTTAGTTAAACTTCTCTGAATTATAAAAGTGAGAGGAAAAACAGTGTGGTGGAGTGAATAGGGTTCAAAGAAATGTTATTTTATAACATCTACTTAGTGTCGTTATATGATATTAGCAGATAATAAGAATGATCAGTTAGATGGTAACATTAGATACTTTCCTGTAATGATAAAACACTGTGACCAAAGCAACTTATAAGAGAAAGAATTTATTTGGGCTTATATTCCCAGAGCATTAGAGTTTATCGTGGGGTGGGGTGGAGGAGGGATGACTGTCAAGGTGCTTATTGAACTAGGAGCATGAGCAAAGAGGATGCCCCCCTGACATACTTCCCAAATGGCTACCAACCATGGACCAAGTACTCAAATGCAGAAAAGACAAGCTGGCTGCAGTGTGCCTTTAATCCCAGCACTCGGGAGGCAGAGGCAGGCAAATGAATCTCTGTAAGTTCAAGGCCAGCCTGGTCTATGGAGTGAGTTCCAGGACATCCAGAGCTGTTACACAGAGGAACCCTGCCTCAAACAAGCAATCAAGCAAACAAACAAACAGAAAACAATAACAAAAAAACAGTAAATATCTCTTTGGAGTCATTTTTCCCTAATTCTCTTTATGATACAAGATGTGTTTTCTGAACTCAGAGATTAAAGTCAAGTCAAAAGAATCCTGGAATTTTTACATCTTTTGCTTAGAGGATGAAACCTGCTTCCTCCCTATTTCCTCTCCCTGCCTCACAAGCTCTGCTTTTTCACGTGGTTCTTCACAGCATGGGAATGCTAGATTAGTACAGCTGATGCATGCTGACATGCAAATTCACAGCTGATGCATGCTGACATGCAAATTCACAGCTGATGCATGCTGACATGCAAATTTACAGCTGATGCATGCTGACATGCAAATTTTGTTTGTGCTTACAGCAACATATTTCACTTCGTATGATAGTCTGATGCTTTTATGTGTTTGTCTGTAGATTACGGATATTATAGTGTCATGGCCAGACACTAGTCTGATTCTAAAACTAGAAAGTAACCATGTTAAAATTAGAAACTAACTTCTAATGGAAGCAGTGCTGGGTTTGGTCAGAAAAAAACAAAGTTTTAACACCAATTTATTGTTTGTATTATTTGTGCATTTATGAACATGTTTTCTCATCTATGAAAACAAAAAATCCTCAGGGTATATACTAAGACCCAAACCGCAGGGCATGGTGCCTCACGCCTGTAATACTAATTGTCGAAAGGCTGAGTTAGGAGGAGTTTTAAGAACTCTAGGTCAGCTTGGCTATACAAAGAGACCCTATCTCAAAGACAAAACGAAACAAAAAA
>NW_022196913.1:28636951-28661951 GCF_008632895.1 Mastomys coucha
AAAAAAAAAAAAAAAAACAAAAACAAAACCAACACAAAAATAACAATAAAACCCACAACAGGAAAAGCATAAAAATAATGTGGAAACTCTCAGCAGTATACTTGCTTGTGATAGAATGTGTGCCTAACCATTTGCTCATCTTTCTACCATACCCTATAGTGATACATCAAAACCATTTTAGCTCAGTAGAGATGACAATTGCCTTCATGTATATACGTAGCTGAAAAGACCCAGGTGCCTGCTTATGAACAGCCGAGATTACTAGAATGCTGAACGTTTTTCATCTCCATTAAATTTTATTGTATGACCCTTCTGGTAACTTGAGTCCTCCAAAGGATAAATAATGTCAGTGTATAACTATCAGCCTTTAGGAAACATGGCGGTGACCCACAGACGGGAGTGGTGACACCCCTGGCCTGGTGGTCCTGGGTTCTATAAGAAAGCAGGCAGAGCCAGGTGAGTGGTGGTGCATGCCTTTAATCCCAACACTCAAGAGGCAGGTGGATCTCTTAAGTTCAAGGCCAACCTGGTCTACAGAGTGGGCTCCAGGTCAGCCAGGGCCACACAGAGAAACCCTGTGTGTTCTGTGTCCTCTGTTTTACTGAGAGCGGCTGCTTAGGAAGATCATGAAGATGTTCATTTTATAGCAACATCTTCATGACTCTTCTCTGTGCCTTCCGCTTCTCCTCACCCCATCTTACCTCACCACTCAAAGCAACTCTAGTGTGGAACATGAGACTAACACCCTTGGCTAATGTCCACTCTGTGGTTTGTTAGTATGTCCTTGCCGTGAAGTAAGACCCTCTGGGATGCAGTTGTGAGTGTGAGCAGGAGCCCTCTCTGGACTGTCATGAAACGCTGGCTTTCCCTTTCTCCTTCCCTTTCAGCAGGCCCTTCTCTTGCTAGTGAATCCTGCTTTATTATGTCTCACCATCTCCACCCTTCTGATCTAGTTACCCTACCCTGAAGCGGCTTTCCCAGAGACGACCGGACATTCCCATTTATGTTGGCGACACAGAGAGGCCCGTGTTTTGGAATCTGGATCAGAGCGGCATCCAGTTAACTAATATCAACGTGGTTCCCTTTGGAATATGGCAACAGGTCAGAGATCTGTCTGTTTTCTTACTATGCTTTCTGAGGTGACATTCAAATGTATAGAATGTGGCCCACGTTGTTGGTACATGAGATACAATGAATACAACCTGTACTGAAGCTTCAGTTTTGGACCTAACTGTCTTTGCTCAAAGCTTTCATTTCCTTTTATAAAACAGGCTAATAAACCTAGTCCCAGATAAGTTTTTCATCTCCTTTAAATTTTGATCTGACTTGCTCATTTTTCTCAAAATGACAATCTTTTCAAATATGTAGGCCAAGCTGACCTATATAATTGTTTTATCGTTGGGTTGCAGGTAGACAAAAGTCTCCGGTTCATGATCTTGATGGATGGCGTTCATCCTGAGATGGACACATGCATTATCGTGGAGTACAAAGGTACCGTCCTAATTCCAAAAGCAATGGAAATCCACCATGGGTAGGAAAGAGGATGTCCAAAACTTCATCCTACGTTCATCTTCTGTCTCTACTTTCAGAGAACACAGTACATTATGCTCTTGTCTTTGGAAAATGAACCTTTTAGATTTTTTTTCAGATGAAAATTTGACAATAATTAGGAGTCTATGACAGCAGGCACATTGCTTTTATCACAAGGGAACTGATATTTGCATTGTTTTAAGACGATCGTTAATTTACTGTTGGATAAACATCATAAATACCTCTCATCGTGTTACTGGGTATAGCGATATACACCTCTGACCGCAGCAGTGAGGAGGCAGATGCAGGAAGAACAGGAATTCAGGGTCATGCTCTGACAAACAGTTCAGGCCAGCCTGGGCTCTATAAGACACTGTCTTAAAGAGCAAAACAGAGAAGAGCGAAACAAAACAAAGAAAAAGGAAAACAAGACATTATCACTAGAAAATTTCATCATGAGTGAAGCAAGGCCTTAGTTATCCAGTAATCATTTGGAACACAATTATACATAAATTTTTGCCAGAGATAAGGACATGTGGGTTGAGCTGACTCCTTAGCTTCAGCGTCTGGAGACAGTTAGGAGAGTATTCTGTCATCTACAGTGAAATTAGACTGATGGTCATCATGAAGTACCTAGAACCCAGCCAGCGGGAAGGATGAACTACTTTACTTAGAAATTCTAAATTTCTAGGATTTTAGAATATTTGTTTGCTGGATTGTTTGTTTGATTGTTGGTTTGGGGTGTGCATGTGTGTGTGGGGGGTGTGTTTGTTGGGGGACATACCAATTCTTCCGTAATCAACTGAATTAGATTACATAGTCTGCACTGGACAACCTTGTTGGCTTGATCATTCATACCATAGCATTTGAGATTACATGTTATTTCCTCACAGGTCATAAAATACTCAACACAGTGGACTGCACCAGACCCAATGGGGGAAGGCTTCCTGAGAAAGTTGCTCTAATGATGAGTGATTTCGCTGGAGGAGCATCAGGCTTTCCGATGACTTTCAGTGGTGGAAAATTTACTGGTAATAATTTATATCCTAGTGATACTGAGCATTAGGCATGGTGTTTGGATGGATGCTTTGAGAATAATACAAAGATGCCTGGCATACAGTACCTGCTCAAAGGAATCAATCCTGTGAACTACAGACACTACGAATGGAGGTTTTAGAATTCGAGGGTGGAGTGCATGGGGACCGCTGAGATGAACGAATCTCTGGGAGGGAGTATCTAGGAGAAGCTAAGAAAAACAGTCAATGAGTATCAGAGTGGAGCACAGAGTGGGACAAGGAAAGGATGTAATGGGTAACTCTGGGGCCTCCGTGCATTTTAGGATGAGGTCAAGAATGTAGTGTGTGGGACTTGGTGTGGCTGCTTTCTAACGGGTCCTGTGATGTACTCATAGGTGGTACATGCAGAGCAGGGCATTCTACAGGGTAGATTCTCACCCAGGAGCTCTTCTGTTCTGGATTCAAGGGTGATGCTAGGTTTTGTGTGAGAAAAGTATATATCTGAGACAGTTCATTCAGTTTTGTATCTTTGTACCACCTATCTGATCCTGTATGCTGCAACTCCAGATCCTGTTTAATCCTAGACTTCTCTGACCAGTTGCTTCCCAACATGCTCAGTCAGCCCTCTTTGCTGCTTGCTTGTGTCCTCAGGCTAGCACTCCTGGCCTATTCCTGGCCCAGCTTGTTACAATGACTATTTTCATTCCCTAGAGTCCTCTTGTTGCTAAACTCTCCATGACCATCAATTTCCCATGGGTCTCAATTCGGTTACTGTTTGTTCCCTGACTGCTCTGTCTCCCCGACCCCATCTCACCCCAGACACTCCCTAACTGCTCTGTCTAAGGCTGACCATCCACCCCACATTCTTCTGCCCTGCTGTGCTGTTCATATTACTTTATATAATTATTTATACAATTTATTTCTTCTTTTAAAACTTGCTTCTCTCACTAAGAAAGAAGTTCCTTGGGAGAACTTCCCTTTTATTGTTCATAAGATTTATAGTCTAATTCAGTATCGTATGCTTAGTGCCCTAGAGAACATTAAAGGTATGTAATAAACACTGAACAGAGGGTAGAGGGGGAGAAAGAAAATGAGAAGGAAACTTTATGAGGTGTCTATATTGACAGAGGAGGAGGCAGAAGTCAGGTAGTCGACTCAATTCTGTAAGTGGTGGGCAGGGCTTGGCTCCTGAGTGTGACTAACATCTGTACCTGTGATCTTAGTCACTGCAAGTTGTCAATTCTGTAAGTGGTGGGCAGGGCTTGGTTCCTGAGTGTGACTAACATCTGTGCCTATGATCTCAGTAACTGCAAGTTGTCAGGTTATAAAAAATAGATTTCTGTTTCATAGCGTACCAAGCAATAGTACACACTAGTAAAAGGTTAATGACTGTATGAGTTACAGAGCATAGAGAATGGACTTGCCTACAAAGGAAGGCTATCCACACTGAGCCCTGTATTCGGGTAGAGTCCCCAAAAATAGAACAAGCAAGAAGCAAGCTTGGAGCCTGTGGCTGGCCTGGTAAATAATCAAAATTCGCTAAGTCAAGCTGAGGACATTGATCTCAATCAATGTCACAGGGATTTATTCCGCTTTGTCTTACTTGCCCCTCCATTTTGTTTTCACCTGAACAAGTCCCTTTCAAGTAGAGCAAGATTTATTAAACTTTTCCATTTGTGATCCTTTGGCATCAGAGAAATTTTTATACCACCCTGGGCATATAAATGCATAACATTGGTATAAAAATCAAGTTTTTATTTATAATGAATTATAAACAAATTCTTTTAATTCTAGTAAATTATAAACAAATTATAAAATAATTCTTTACTATATATAATTTAGTATTTACTAAAGATAAAAGCAAATTTTATATGCTACA
This sequence comes from Mastomys coucha, assembly GCF_008632895.1. Lineage (NCBI taxonomy): Eukaryota > Metazoa > Chordata > Mammalia > Rodentia > Muridae > Mastomys > Mastomys coucha. The sequence continues at coordinate 28,641,377 of NW_022196913.1, forward strand.
AAATGGATGTACTTATTTATTTATATAAAGAATTTAATCTTAGATGAGCATTTAATACAGTAGGATGTGGAGTATCTCAAGCAGTTTTCGAAGTTGATTGATATTTTGATTTTATGATCACATCTGAGAATTCTGTTTACATAAATATATATTAATATACAGCAGAATTATGTTTAGGGCCATTTCATAAACTTTTAGAAATTCTGTCCTGATCCCCAGTTAAAATTCATTGAACTATGAACTTTTGTGAAACTCAAGTCAACAACTCAAACAGCAATTTTAAAAATAAAAGATTCTAGCACAGTGCAACCTAATGATACACTAATTTGAAATATCCTAAGGGAGGATGATATGAAAATAGGAAGCCTTTTTTACATAAGTAAACTATTCTGTTTCTGGAAGAGCAGAGAATGTTGCCTGTGTGGTAAATCATATAGTTTGTAGCATATAGTAGTTTTAAATATGTGCCAAAGGCACACATAAATGATTGCTGTTGTGATGCATGACAACTTGTATAGTATAAAGCACTCCTGCTGGATGCTCAGAACCTTGGCTGCAGAGATATTACATGATACCCAATGATGTTACAAGACTCAACACAGGCAAGTGGTACCATTCACTATGTGTTTTATTTTGAATTAACTTTTGTTAGCTGGATTCTCAGAAAACTGACTGCTGTTGATTTTCTTGTGTCCTGTGCACTTACACATCCCCATGTGGAGTTACAACCCAGCTTAAGAAGGTGGGAACAAGGGCATTCACTTTCCAATGACTTCGGAAGAGAGGATATTAACCCCAAATCTGTCATTGCAGAGGAATGGAAAGCCCAGTTCATTAAGGCAGAAAGAAGAAAGCTTCTGAATTACAAAGCTCAGCTGGTGAAGGATCTGCAGCCTCGAATCTACTGTCCATTTGCTGGGTACTTTGTGGAATCTCACCCATCTGACAAGTAGGACTCAACATTTCATTCAATATTTTTACATATGAGTTAGTGTCTGTCAGATGAATGACTTTGCTATATGGCAATTGTGCAATGAGAAAAAGATTGTGAGAATCCAATCTCTCTCTCTCTCTCTCTTGCTCTCTCTCTCTCCACCCTCCTCCTCCTCCTCCTAACCTGTACACGTACTTTTCACATACTTTTCTGTTATACAATGACCCAAGTCTCATATGGTAATAAATTGACCTCAATTTATTACCTCTGTAAAGATGTTTTCTCCAAACAAAGGTCACACCCCGTGGAACTTGGGTATATATCTATCTTTTCTGAGAGGGACAGAACTCAACCTGTACCAAGTACTTACGTTAAAATCAAAACTTTTCATGACTTGTCAATCACTACCATTTTATTTAGTTTCTAAAATAATTGATGTACAAAAGATTTTTTATTATTACTTAATTTTTTTCACAATGATGTGTGTGTGTGTGTGTGTGTGTGTGTGTGTGTGTGTGCGTGTAAAGTATGGGAGCCCACATACATGTAGAGGTCAGAGGACAACTTTAAGGAGTCAGTTCTCTTACTTATACAACATGAGTCCTGGGGATTAAACTCAGGTCATCAGGACCAGAAGCAATTGCCCTTGTACTCAGAACCATCTTGCTGGCCTAAGGCTTGTTTCCAATCAGCAACATCACAGTTGACTGAAATCTTCCAAGTCAGGACTGAAGCACACTCTGTTAGTGTGGGTACTTTAGTGTCAGTTACACATGTGGTATTCCTTTGACATCGATGTTTGCATCACAAGTTGAGACAGAATGTACCAGCTTATTTCCAGACAAACAACTTTAGAAACCCATATATTTTGTTTCAAAAATCAAGTGAATTCTGAAGAAATGAGACAATGTTCTTGATGTGTATTTGAATAGTACACAAAGATAACTTTTCTTGTACTTGATTTTGGTATTAGAAAACCTTTAAGTATAGCTTGATCAACAAACATATAAATCTAGTTTTGAACCATAAGTTTTATGTCATCTAGATATAGATCAAGTATTTCTGATAGAAATTACTGTCTTAATCGATATAACCTAAATATACAAAATATGTGAAATATGCAAAACAGGATATATGAATCAACTAATATATATGTATATATATATATTAATTTAAAAAATTAACTGAGTAAGTGGGGAGTTGGCTCACCTGATAAAGCACTTGCAATATATTCTTAAAGATCCAAGTTTGGATTTCTAGCTTTCATGTCAAAAAACAGGTTATGACAGTACATGCTGTAATCCTAGTACTACAGAAGTGGAGATAGGAGGATCCCTGGGGCTCAGTGTAGCAGAATCAATGAGTGACAGCATCTCAAAAGATAAGATGGAGAACTGTTAAAGAAGACACCCAATATTGACTTCTGGCCTTTACACACCCTCACACATGTGTACCTATACACTCAGGTGCATATACATATAGATATACATAGCACACACACAAGTGACAGAAAATTATATACACATATCATATAACACTACACTTTAGTAGAGACTGTAGCAAGCTACCTCAGCTATGCAATACTTGGTCATTCTTGATAATAAAGCTATGATAGGTAGCAGAGAATTTTTTAGATATCTGTAATTTATTTCTATAAATATGAAAATTTTGATTTCAGTAGAATTGCATTCACTTCTGTTTTAGTTACTTTTCTATTGCTCTGACAAAACACCATGGCTCAGGCAATTTAGAAAAGAAAGCATTTGATTGAGCTTATAGTTTCAGAGACTTATACTCCATAATGGCTGAGCAAAAGCTTGCTGGAAGGAAGAGCCGAACTCACAACTTGATCCGCAAGTAGGAGGCAGAGAGCACATTGGGATTGGGGCAAGTCTTTTGAAACCTCAAAGCCCTGCTCCCAGCAACACACCTCCTACAATATAGCCACACCTCCCAGCCCTTCCCAAATAGGTCTACCAACTGATTCTATTGATACTTTTCTCATTCAGACCACCACATCATCTTAGAACATAGGTTCCCTTCTCTTTACATGATCATTTCATTAATTGCTCTACATTTATCATTCATTACACCGAGGAACTGATGTACACTGATGGCTCATTGAAGCCAGTATAGTCTAGCCAGCAGTATAGTCTAGCCAGCTATGAGCCTAGCACAATGTGGCCTCAGGCAGAAGAATCTTACACTCTCTACTGGTTATAAGCAGGCTTAAGGACAGGGGACACGTGCCATGCGGAAAGCTTTGAGCAGCTCTCTGTGAAGGTTTGCTAGACCTTAGTTTATGGATTATAGACTAAATTCATGATTGTAATATAAGTTCATGATTCGTTTTTCCATAAGGAATATCTATATTAACAGAACTAAAGAGCCTTGGACCACAAAGAAAGTACTGGTCCATTATCCTCCATTCATCTGCGTTCAATTTTGAGGGATGAAAAGTGGGTAGGAAGGGTGGAAATGACAGAGACAGCTAGCCAGACCTTGAGACCCAGGAAAGGCTGGGTCTGATCACAATGAATGGCACAGGATCAGAGGCATTGGCTTCCCCTTCATGTTCTAAGTTCATAATTGTGAGAAATGTCCTCAGGGTCCTCTGGGTGCCCCAAATAATGTTTTTCCTGACACCTGTAACTTCAGTACTTGGCAAGCTGAGGTATAAGGATTGCCAGTTCTAGGTCAGCCAAGGTTATGAAATAAGAACCCTTCTCAAATCAAACCCACACAATAACAACTAACAAAGAACAACAAGAGAGGTCAGAACTCAGTGGCTGTGCTCGCGGTGGCCGGTGTGCAGCCACACAGCGGTCAGCTAGAAACTGAACTCTGCAGCACCCATGAGAGAATGGAAACCAAATGACACCTTGACATGATAACATGTCAGTGATGCTATGGTTTTAATTTTATGTTTACTTGATTATTTGGGAAGGATATCCTGTGATGAAGCTCAGACTAGCCTCAAACTCAAGATTCTTCAGGCTCAGCCTCAAATGCTCGGACTATGAGCAAGTGCCACTATGCCACACCCTATGTTTCTGTTTTCTCAAAACCACAGTATCTCTTTCTCTACTCACTATGGTTTAAGAGTGGTGTTGAACACTGCTAAGAACAGGGGGCATTGCTGGGACAGGGGTGGAGTAGGGGTGGGGTCAGAATGGAAGAGGATCAGAATAAGCAGGAGAACTTTCTGAGTTTGGAAGGTGTAGTTTCCTTTAGTTCTTTTCTTTTGCTTGCCAAGTCCCCAGGCAACTCTGCTGAGTCACGAGGCTGCCTCCATGAAACTCCAGGGGAAAGAAGTCTTCTCTCAGGTTGGAAGGATTTTGATGTCAACAGAGTAGAGAGAATCCTGTTGCTCTTTCTTTTCTCCCTTCAACTGGCTCCACCTACCTTCCTTGTTTGCTCTTTTGGAGACAGGGTCTGATGTAGTATCCTGGTCCAGTCTTGAACTTACAGCAGTTCTTGCCCCAGCTTTCTGAAGACTCAGATGGGCCATGGGTCTTGCTCTGTTGCCGTTTTCTTTCTCTAATACTTGGCCGCAAAGTAAATGGAATTCTTAGAAAGTATTCATCCAGGCAGGGAAACCAAAGCGCTGGCTTCTCAGTAGAAGATTAACTTCTACTGATGGGTCATTTGACATTGACAGAGAGTAGACACTTGGGAGGCAAGAAAGTACTGGGGAATGTTTCAGGGAGGGTACTTATGAAAAAGAGCCAGAAGAGCAAGTAAACTTTGGAGGTTGGCCCCTAGATGTACATTGTGACCAGAAGCAGGAGACCAAGCCTCTGCCACTGAAGTACAAGAGAAAGCACAGCTCAGGCCCTATACTGGTGACTTGGTGGCACCCATGTAGCCCCATGCTGGTGACTTGGTGGCACACGTGTGGAACAGAGCTGAAAGAGGAATTGAAATTAAAACTGCAGCCTGAAGATGATGTTTTGAACTTGTTGCATAAACATGACCTCTCTATATTATTTACTAAAATGAAAATCTAAACTTCTGCAGATAGAAACAACACCCAGATCATCAAAAAATAATTTCAAAGGAAAAGGATAGGATCAAAAACTAAATATAAAGAAAAACAGGCAAACCTTAACAATGTCATGAGGGGAACACAATATATAATAGATCCAAAATGACACAGATGCTGGAATTATCAAGGGAAAAAAAATCAAACATCTATAAAAGCCATGTTTCAATAAGTAATGGCAAAATCCCTTGACTGTATAGACAGAAAGAAAGCTACTCACACAGAGTGAAAATAGTAGAGCCAAGTGGAAAATTTACATGCAAACTACACAGTCTACAAGGGCAAACACCTGGAAAGTGTTCAAGGGCCTAATGGAATTGAAAATGGCAAGAGGAAGTGAACTTGAAGATAGAGCAACAGAAGCCATGAAACCTATAAACAGGAAGAAAAATATTGTGACAAATAAGAGCAGGGGACCCATGGGACAGTGGCAAATGTCAGGTATCCATGAAGAAGAGGTAAAGACCATGGCACATAAACAAGAGGAAGAGCGAGTGGATGGAACCAAGTTCAATAAAGGTCATAAACTTAGATTTCAGAAGCACAGTAAGGCCCCAAAAAGTATAAACTTGGATCAAAAGAAACCTGGACCCATCAAAACAAAATTACCAAAACATAAAGACACAGCAATATCAAATTACCTTGATTTTTTTATTATCACAGGAAACAATTCAAATAACCAAGCTTCTAATCAGAATCAGTGATGAGTAGAAGGTAACAGAATTGTAAATGTGTTTACAAGACAAACAGAAGAATTGCATCTAGATCCAGGAAAGATATTCTCGGGGCAGAGAGGAAAGCAGACACTCTCAGATGAGAGGGCACTGTAGATCACTGACAGCAGACCTACCTTAGAAAAACTCACAGGAAGTTCTTCAATCAAAGAGACGTGGTTGTTAGGGAGAACAGAAATGAACATGTCTTGACATACTTAATGGATGGCTTTTCTTTCATTAGATTCTTTAATTTGAAAAATGATATAAAACACCAATGTAATTATCAGCATATAGAGATGTTATAGATTAAATTGGGTCAAAATTTTCATGTTAAAGCCCTGAGTAGTTCAGAATAGAGCTTGTTTGAAAGTAGGGTCTGTACAAAAGTAACCCAGTTAAAATGAATTCATAAGGGCAGACCTTAATCTAGTTGACTGGTGTCCTTAAAACAAGGCACAATTTGGGTACAGAGACACATGAAGGAAAGATAATATGAGGAGACAAAGATGAGGTGGCTAAGGAATGGTCATGGTCAGAGCCCAAGCTCAGCCCACAGGAAGAACAGGTCCTGCTGGCCTGTGTCTTTTGACCTTCTAGTCTCTGCAGGGATAAGCAAAACAATATTCCTATTTTTACTTCTGTTCTCTAATCACCACCAGCGTGGCAATTAGAGCAAAATGATTCAACACACATGATATATTCCAAGTAGATTGTGAGAAGCTAGTGTAGTCAGTGTAGAATGTTCTAACATTATGATCCCCAGAGCAACTAGTTTATAAGGGATGTGACTCACCAAAAAGATGTAACAGGCAGACTAAATAGAATACTAAAAGACTTGCAAGTAACCTAAAAGATGCCAAAGGGGGGAGGGGGGAGCAGGAATACAAATAAATGATAGACATGACTCAAGAGATACCAATAATTGTATTAAATGTGAATGATCTACAGATTTGTAAATGAAACCATGTGGGACCTGTTAGAGTAGCCTGGTCTCAGACTGCACAGCCCAGAGCAGTGCCTTTTCAGCACCTCACTCAAGCTTCTATGAAAGGGGAGAGAGAATAAAAAGGTGGTTTCTTTTAAAAATAATGAAATTAAACCACTAGATGGTAGAGATCATAATGTATAAAGGAAGGCAAACACTATATCTATCTACAAAAAAAATTCTGAACAAACAAATCCATTTTAAACATAAGCACAGAGATAAATTGCTACAAAAAGTTGCTGCAGAAGAAGAAAGGACTGGCTGATGCCAGGTGAATGTAGGCTCCAGAACAAGGTATGGGGAATGTAGTAACTAACGTCAGTTCCACTCAAGAGACAGAAGACTCTGCTGTGTGTGTGCCTGAGATCAGATCTTTAAATGCACTGATAGAACTGAAGGGGGAAATGGCAGCCCGCAGTTGCAGTTGGAAGCTTCAGGATTCTTCTTTCAATGTTTGGAAGACCAAGAATTCAGAGTCAGGGAAGACATAGACATCACCCCGTGGGTCTGATTCATAAAGAACTCAGTCCGGGGTAGCAGAACATAGAATTTTTCAATACTAAACATCCACCAAAGAGATCATATCCTGGGTCCCACAACAAACCTTAACAGGGTTAAGACAGAAGTCACACTCAGCATGTTCTGTATATAGTCTTACTGGAATTATGCTAAAGGTCAAAGGAACTGCACTGCCTAGAAAGTAAACAGTTTCTTGGTGCTCCCTGGGCCCAGGAGGAAGTCTCAAGGAAAGCTAATACACATTTTGATGTATGTAACGCATGAAAATGTAATGTCGTGATTTGTGAGATATAAACAGGGCACAGTAGTACATACCTATACCTCAGCTACCAGGGAGACCGAGGCAGAGGAAATCCTTCAACCCAAGGTCAGCCTAGACAGTTTAGTCAGTGTCTGAAAAAAAAAGAGAAAAGTGTAGCAGAAAAAAAGAGAATGTGTACAAGGCCCTAGGTTCAATCGCTAGTAGTGCAAAGCTTTTTAAAATGACTTGGGTTATAATCTAAGCTCCTCTGTAAAAAGGGTCTGGGACTGAAGCCTGGTGGTAGAACCCTTGCAGGGTAGCACGCCCATGCTAAGCAATCCCTAATTTAAATCCTCAGATTTAAAATTTTTAAAAGTTCTAAAGAAAGGGCGAGATAAGCTCACAACAATAACAAAGGACATGAAGAGTCTATGTCAGTAAGAATTAAGGACAAGAAAGCATCCTCCAAGTGTTGTGGCTCAGACTTGAAACCTCAGCCCTGGGAAAGGGGATGGTCACAGGTTCAAACTCAGTCTGAGTTACATGAGACACTGTTCCCCAAAACCAAACAAAAATAAGAAATGATAATAACAACATAAACCTTAGGTAAACGACACAGAGCAATAGAAACCAAGGGAGTAAGAAGAGACAAGTAATGTCCCTCAGGAATGACATCTGTCTTTAGATGTCATGGGTGGTAAGAGACTATTAAAGATATACGAAACTAATTCTATAGATAAAAATTCAACAGCCCGCATGAACTAGCTGATTACTTAAAAGACACAGACCTTCAAGTCCCACCCAAGAAGAAATAATCCTGTATCTATTAGAAGAAACTGAATCCACTGTTTACAAATCCCACCGTGAAAACTCTAAGCCCAGATTATTTAAAGGGCAGGTGTCAACTTTAATATTCATTTCCAAAACGTCTGAGACTGTGGCATCAATTCATTTTATGATCCCAGTGTTATACTGATACATAAAAGACCTTATTAGAAAACTACAGATCAATATACCTCAGGAACATAGATTTTTTTTTTTAAATCTTCAAAATTAACCAAACCAACAACATATAAGAAGAGTAATATAATCTAATATAAATAAGCTATGGCTTATTTAGTGCAAGGTCACTTCAGTAGATTCTAATTGCTCTCACCCGGAGCTGGAGAGGCTAAGTCAGTGGATAAAAGCATGAGGAAGGACCCACGGTAAAAAAAAAAAAAGTCAGGTGAGGCTGTATGAAGCTTATAAACCTAGAGTTTTAGGGGTGAAGGGGTAGGCAGAGGAAGAGATAGGCGATGACTGGGGCTTGCTGACTACCAACCTAGCTTCATGTTTCAGCGAGAGACACTACATCAAAGGAATAAGGCACAGAGTTGACAGAACAGAAAGCCTTCTTTCTCTGGCCTTTGCATGCACATCAGCACACACAGTCACACACACACCACGTAAACCTACACAAAGCCATCTCATTAGCAAACTAAGAGGGAAAACTCAAATGATATCAGTCGGTGCCCAAAAGGTACTTGACATGACTCTGTATTCATAATGAAGTAAATGAAATCAAATAAAAAAGGAACGCTTGGTAAAGTGAGAGATGCTTAGTGAAGGGCCATGAATGCGCTGTACTCACATGCATTATACATACATAGAAATAACAAAGACAATTCATGAACAGTATGGTTCAGAAAGGAAAGAACTGATGAATTATACTTTGTCCAAAAAATTTGTTTTAAATTGTTCTACCAAGGAAAGCCATAAGAGAATACAAGGATTAAATGCAGTTTGGAGACATGTGCTGAAAGCTCACTGGAAAAACAGCTAGTGTTCACTATGTGTGATAAATTCTCGAAGCTCAGCAGTCAAACAAAAGTTTAAAATAATAATTTTAGCCAAGCATGGGGGCACATGCCTGTTATCCCAGCCCTGGAGAGGCAGAGGCAGCCTGCTCAGAAGTTAAAATCATACTCAGCTATATAAGATAATAAGTTCAAAATGTAAGTTAGAAGACACAAATTAGCAAAAGATTTTATTACTATTTAGTGTGTGTGTGTGTGTGCGTGTGTGTGTGTTTATGTGTGTGTAAGGCCATGCATGCCATGGCCTGGAAGCGGACATCAGAGAAAAACTTTGGAGAGTTGGTCATCTTCTCTCATATTGTTTGAGGGTTTCTTATTTCTCTGACACTGCATGCTAGGCTACCTAAGCCCTTGAACATTCAGACAATTCTCTTGTCTCTGCTTCCCATCTTGCTACAGGAGTGCTGGAGTTATAAATGTACACCTGGTATTTTAAAAAAGTGTATGCTCTAGGAATTAAACTCATGTCATTAGGCATGTATGGTGAACACTTTTATGTGCTGAGCCATCTCATAAGCCAAAGCAAAAGATTAATTAAAAAATAGTAGTCTTGGAGAAGCTCATGTGTGTTTCCAATGTATTTTGATAATATTCATTCCTATTCCTCCCACCAACTTTCCCCAGAACCACCCACTCTCATCTCCAACCAGTTTTGTGGGTGCTTGTTTGTTTAGCAATTCACTAAGTCTAATCTGTGCTGTCCACATAGTCATGAGCGTAGGACTATGTGCTGGATAGTGGTGGCCCTATTAAGGGCCAGACCCTTAAAGAAGACTGATTTTTTTTTCTCTCCCCAAAAAGCAACCAACTGTTGATAGCTCCTCACTCCTCCTGAGCCCTTTCCCATTCCATGCTGAAACATTGACTGACTTAGGTAGGTAACCACAGCCGCTATAAGTTTATGAGCGCAACTGTTCTGTCTTTTCCAGAGGATGCTTTCACTCTGGTCCTTTCCAACATCTGGTCTTATAATCTTTCAGTCCCTCTTCCGTGATGGTCCCCATCTTAGTCACTGTTCTACTGTTCTGAAGAGGCATCATGACCAAAACAACTTTTATTAAAATAAAATAAAATAATAAATAGAATAAAAAAGCGTGTAACTGGGAGCTTACTTACAGTTTCAGAAGTTAGTCCATTATCATGGTGGCAGGGAGCATGGCAGCATCCATGAAATGGAGAAGCAGCTGTGGGCTACATCCCAGTCTTCAGGTAAGCAGGCAGGCAGAGTGCGAGAGAGACTGGCATGGGCTTTTGAAACCTCAAAGCCCACACCCAGGAACGTGCTTCTCCAACACTTACATCAGCTACGAGCTCCACACTTACACTAGCAAAGTCACTCATCCTAATCTTTCTCAACGCCTCTCCCTGGCGACTAAGCATTCAAATATATGAGCTTGTGGGGGCATTCTTATTCAAGCCACTCCCAGGCCCCCATAGACTTATTGCCATATCATAATGCAAAACGCATTTAATCCACGTTCAAAGGCCCCATAGTTTTTTACAGTTCCAACATGATTTAACACGCCTAAGTCTCTTCTGCAATTCAGGACAATGTTTAACTGTAACCCACTATAAAATCAAAATCAAACTGCAAATCACATACTTCCAACATATACAATGGTACAGAATATCCACTACCATCCCAGAGGAGAGAAAAGGGATCATGCTGAGGGTGATTCCAGACTAGAGAACACAAGACATAAAACCAGCTGGGCTTCACCCTCACAGCTTCACACAACGGCCTCTCTGGATCACCACGCGGGGACACCCCTCATGTCTGTCTGGCCTCAGCTGCTTTCCTTAGCTGCAGCCGGAGATTCCACAACCCTTTCTTGTATCCTTGACTCGAAAGCCAAAACAATGTGGCTGAAGCTGCCAAGTTCTGCTGCTTGGTGGGCTGGAACTCTGCCCCTACCTTCAATTACGTCTGCACCAGCTTTCTGTTGTTGGTGGTCTCCCTCACTGCTGAAGCTCGCCTTTGATTCCTTCAGAGTTGGAAGCTTAGCTGGGTGGGGGGTCTTGCCCTGAGGTCACCACTCCCTTTATTCCAACTAGCATCATGCTTTTCTTTAAGCATTTTTATCTTCTTGAGCCTAGGACTGGATCCCCCTCACCCTGAGCCTAGGACTGGATCCCCACTCACCCTGAGCCTAGGACTGGATCCCCACTCACCCTGAGCCTAGGACTGGATCCCCCCTCACCCTGAGCCTAGGACTGGATCCTCCCTCGCCCTTTCTTCTGCTTTTTCTCTGTACACTGTACATTCCCACAGAATTCTCTTTCCTTCTATAGGCACAGACCCTCATCCATGTTCATGGCTTTTTTATGCATAATAGCTAGGACATGGGAACAGCCTAGATATCCACCAACTGATGGGTGTATAGTGAAATTTGTGGTGTAGCTGGATCATGCGGTAGATCTAATTCTAGCACATTGATTTCCATATTAGCTATACCCGTGGATGAAGCTTCCCTGTTGGCCACACCATTGCCAACATTTATCCTCTTACTCTGAGCCATTCTTACTGAGGTGATGTGAAATCTCAATGTCGTAGTTGTAATTTGCATTTCCCTGACAGCTTTTTAGACACCTTTTAGAAATATTTCTTAGTTTTTTGCATTTCTCCTTCTGAGAACTCTGTTCAGTTCTGTGGCCCTCTTTCTGATTGTTTTTGAGTTTTGTTTTTGTTGTTGTTTGTTTGTTTGTTTGTTGTGGGTGGGGAAAGCGGGATACTTTTAGACAGCAAATAAGCCATGGTAAGATGGTTAGTGCAGCATTGCTGTCACGGTTAACAGCATTCTTCCATGTTGTGGCTACTACTGCTTAGCCACCCTGGAAGCCGTATGGAAGCTGCTTTAAACCTAATCTGTGGAGCAGTGGTGGCACACGCCTTTAATCCCAGCACTTGGGAGGCAGAGGCAGGTGGATTTCTGAGTTTGAGGCCAGCCTGGTCTATAGATTGAGTTCCAGGACAGCCAGGGCTAAACAGAGAAACCCTGTTTTGAAAAACAAACAAACAAACAAACCTGTCTTATATGGTCTAGTTTTTCCACATTCACTTTTTAGAAATTCAAATCTTTACTCACATAAAACTATATGCAAATAAATAATAGCCATGTTCATAATTACAACATCAACCCACATGACATAAGAAAGGATAAGCAAACCATGAAACCATAAGTTGAAGTTTGTGATCATGTACTCTAAGCTTCATGAGTACAGGGATCACCATGCCTAACTTAGTTTTATCACTTTAAATACTAACTACAATTTTACCAATATTTAAATCTTGCTTAGTTTAACGAACAGTTTATCCACTTCCAAGACCACACAGTAGTGACTAAATCCCCAGATAGGATGTCTTTATCATTTATACCTTCTGGTTCACAGTATGAACTATTACGACATACCAGATGAATAAGTCTAAAAGGCACTGTGCCGTGAGAGAACAGTTTCAAAAAGTTATAAACCTTTTTTTAAATTAGATATTTCTTTATTTATATGTCATATGATTTCTCCTTTCCCAGTTTCCCCTCCAAAAAACAAACAAACAAACAAACATGCCTGCCACCCCACCCTCTCCCACTTATTGGCCCTGGCATTCCCCTACACTGGGGCACAGAACCTTCACAGAGCCAAGGGCCTCTCCTCCCTAAAAAGTTATAAACCTTATGATGTGTATTATATGGCAATTAAAAAAACCAAATTTATGAGAATGAAGCACAGACCAGTTATAGTTAAGAGGTGAGAGGTTGAAAGGCAATAAAGCCTAATGCAAGAAAGTTTTGGGAGTGATTCTGACTGGGGCTCACACAAATCTGTATGTGACTAGAGCCCATGGGACTGTGTCCCACAGAGATGAAAGCAATTCAGTCTAAGTATATTTAAAAGTGTAAAGGACAAAAGGCAAACTTTGTAAGTTTTAAGCTAGTATATAAAACATTAGATTTCATTATGATATTTCATCCACATGGATTGTTAGTTTTGGCTCATGCTCACCCATTATTGTCCTCTGACTGCTGTTAGGAAAACATTCTCTTTTACCGTGTAAGTCCCAGGGATTAAACTAGCTTGGCAGGGTCTGTGGCAAGTCTGTTTACCTGCTGAGCTATCTCATGAACCCCTTTTCTTCTCCTTTAAAGATTTATCTATTTTTAGAAGTTTTTATGTAAGTATATAGCTGCATGTTGCATATATTTACCCAGTGCCCACACCTTTCCTTTCTTCCCCTCCCATAGTCCCCTAGACAATTTTATTCCTACTTCCATGTCATATATAGATATACATGCATATATATATACATATATATATAATTTTACAGACATAATGATTTTTAAAAAGATCCCAAAGCCAAAATAGAATATTTCAGTCATGTCTGTAACACAAACAAATGTGCTAAAATGCATATTTTATAGAGTTCACAATCTCTTGAGAAAATAAATACCAGTTTTGTAGTATTTGAAATATAATATTACATCTTATTATTTTATTTTAGTTTTCATTTGCCTTTTTGTTTTTGAGATAGAATCTTGCTTTGCAGACCAAATAGGCCTCCTGAGTGCTGGGATTACAGCCATTCACCACCATGTCTGGCTTAATTTTATCATTTTAAGTGCTACACAGAATTTTACCAATGTTTAAATTCTGCTCTTATAATTTGTTATTGTTGTTGTTACATATATAGTGTGATTGACAGTTGTAACACACGTTGACTAAATTCTAGCAGGGACTTTATGAATGAGTACCCTCTGCTCCATGAAGATCAATTTTAGGACATAACATTTTAGGACTTGGGGGTAAGGGGGAACATAGACTGCCTATCCTCACACGGCAAAGTTGTGGATCACCTTCAGATGGGAGTGATCAGGTCTGTGTTTTTGTGATTTCACTGAGTAATAAAGAAGCCAGTTTCAGAGATAAAGTTTCATGGCAATAATCATTCAAGGATGGCCCTTGACTTCCTGTTGTGTGATGACAGCTACACAGAAGGGACAGTGCTGTGGGGGATTTAAGCTCTGGTTCTACCACCGTTTGTCAAACTCAGCCGTCCAATATTGATGATCTCATTTGTCTTATGATTAGACATGATGGACCAATTTACCAAGACCTATCTTTCACCATGTGACCCCTGAAACCACCCAATGTGACTTGTTATTGATGTTTTCTTCTTTTCTATATCCTTGTTGATGCTATCTAGTTTTCTTGACTCTTTTAAATGCTTTTTAGTAAGAGTGGCCTAAGGTAAAAGATGACTTCTTATGGTCAGTGCTGTTTTTGCTTTCTGTGAGATATTGTTTATGGAGTAGCACAGAGCTCAAGTGGGAGTAAGGTGGGCAAGGAGTGGGGAATGGAGGGTGGAGGGGTGGGGTGTGGGACAGAATGACACAGGGAGTAGGGGACAGGATGACACAGATGACTAGAGGTAAAATAATTGTCCTCAGAATTCTAGTTTGTAGGAAGAAAAAAACAATTATAATACCAGGTAGCAAATGCCATGGATTTAAGATGGAGATAGGTGGTAAGCGGATGCCTTCTGGACTAGTGAAAACTATGTTTAAAGATCATGTAGTGTGGCAGAATTTTCCCTGTCCCATCTATTTAAATATTAGTGCAGCAGGAGGCCTGGGATTGGACAGAGAAAAGGGAGGCAGAGCTAAGAGTTGCAGAGACAGAGAGCAAATCGACAGACAGTATGATTCAGAGACAAGCAAACGGGAGGTGGGGATACTGTGACCAGTGGCTGCGGGAATGGGGGGAGTGGGAGGTGGGGGAGGGGGGAAGCTAACTAGAGACAGAGGCGGCAGGCAGGATCACAGCAGGGCAGGGACTTGCCGGCAGTAGTGTGGGAACTTGCCGGTCATTTTTTAATATTTCCCACAACAATGTAGGTAGGGTCTGTCCAGAAAAGATTAAAAAGGTGCTGAGCTGAGACACTGTAGTATATGATGGTACCTGGTGGCATATTCCCATAACCACAGCACTCTGGAGCACAGGCAGGAGAATTGGCAAAGGTTCAAGGCCAGGTCTACATGGAAAGTTCCAGGCCCTAGTGAGCTATACAAGGAGACCCTATGGAAGATGGGTTTTAGGGAGAGAATCTGCAGCTTGGCCTAAGGACTGGGGCAGGGGACATTATGAGGAAAGCAGGAAAGAATTGGGAGACCCAGACGGAACCACAGTGCCTGCAATGATAAACAGTCTGGGGGTTTTCCTAAAAGTTTGGGAATCCCGGTGAAGTCTGTGAGGAAGGCGGCCATCATTAGTTGGCAGGCTGTGAGTCTGTATTGTGGAAAAGGCAAAAAGGGAAAGACATTGGTTTGGAGACCAATTTAAAACTATATTACAGCTGCCCAGGAAGGATGGTGAATGGTGGTGGAAAGTGAAAGAGAATTCGGATGAAAGAAACATTAAGTAACTGGAAGCACAGGTTCTTGTAGAAGAGCTGGAGGGCAGGGTGTGGTATACAACGCAAGCCTATAATCCCAGCACTCAGAACGCAGAGGCAGGCCAACCTGTGAGTTCTAGGCCAGCCTGGTCTACAAAGTAAGCACCAGAACAGCCAGGGCTAGACAGAGAAGCTCCATCTCAAACAAACAAACAAACAAAAACAAAAACAAAAGAGTTGGAGGAAGTGGGTATTTATTTAGGAGGCACTCAAACTTTCAGCACACTGCTGCCGGTGAAAGTAATTATAAGCTACGATTCCACAGGCAAGCAGTTCGTTATTACTGTAGAGAAAGGGACAAAAATGTCTCATGAAGTTGTGGAAGTTTGTGAACACCATTTGTGCTATGGAGAGAGTGTTGGACCGACAGTGCCCTGGCTCAGGAGGCGGAGCGTCGAAGTAGGGAAAGCCACTGTGGCCTTGAGAAGTGATTCAGCTGCTTTACTGGGAACTGAAGATGTGGAGAGGTGGCTCGGGAGTCACATGCTTGCCACACATGCACCAGGACCTACGTCAGCATCTAGCACCTGTGTGATGCCTGGGCTTGGCCATGTTATCTGTAATCCCAGTACTAGGGAGTCAGATACAGGTGGCTCATTGGGGCTTACTGGCCAGCCAGCCTAGCCAATCAGTGAGCTCCAGGTCAGTGAAAGACCCTGTCTCAAAAACTTAAGTTGAGTGGCGGAGGAAGATGCAAATGTCTACCTCTGGCCTCCACATGCACATGCTCACAGGTGCACACATCTACACATCCACACAGGAACTGAAGCAGCAGGAAGATGCTGTTGTCAGGAGCAAGGACAAGGCCATGGGCCCTTTTTAGGGCAGTGCAGTGTTATCAGGAAAGAAATAAAGATGTTTGTTCATGTTCTATTTAACTATCTGACTAAAATCAGGTCTAGAGAATCAACCTGCTGGTCAAGGAAAGCCAAATTCTCTTTAGTGAATCACAGTGACAAATCCATTTTCTCTGACTCAGTCATTCTCTGTCCCAACACCACTGTCAGTGTGATGTGGAAATTAACAAGTTACAGGGTTTGGTTTTGCTTTTGAGAAAGGTGGTTGTTTGGAATTTGATTTGGGGATACCCAGCTTTGATTACTAGCACAATTAAACTCTAGATCTTTAGCTAAGGATGTAGGGCCATCGAAAAGCCCTTATCTTTCATGCATAAGGGGGGAAAAAAGAGAAGAAAAGAGGAAAAGAGGAAGCAGGTTTCAGGAAGGGTTATAATTGAGGATTATAACCTTGCTCTTATAACTTGCTCTTCTGTAAGCAATGAAATTTTTAAAAATGTCTTGTCTTGCCTTTTGCCTGTCCCCCTTCTCTCTGTGTGCACACATACACATGTATGAGGGTGCAGAGTGTGCATGTATATGACCGTGGTTGCCATGGTCAACCTTGAGTGTCATTCTTCGGGTGCCATCCATCTGTGTTTTTGAGTCAATCTGTCACTGCTGGGCTGGCCAGTAATCCCTAAGGATAATGGGTACAGTTTTAATGGTTTTGAATGCAGAGACTTTTCAGATATTATTCTAAAAGCTAGAGAGAGACCCTGGGGCCTTGTCTGTAGTTCGTACCAGTGCAGGCTGTGTGGTATGCGGCCTTTGCTTCCTTCTGTAGGAAATGAAGGCAGTGATAGTAGCAATCTCATGAAGCATAGATAAGTTCATATCAAGCCCTTAGTATAAAACCTACCAAGCAATAGCCAATCAGTCTTCGTTCCGGTTGATATTCAGTCTGACTATGCAATTACTGCTTATGTATAATTCCTCTGCTTACTCATGGCTCCTCTCACTTAATTCCAATCACCACCTGAATGTACTTAAAAATAAAACAAAAACAAAAGATATGTACTCCCTCGACTGATTAGGGTCAATAGTCCAAATATGGTCTTGATTTTTCTTAGGTATGTGTGGAGGGGGAGTTGTACTAAGTGGGATTAAATGTTCCCTGTCGCTGCCGCACACACTGGAGAATAAAGTTCCTTGTCTGGGAACACTCCTATTTCTTAGGTATATCAAGGAAACAAACACCAAAAATGACCCAAATCAGCTCAACAATCTTATCAAGAAAAACTCTGATGTGGTGACATGGACCCCACGACCTGGAGCTACCCTCGACCTGGGCAGGATGCTGAAGGACCCAACAGACAGGTTCGGCTTAAATATTTATGGGGGATAAAAACACCTCATATGATTTTTTAATATTATGATAAAGAACTCTCCTCCTGACTTGCAACAGGTCCCTACTTTGTAGTAATGTTAAGTTTTGTCAAGTAACAAGCTAAGCCCCTTACCTGATAAGTTTTCCACCTCACTTTTAAACATAGAAATCTTAGAACCAGGCAGCCTACCACACTCCTGTAATTCCAACACTCAGGAGGCTGAGGCAGAAGCATCAGGCCAGACTGTACTATTTGAGACCCTGACTTAAGAAAAATAAATGCCTTACTATTCAAATAAAATAGACTAATAATTATCTCTCAAGTCAGACAGCTGTCCCGAGCATTTCATCCTTTTTAACGGCTCAAGTGCTTTCATCACCCCGAAGCCTTATTAGAGAGTCAAGGGTAAGGGGCTAGAGAAATGGCTCAGTAGTTCAAAGCATTCGCTGCTACCACAGAGGACCAGAGTTCAATGCCAGCACCCATATTGGGTGGCTCCAAAAGTTAGTTTTCGCCTCAGTGCAAGTATGACCTATAAAATTAGCAGCACTTTTCAAAATATCAAACAGGGAAACGCAATTCCAAGAGAGCTAACATTGACTCAAGAGGCGTGTAGTTTCATAAGTACACATCCTGAGCCACGTAGTCATAAATTTCTCCCCACATATAGAAGTGCAGATGTTGCAGGAAGTGAACATCAGGGCAGCTGCTGACTTGCCCTCTGCTGTCTTCCTAGACATGACTCCAGCCTGGTCAGCTCATCCTCCCCTGGCGTGCTCTCTCTTCACCACTGACTCAGGGTTTGACCCTGCCTGTTGCCCCCTGGTTTGTGCTTGTGCCCCTCCCCTCCAGACCCATCTTCCATTTACACCTGCAATTTAATTTTCAAATCACAATTTTCAATTTGCAGTCCACTGACTGGCCATCAAACCAAGGTCCTAGCCAATATTTTCACTCAAAAGTGAAATTCACATTTACCAGTAGAAATAAAAACTAAAGATATTGCATATAGTAAGGGTTTTATTTCTGGAATAACTTTATGACCTGGTAGAAATAGTTCTTAGCTGGGAGTGATGGTTCACATCTGTAATCCCAGCACTTCAAGAGGCAGGAGGATTACCAAAAGTTCAAAGCCAGCCTGGTTTGTTTCAGGGTTTATAGAGTGAGACCCTGTTTTGCCACCCCACAGCCACATGAAATAGTCCTTACAGGAATTATGGCAAAATATTAGAAATCTCTCTTTATTGCTAACAAGTGAATCCTTCTAAATTGTAAAAGTTAAAATTGCTTAAAAATCTTTGAGAGGTCCCAAGTGCTCCAGTGTGGAAGAGCAAAGATGTTTCTTGATTGTTTCAATTAATATTCATCCTTCAGGAGTTTGGCATCTTCCCAGGCCTCCTGAATCATCCTTGTGCAGGCCTGTATCTTACAGCATGCAGCCATACTGTGACCCTTACAGACATCAGAGTCATCGATGACCTTGATAACTGCAGATCCTGGGCTCCTCTCAGGTCTGAGATAGAGTCACAGCAAAGCATTCTGGGAAACAAGAACCAATATGATTGCATCTCAGTGCTAGCATACAGTAAAGCCACCATACACTGCCTTGTGAAGGAAGAAGAGACAGGAAATCTAGGACTGTAGTCACAGAAGCTCAGTCAGCCTTTAGACAGGCCTTAGGGATAAGAAGGCGGTTACAAGTACAAGGGAGACAGAAAAAGAAAGAGGAAGTAGAAGAGGAGATGGGGGAAGGATGGGAGGGAGGGTGAGAATGAAATTTTCTAGTCAGAGGCCATGACCTGGTGGAGAAGGGAAGGGCATTGACAAAAGGTAAAGTTAGAACATGAATGCCTTTGATCCATAAATGACTCATTGAGACCTTTGATCCTGGGTGCCAGATGTACAGAGGACACAGCCAGGAAGAAGCCTTGGTCCTTGGGGAGCCCTCCCAGCCTTGAGTTCAGAGCTGATGAGTGGAGGCAGGAGGAGGCAGGGATATTGCATGGAGGCCAGGGTCTGCAGGGCCTCCTAGATCAGGACTTTGGAACCTGTCCTGCAAGTAAGGAGAGCCACAGAATATGACAGAGGAAAGGAGGATCAATCTTGAGCTGAGCTTCCAGAAACACCTCAGCTTTGTAGGGGAGAATGCTCTGGAGAGGAAGCTAAAACTAGGCCTCTTCAGTCAGGAGGCCGGGGGAAAGCTATGGGTTCTCACAGGAAGAGATCGTACCGCTTCAAACTGACACCAGGCAAGGAGCTAGAGACTGGACATGTATTTCAGAAGTGATACCAAAGTGCCTCTGTAATCTTGGAGATACAATGGACTCAAAGTGAAGCTTTGAGAAGACAAGCATTTACTATTGCTTGCAAGCATTTGATAGAAGTGGGTGTGCTTCTTTTTTAGAAGTTTCCTTGTTTATTTTCACACCCTATTACTTTCTCAAGATCCAAGAGTCCACATCCTGTGTAGGAATATATCTCCCCAGGATGGACAGAGCTTTAGGACCGTCTATACAACTAACTGGATTGAGAGATAAAAATACACATTTGTCTGCAAGCCAGAGTTTGATTAACAGCCAGAGCACAGTATATCTAAGGTACAAAATACTATAAGTGAAAGTCATTGCATGCTGAAATATTTACTGGGCACCAGATGGCCTGACT
>NW_022196913.1:28666951-28687676 GCF_008632895.1 Mastomys coucha
CTCAAAATAAGTAAGGCATCCTTGAGCCAAATACGAGTGACCATGACCTAGGGACACGAGTAAGGATTGCTCCAAGTTCCTCATGCTGCAATGTGGAGATGATTTAGGAAGTTTTAATGAATGAAGTAAAGTCTTAAGGGATTTCCTAAAGAGAATATCAGATAGTCAGGTCACAGCAAAGCAGGGAACCTTCCGCTACAGTCTTCACAGGCTCTCTGATGACACTCTTAGCTTTGGGGTTGATGGAAACTCGTGGTCTGCTAAGTGGATGCATTCCAAAGATTTTGTCTGACAGGCAAGGAAATATTGGCTCAGACACAGAGGTGGCTGATGGCTGACTGTTAAAGGAGCTGATGACGGCCTAGAATGGTTTTGACTATGGTTTACATCTCTCCATCAGCATGAAGTTCTAGGCAACCAACCAGCCTTTTAGAGTTCTCACAACTGGGGTGGATTTTCTTCATGGGTACTTCATGGACGCTTCAGTGTCCAGGAGAACCTCAGATAGATAATCCGTAAGAAGGCCTTTGCTACAGTCAAAGCATTTCCAGTGTTCTCCTAAGCCAGTTGTCAAAAATAAAACTGATCCATTAAAAGTTCTATTACTCCAGGGTACACTGGGAGAGCACAAAAGGACTCGTCAGCACGGATTCTCCCTCCACGGCCTCCAAAATAGTGAAGAATCACCATTTCTCAAACCTCCACAAGTTATAATAGAGATCCCCACAATGTGTGCTTAATTTAAGTTCCAGTGAAATCAGATGCCTTCCTAGGAATCCTGATCTTTATCCCTCGGCAAAGGCCCACTCCAGTGGCTACTTAAGCCTTAGGCAGCAGACATAATTTATCCCATTACTTGCATAGCAATGGACATAAAATGAGTCTAAATGATTTATATACCTCAAATATAGAGCTAAGGATCAAGTCAAAATCTGAAGGTAAATGTCAAACTAGGCTACGCAGAAAAGCAAACGGAGTGTATGAGCCTTCATGGCCCATAACCATACAAGCAATGCAAATAGTTCAACAGAGCTTTCAAAATAATAGTTCTTTGAAATGTACCTGTCTAACACATTAGTGACAAGAGCACAAAACAAACCAAAGACTGAACCCTGAGAATGCCCCAGGAACCCCATATACCAGAAAACCCAACAAATAGAATGTTCTTCACAAACAGGCCAGAAGCCAAGGATTCCTTTATCAGCTCAATATGTGTTCACAGGCAACTGATACCCAAGGGTCAGAGAATGAAGAAAGCTCCCTGCTGGGAATCCACCTCCTTCCAACCAGTGCATCAGTGAGCCCCAGGTTTGCTTCCTGGTTGGCTTTTCCAAAGTTGTTGTCCATTGACTTCGATTCATTTAACCCCAGCACTTTACGAGGAATTAGGAAACAAAGTCACAGTCATTGAGGTTTGTTTCTAAACTCAGCCAAGCTGGGCCTTTTCCTCACAGTGTCACAGTTTTATACAGACCAGGAGACCAAGCTGGAACATGCACACATTCACCTAAGTTGTCAGAACTGTACCGAGTCTCTTTGTACAAGGCAAATTCCTCGTGGACACCAGGACTTCAGGCTATCCCTTCCCCTAGCATTGGATATCAGAGAAGGTTTTAGTAGTCTGGCAACGGCAGAGTTCCATCTTGGTCTTCTAGGGTGAGTGTCTCTGGAGAGGGAGTTAGTCAATGTGGACATGCTTTATGCAGCTCCAGTTTTCCAGCGAATCCCTTGGCATGGCCGTGTAATGTCCAGGTGGTGTGGTAGAGATTCCCTAAAGACTTTAACCTCCTGATTTAAGGCACCCTGCTCTTTGGCAGGCTGGACACACATACTTGGTGCCATGAGTAGGTAGCAGCATGCCTGCTGCTTTTGGCAATGGTATCATTTATTGAGCACCCAGTGTATAACCTCGTGTTAACTGTTTTCTGGTCATAGACTTACTTGTTTCCCCCACAGTCTTATGAGGAATTTTATAGATGAAGAAACTGAGGCAGTAGTTCTTAGCTCGACCCTGGATTTGAGCTGGCCCAGCTTCTCATCTGCACCCTGCTTTCCCCGACTCTGTCCCAGCGCTCTTGGCTCCCCATTCTGTCCTCAGCCTGTGTCCCATGTCCAGGAGTCCTCTCCCTTTTTTCTTTCTTTGGCTCTGTGCTCCTGCCAGCATGATACATTTTCTAAGGATAGGAGGGAATGAACTCCCACATTGCCAGGGCCCCCTGAGAGCTGTTGTGTTTTCATTTCAGATCCGTTGCCGTGTGAATGTCATCAGATATGTGGTGAAGAACGGCCTGCTGTGGGATGACCTGTATATTGGATTCCAGACCCGATTGCAGCGGGACCCTGATATATACCATCATCTGTAAGCCTAGCCCAAGAATGCTTGATGCCACGGGGCTGTGGTGGGGGAGGGGCATGGGGCACAGAGGGTGCACAGGGAAGTGGAGTCAGTAGCTGACTGTGTCCCCCAAGTTAGCAGAGATAGGAAAGGCTCCATCCATTTTTCTGTGTTTTTAAGACAGCCTATCATTCTGTAGCCCAGGCTAACTCCTGACAGTCTCTACTTTCACTGTCTCTCATAGGCTGGGTTTACAGGAATATACCATCATATCTGGCTCTCCTTTTTAACAAGAAACTTGAGCTCAGTGTTTTGTAGACTGGGGGCTTACAGGAATAACCCACTGTATTTATGCCTACTTATACTCAGAAACTTCATATACTATTAAGATCATATTTGGAATCTGAGAAAGAACAATTTTCTGACTTTACATGCACAAGATCAGTAAAAAAGAATGTAGTCTTATTATCACTACTGGCCCTCTGAGAAGATGAAGACATCTAATTTTGAAAATTCCAGTTATTTAAAGTGTCCAGGCTGCAGTGATGGTTCAGCGGGGACGGGTTCCGTTGTTAAGTCTGCTGACCTGAATTCAGTCCCAGTGGGACAAACGGTGGAAGGAGAGAGATGACTTCTGAAAGTTGGTCTCTGACCTCCACATGCACACCACACACACATGCATACATTCACACACACAAAATAAACTAATTAGAATAGAATTTTTAAAAATTAGAATCTCTAAATAAAGCCCTCTAGTGCATTGAAATAATCATTTAAGTTTTTTTTTTTTAAACTTATCTCCTTTACAGTTTTAGTTTTCTTTGTTTGGTTGGGTTGGTTGAGACAGTCCCTCATTCTATAGCCCAGATCAGCCTGGAACTTATTTTATAACCTAAGCTGTCTCCAAACCTCCCATGATCCTCCTTGGCTCAGCTTCTAAAATGCTGAGATAACAGGTGTGAGCCACCACATGCAGCCCCCACCCTTTATTGTCTTAAAACTGTATTTTAAAATATAAAGAACGTAGGCGTATGTGTCTGTTATAGCCAGTACGGTTTCGATTGCCCCTCCTATGAAACCTGTTTCCTGCCCCTCCCTCCGTCCTCTCTCAGGATGACTCTTGATAAAGGGCTGTGTCTCCCTGGCCTGTATCTCTGCCTACCCAGACTTGAGTAGATATAGTGACATGTCACATATTGTTGGGGGGCGAAGGGGAGATGATACCACGGTATCTCAGTGCCACACCAGTATAGACATTCTGCAACTTCATCTAGAATATTCCAACAACGACCAAGAGCTGGCTTTTCTGCCCATCTTCTTACTCTTGGAGTTGGGACATATGAGTTTTGCTCATTTTCAACAGAGCACATGTCACCAGTGCTGTAGAGCAAAAACACAGGACACATTCCTTCCCACCCCAAAACCTCTGTCTCAATGTGCTAATTAATGGCAAAGGAGTCAGAACGGTTCCTCTGTGTGCCCATGTGCACATATGCATGTGGAGGTCATAGAACACTCGGGGTGGCTGTATAAAGAAAAGCAGATAAAAGGGACCCACAGCTCAAATCCATCTTCAGGGCATTGGGATAGGACAGAAGTGTGCACAGTCACGTAGTCCAGCCAAGCTGTGGTCTGACTGGGCCATTACCTCAGTTCTCAATTTGTACAGTGGAGTGGATGGAAGAAGCCCTTATTACCTGTCATCACTTCAGGGAATGAGCTGGGTCCTTCAGAATGGTCACTACTGTTCCTGGGTATAGCCTCACCCCCTAAGTGGATAGTTGCCCTCATGGTGAGGTACAGAGGTGTATTGTGTGTGTCGGGGCATTGGTTTGTTCTTTCTGGAAATCAAGGTAACCACGAGTTAGGATAGTGAATTATCTTTGTGCCTTGAAGCAGGATGAGCTAGGTTAGGTAGGTAGTCATTAACAATGCTAGTGCAGAGCCCAAGAATCTGAGCTGCAGTGATGGAGACAGACAGAGTGAAGGCAGAGGTGCCAGCCCTCACATTCTGCTTTAGTCATCTTGTGGTCTCAAGTGAGTGACCACTGCTCTTGAGCAAACACAGCTGCCCAGCACTGGTCATGCCTACAGCTGGCATCTTACTCTAGGGAGAAAGAGAGGGAATGTAGAAAGTTCCGGTAGATGCCATTTCTGTATAAAAATAATCAACTGTGGAATCATCTCAGGTATGGATGCTGAAACTCTCTCGTCATACTGTATGGCTGGTTTTGGTTGTTGTTTTGTTTTGTAGGAATTGAAACAGAATCTCACATAGTCCGAGCTGGCTTCAAATTCCCCACATAGCTGAGAATGACCTTGAATTGGTGGCCCTACTGCCTCTGCCTCTCTAGTGCCAGGATTACAAGCATGACCTTTTGCCACATCTGGCTTATATTATGTTTTGAGAACAAAAGTCATGAGTATAAGACTTCTGATGAGTCTTGAGAATCAGTTACAGCCCTATTTAACTCTTAAAACAGGACCTAATTCTTTATTATTGTTGTTGTTGTTGTTTGTATTTAGTTTTTTTGTGTGTGTTTTGTTTTTATTTTTACTTTACTTTTTGAGACAGGGTTTCTCTGTGTCACTCTGGTTGTCCTGGAACTTGCTTTGTAGTCCAGGCTGGCCTTGGATTCACAGAGATCGCCTGCCTCTGCCTGAAAAAAATTTTTTTAAATATGAAAAAAGTAAGATCAGAAATATTCTTCACTTGGGTAGAACAATTTGTACTTGGTATCTGGATCATCTTTCCCTCCCTGTTTCCAAGAACACTGTGAGGTCTTCCCAGAGAGGACACTGCTGTCCTCATTCTTGAACCTACATGGCCTCATCTCTGTCTCTTTTCTCCCACGGGCATTTTAATGCCAGCCTCCCTGATACCATACACTAGGATTCAGACCTCCTTTAACAGTCTTTGGCCATTGAGCCTTCCAGCTTCTCACCATTTGAAACCATGGTCATGTCTGCACCTCTTGGCACATTCCCTGTGCTTTCCTCAGGGTGAGTTCCTGGGTGTGTCATTTCTGAGTCTAGTTCAGCAGTCAGCCAGGCCATTCTTCAGGAAGCAGGTTCACCTTCCTACGTCTAAGGGGGTATAGTCACCTTGGCTAGCACTCCAACATGATGCTTTTGTGTGAAGCATCTTGTATGAAGGTAACTTTCACAAATGGGAATTTCTTAAAGTAGATGCGCTACAGACAGACAGATAGCTGTCCTGTTTTAAGGACTCTGAAAATTCAGTAACTGAAACAGCAGGACAAGACTTTTCTGGGGAGAGCTGAGACCAGGCTCCAAAGAAATCCTGGACACGCAAGAGGCATTGGCATTCAAAGCTCATGTCTCTTTGCTTTGTTTCTTGTAGGTTTTGGAATCATTTTCAGATAAAACTCCCTCTAACACCACCCAACTGGAGGTCGTTCCTAATGCACTGTGGTTAGACTGGACCTGGCATGTGCCAGGTAAGCACTGTGTGGGACTGGTAGACACCTAGCCATGTATCCTATGGTATTCGGTCCATCCCCTGAATTACAGGAAACCTAACTTCCAGGGGATCATGAAAGAGAGATTACATGAAAACGCTGAGGTATATGAATAAATATATAAAGGCATAAAGAAGACATAAAGAACTTGCTCAGAGTCCACAGGCTCCTTGGAAGGGTTGAGGTGACACAGACTGCTAAGGAAAACAGACACTGTTTTGGAGAGAAATACTGAGTACAAAAGGAGAGAGAACAATAATGCTGGGAAAGGGAACTGCTGAGAGCAATGGCTGAGATGAAGCCTGAGATCAGCTTTTGTGGCACAAGTCAGATTTGCCCATTCCCCAGCCAGGCATAGAGTCACATTAGCTGTGCTACAAAGCTTGCTCCAACCTATATGTGATCAAAAGGATCACATGCTGTGGAAATGGTAATTTTCTTGAGCCATGCATTTATATTCATTTATCCCACCAATGCCTACCCCTCTGTATTTATTATATATTAACACTTGCCTCTTCAGTACAGTGTCAGGGCTGAAGAGATGACTCAGTTGGGAAAGTGTTTGTCATATACATATGGGAACCCAAGTTACTCCTCAGCATCCATACAGAAAGGCAGCCTTGGGGGAACATGTTTGTCATTCCCGTGCTGGAGAGAGGAAGACAGGCAGATCTCTGGGGCTTGCTGGCCAGTCAGTCTAGCCTAACCAGTGAGTTCCAGCCAATGAGATCCAGTCTCAAAACAAGATGGCCATCTCTTGGGGAAGACACCTGAACGGGCCTCTGGCACATACCCAAGTTCATGCATATACGTATAGGTTTTGTAATAATTGTCCTAGTACACAGCACCACACCCCCACTGCATAATTGTATAGGTGATACACACTCAAGGAGGAAAAGAACACATTTCATAGTTGTGAGAAAGTAACCGACAAAAGCAACCGAGGGAAAGGAGGGTTTGTCTTAGCTCACAGTTACAGCAAACAGACAACATTGTTGGGGAACGCAGGGCAGTAGGAGTGGTGGCAGCTGGCTGGCTGGTCACATTGTACCCCAGCCATCCCAAAGAGAGATGAATGTTTGTGCTTTGTTCACTTGTTCTTTCTACTCAATCTAGGACCCCAGCCCATAGGATGGTGCCTGCACATTCAAGATGGGTCTTCCCTGCCTGGATAAACCTTTCTGGAAACACTTTCATAGACATATCCATAACTACCATTACTCATTGGCAGTCTTTTATTCAGAGATGGCAAACAATGCCCCCCCCCAAAAATCAAGAATTTGCTCTTACATCTTGGACGCAGCAGTTTATGCCAAGGAAGACAAATTTCTATCAGCAGGGACAAACACTACATTTAAAGGATGTTCACATATGTGCCTGTGGTGCATTGTAGCATAGACTAACTCAGAACTACTTTATTGGGGCTGGTGTTGTGGCTTGGTAGTATAGCATATGCTTAGAGTGCATGAGGCTCTGGGTTCCACCCCAAGTATGAATTTGCCCCCAAATTCATCCCATGCACACTCCTGTGCCAGGAGAACCAAGAAAAGCCAAGAATGAACTCTGCATGGGAAATAAAGCCTAACAAAGGGAAAAGGGAGTCCCAGCATAGTAGGAACAGGAAGGGAAAGCTACAAAACTCCAGCAGCAAAAAGGAAGAAAGCTGGAGAAGAGAGGGTGGGCTGGGAGGAAGGGGGGGCTGGAAGAAAATGGGAACGAGGAGATGCTGCTGGTAAAAAGAAAAATGTGAAAGTGGCTCCTGTGTTCTTTGATCAATCCATCCTCCAGGCAGCTTCAGGACAATGTTTTTCAGAGTCCTGTTGGCACCATCTACTTCCCAAACACAGGCCGGGAGCCCAAAGGTCCCATCTCACTGGAACTGAAATGACTTTGATTCTGTTGTGAAATATGCCGATTAATGAAGCCTGGGAGTTCTAATAGTTCTAGAGATCTTTGACTGATGGCTCATGAGAACACTAGTTAATAATCTTAGAGAGAAAATATTTTTAAAATCTGTAGAGATTAAGAATCTTTGTCTTCAAGATTACCACAACAAAAAGCCATGAAAAAGCATCCCTTTTAGAATTTGAAAAACATTGTTTCAATGTTTAAAATAGGCAAGTAAGTTGCCTGTGGTTTTTTTTTTCTATTTTCTATTTGATTGTTTCCATGTACTAATGTGTTTTTAAGGAACTGTAGGTTCTCCTTTGCATATTGTTTTTCCATCCTGCAGTCAAGTACACTCTCTGACTTTGTCACCTACCTCTTGAATTTGACCTCAGAATCACTGCCTAACTCTAGTCAATGGAAAATCTCCTTCTCATTAAAATCAGCAACATGAATAGTAGACTATTCTTGTTCATATCACACTAGGAAAAATATAAGTGGTTGGAAGTTGGAGATTAGACTTTGTGATTTATACTAGAGAGTAAATTATTCAGTTACTACTAATATAATATAATGTTTATCCATATATATGTTCAGATGTATATGATGGGCAAATAAAAGATTGTTTTAAAATAGAAGTTTGTTTCTCACTCTGTAGCCCAGGCTGATCTCAAACTAGTGGCAATCCTCCTGCTTCAGTTGTCCAAGTACTGAGGTTGCAGAAGTCACACCACACTGGACTAAGATCTGTATCTTAGGATAAAAAGTCTCACCTTCCTACTGAACTCTTAGAAATGCTGCTTTAAGGTCATCTTGGTCACCTTTCCATTTCTCTTCCTGACATCAACAATTCCCCTCAGCCCTCTGGGGTGAGACTTCCTTCTCCCTGGCTTAAGCAAAAGTGAAATTGTATTCAGTAGGCATTTTTCATATCCTTTAATGAAGTTTATAGGAAATTCCCCTTTTAGTAATGAGATACAGAAAGGATTGGAGAGAGAGAGGGAGAGAGAGGGAGGAAGGGAAGAAAAGAGAGAGAGAGAGAGAGAGAGAGAGCGCCAAGGTAGCCTTAATCCTTGTCCTCCTGCTTCTTCCCAGTGCTGAATCACATGCCTGTGCTAATCATGCGCCATTCATGCACACCTTTTTTTAGTACAAAGAGTGACAGATCCACAGAGAATGTACAGTCTTTAAATAAATAGCGCTGGGTGACTTGGACAACAAGCATGGGTAGGACTGGGACTCGCTGGGCGTGAACGGAACTGTCATTTCCAGTCAGACAAAATGACAGCATTCTGGGACAGAGTAGTTTTTAGAAAAGTAAAAGCTCTGAGCTTTGAGAAGCTTGAGCCCACCTCTGCTGACTGTGTGTGCACAGTACCATAGTGTGTCCTGGCTTCCTAGAAGTGACACTGTGAACAGTAGAACTCCCCACCAAGACTCTGGATATGACTCATTCTGTTCCATTAACATAACTGTCAGTTCTTACCCAAAAGTCCACTGTGCACACACACAGATTCAGAGCATGTTCTGAAATAAGTGTTCCTACTCTTGTTACTCTCCTTTATCCATATTTTAAGGCAATCATTTATTTACCATCCATCTATCCATCCATTCATCCATCCATTTGTCTGTTTATGTAATGCAAGCTGGCCTTGAACTCCAGTTCCTCTTGCCCCATCCTCTCAAGTACGGTGGTTCATGTACAGACTATTACACACATCTCTCTAGAAACTTATCCAGGGATATCCGTTTATCCTGCTATGGCTTACTTTTGAATATCATGGGCTATGGGGATGGCTCAGTGAGTAAAGTCTCGAGGCCAAGCTTGATGACTTCAATCTAATCCTTGGAACCAACACGGTGAAAGGAAAGAAACAATTCCTGAAAATTGTTGTCTGAGACCTCCACATGTACATCTTGGCATGAGCAAGCACACATGCACACACACGCACACACACACACACCATATCAAAAATTTAAAAAGAAAATTATAACAGAAAAGTTATTACTAGCAACTGTTTCCCCCTTCACATGAACCTAGACTGAGGATCTGAGAGTGCCGTGAGGGAAGTGAGGAGGCGGGGACTTCTAGAGAGAAGGCCCTGAGGAGGGCACCCACAGACGTGGCATGGGGAATTTTAGTCAGGGTTCTCTAGAGGAACAGAACCACATGCACATGGACACATATAAATGATCAAAACAAATAACCCTAGACTCTAAGAAGCCAGGATTCAATTCTTAGGGCTGGCTTCAAGCGTTGAGGTAACCGTGGAACAGAAGTCTCTCACTGGGGGAATGTCTGGTACCTCGGTCCACCTGCAGGGTGTTTTGGTGGTCACAATCTGGTGATGGAAACCAAAAGTCTCTGGAGAGCTGCTAGTCCTAGCCCACAAGGAAAGCCTGGGGAAGCTGGTTCTGTTGGCAGAGAGGGAATCGGCGGCAGCAACAGAGCACATACCACTCTGCAGCAAAAGGGGAGACCACGAAAGCCAGAGGTGACATGCGCTTCCTTCTGAAAATACCCCCTTTACTAAGAGGTGACATGCGCTTCCTTCTGAAAATACCCCCTTTACTAAGAGGTGGCATGCGCTTCCTTCTGAAAATACCCCCTTTACTAAGTTCTTTCTTCTTTGGTTTTCCAAGACAGGGTTTCTCTGTGTAGCCCCGGCTGTCCTGGAACTCACTCTGTAGACCAGGCTGGCCTCGAACTCAGAAATCCGCCTGCCTCTGCCTCCCAAGTGCTGAGATTAAAGGCGTGCGCCACCACCGCCTGGCACTAGGTTCTTTCCTAAATTGTGGCAAGCTGACACCAGAACCCACCAGAACATGGGGCATTCCTACAAACACAGTTCATATGCTCAAGTGGTTCAGAAAAATATAGTTCAGCCAATAAAGTGTGCATGCCATGCAAACGTGAAGAACGGGGTTCAGATTTCCAGCACCCGTGTCAATCCCTGCAGTTATAGTGTGTGTCCATGATCCCAGCTGTAGGGAGGAGGGGATGCAGATACAGGGGGAGCTCTGGGGCTCATTGTCAAGCCAAGCCTGCTGAATTGATAAGCTCCAGGTTCAGTGAGGTACCCTGTCACACAAAATAAGGTAGAGAGTAATTGAGGAAGACACCCGATATTGACCTCTGACCTCTCAGTGCACAGTCACACATCCAACACACACACACACACACACACACACACACACACACGAACACACGGGTCATGGAAACCCTGCAAATGAAAGTGTTTACACTGATGACCTGGCTTTTCCAGGACTCACACCTTCCATGGGCTCTGCTTCTACCAGTGGGGTCACAGCCATCTTCTAGAGCAGTGGCTCACAACCTGTGGGTCACAACCCCTTTGGAGGTTGAGTGCCTCTTTTACAGGGGTCACTCAGTCAATCAGAAAACACAGATATTTACATTACGATTCATAGCAGCAGCAAAATTACAATTATGAAGTAGTGATGAAAATAATTTCATGGTGGGGGAGGGGTCGCCACATGAGGAGCTGTATATTAAAGGGTCCCAGCATTAGGGAGGTTGAGAACCACTACTGTAGGGAAAAACACAGGGGTTTCTTCTTTTCTCTCTCTCTTCCCCTTCCCCTTCCCTTTCCCCTTCTCCTTCTTCTTCTTCTTCCTTCCCCCTCCTTTCTTTTAACTGCATTCCTGGCATGTTAGAGAAAATCAAACCAATCTTTTGATTTCTCTTGCAGACAAATTAGTAGGCTAGTACTCATCATTTTTGAAGTATTATACTCTAAAAACTGACATGATTTCAACTGGTAATTATCTCCACTAAAATGTCTTCCTCTTGTACAAATAAACACTGTACTGTGCCATGTAAATAATAAGTATACAGAGGTAAAATAACAAGTGTCACCACCCATAAAAACAATGTAGGGTTTTTGTTGTTGTTGTTGTTTACTGATCCAAAAAAAGTATAATGCTTATTTTGAGAAAAATATGTTACGAGAAATATACCTTTTAGACCGGTACACGCCTTTCATCCCAGCACTTTGGAGGCAGAAGAAGGCAAGTCCCTGTGAATTCCAAGGATGATCTAATTGTTATGTTAAGAAAATATACTAGTGTGTGCACATGCTTCTCTCTCTCTCTCTTTCTCTCTCTCTCTCTCTCTCTCTCTCTCTCTCTTTCTCTCTCTCTCTCTCTGTGTGTGTGTGTGTGTGTGTGTGTGTGTGTGTGATACATTTAAATTCTTTCCATTGGCTGGAATTCCTGAGGCTGAGTTACTGATCTGTGTGTGGCTTTTGTTGGCATCTGCTCACCTTCCAAGGCATGTACAGGCCTGTGTGTATGACAGCCCTAGATTCTACAATTGCATAATTTGCATATACTGGTGTGCATTTGCTGATTTTCATGGAGTTCCACAACATTGATTCTGAAAAGACCCCTCCCTCTGCTGTTTGCAGTATCATTCATTCATAGACTAAGTTCTGATTTCATCCTTGTTGTGAGAAAGCATCCTGACAAAGGCGACTTAAGAAAAGGAGGCTTGTTTGTGTACAGTCACAAGGTACAGTTCATCATGTTGGAACGATGAGGCCAGGAGCTCCCAGCAGCCTGCCACATCCCCAGCAAGAGTCGAGCAAGAACAAATGGATGCCTGCTTTCACTCCACGTCCTCTTTACTTTTATCCGTTCCAGGCCCCAAACCTTGGGAACAGGGACACCCACAATGGGCAGATCTCCCCACTTCAATTAATGTGGTCAGAATGATCCTTCACAGACATGCCCGCAGGCCAACCTCACTCTTCTACACAGTCCCTCTCTGAGACTCCATTTCCAGGGGATTCTAGGATGTGCCGTTGACAAGCAGACCCGACCATCACAGACTATTTCTCTTTTAAAATTCCTTCAGAGGTTGGAGTATAGTTCAACGGTACTACATCAGTCTATACAACCCCCAGGCCATGCCCCAGAACACCATCATTGTGAATACACATACACACACACACACACACACACACACACACACACACACACAATTTCCTAAATGTCTTAAGGGTGATCATATTTTATGAAAAAAAAATGCTTTAAAATATACAGTACTTTTATCTATCACAAGGCATCAAATTACAAAAACATGAGACTCTACCTGACATGTTATTTTGTTTTTCATTAAAGAAATGCATTTCTTTTTAAATAGTATTTTTATTTATGCATATGTGTTTGGGTGCTTCTTTGTATGTGTACCACATGCATGTGCCTGCCGAGACCAGAAAATAGCAGCCGATCCTGTAAAGCTAGAGTTACAGGCAGTTGTGAGCAACTAGATATCAGACCTGGGTAGACTGCAAGAGCAGCAAGACTCTCAACCACTGAGCCATCTCTCAAGACTGATTTATTTACTGGGGGCAGGGGCCACACATGCCCTGCAGGGCAAGCTATGTGGCAGGTCTACCTCTACTCAGCCATCTCTCCAGCAGCATGTATTATTACTTTAGCAGTAAAAGACCAAAGACAATTGACAAAATGGGATAGCTGTCCAGAATTTAAGGATATTTACTTTTTCCTTTAGACTCAGTGAACTACTCTAATTTGAACGGGATAACGCACCAAGGCCTTTGGGAAACTGCAATGAGCCAAAGCTGTCAGTAGGTGGCGGAAGAACACCGCACACCATGGCTTGAGTTCTTTGAGGCTGTTGAGCTGTTTGGTTGGGAGACTCACAGAGAAACCACTCTCTTCAGGAGCACCTAGGGAGAGGAAGGCTTCCTTCCAGTGCATTCTGTTCCTGGAATCATCTGTTTTTATGAGAAACCTATAACCTAAGGCATTCAGGTTACATCTTGTACAGCAGAGCCTCTTGTGAGGGCATACAACATCTTCGTTCCTTCTGCCTTTCAGATTGAGGGCAATCAGATCGTATATTTCTTTTCTGAAACAAGACGTTGGTATGTAGCCCAGGATGCTCTCGGGATCTCAGCTCTCTTCCTTCCTCCATTCCACAGTTCTGAGCTTATAGGAATTACAGGCTTCTCTCTGATGGGCAAGTGTCTATTTTCCCTGCAAACTCTGAGAACCACCTATACAAATAAAGGAGTGTTTTCGTAACTTGCCATAGAAAACAGTTTGAGCCAGGCAGTGGTGGCACACGCCTTTAATCTCAGCACTTGGGAGGCAGAGGCAAGCGGATTTCTGAGTTCGAGACCAGCCTGGTCTACAGAGTGAGTTCCAGGACAGCCAGGGCTACACAGAGAAACCCTGTCTGGGAAGAAAAAAATAAAAAACCTCATAGTTTGAGTTTTGCTTCATTAGACAAGGCCACGTTTCCTTCTTGTCTTCCGGGTCATTGCCTTCTTCTTCTGCCTGCTCCCTTCCTAATCGTACATCTTTGGGAGACTAGGGATCAAAACAAGCCTGACTAAGGCCTTTATTTGTGGACATTGGGTCCAGTAAATACAAAAACACCAGATTCCCTGTCTTAGTCTGTTTTTGTCAACTTGACACAAACCTAGACATTATCTGAGAACCTCAACTGAGCAAATGCCTCCATCAGATTGCCTAGAGGAAAATCTAAGAACACTTTCTCGGTTAAGTATTGGTGTCAGGATGCAGCCTAGTGGGGGCAGTGGTCCTGGGGTTAATGAGAAAGCAACCTATGGTGGGCAAGCCAGTGGGCAATGCTCCTCCGTGGCCTCCACTTCAGTTCCTGCTTCCAGGTTCCTACCTTCAGTTCCTGTCCTGATTTCCATTTATGTTGGAGTGTGACCTGAGTGGTAAAATGAAATAAACCCTTTCCTTCTCTAGCTACTTTTCATGGTGTCTTGAGACACAGGGCTTGAGATATGGCTCCATGGTTGGGGACACTGACTGTTCTTCTAGGGGACTTGGGTTCAAATCCCAGCATCCACATGGCAGCTCCCAAGGTCTGTAACTCTAAGATCTGACATTTCCACATAAGACATACATGCAGGCAAAACACCAATCCACATAAAATAAAGATAAATAAGTTTTTTTTTAAAAGATGAAAAAAAAAAGGAAACCCAAGACACTCTTCTAGTGCTGAAAACTCTTTTCTTTCTTTTTTCTTTTTACCTTCCTCTTTTCTCTTCTTTTCTTTCCTTTCTTCTGTTTTCTTTAGAAAAAAGGACAACAAACTTACCGGTAGCTCAGACTTACAGGTCAGCCTGGAACTCCCAACAGTTCTCCTATCTCAGTGTCCTAGATGTCGGGTTCACAAACACGAGTCACCACTCCTAACTTGAAGAGTCAAGTCCTAAGGGTTAGGGTTAGGGTTAGGGTTAACGTTAGGGTTAGGGTGAGAACACACTAAGGTGAGACATACTAAGATAAGCCCTGAGTGTTCAGGAAGTGGAGTTTTAGTTCATAAACTAAGCTATGTGGCATGGCCACAGATACCATACCATCAAAAAGCACAGCTCCGAGAGGCCTTGTGTTTGTGGTCCTCTGGTACTCAGAAGGATGGGCCCTGCCTAAAAGCCTACCAGAGTCAGAGTATACATGGTTATTTTTGGAAGGTCCTCTCAGTATAAATCTATGAAGACCTTTGGTTCACTGATCCAAATTTACAGAGCCTTCGTTTCAGTAGCTGTAATTGACTTGTGTATCCAGGCCCCCGTCAGCAAGAGAATAGCTTCATTTCTCTCTCTCTTGCATAAAAGAACCCTGGAGCCACAGTGAGCTGCCTTCCTAAAATAGGTCAGATTCTTGCAAGGCCAGGCAGCAGAGTGATGTTTCTAAGGACCGCAGGCCAATGTTTTCCTGGAAAAATTAATTAAAATATCAGCGGCTTCACAAGCCAAGACCAAGCATCCTATTGCCCCTGGGGTAGAAAGATGCTATTAAGTATTAGGTTCAACTAGACTTTGGAGTCATAGTGACCAGGACTCTGGGACCATTACATCAGTGAGTCCCCGTTGTCCTCCCCCTACCAGTTCAAGTCCCACAAACCCTGGTGCATCTCCATGGCACTTATGGTGGATTATGACATGTCTGTCAGGAATTATTGTCATTATGTCAGCCTTGAGCACAGCACACAGAGTACTCATGAAGCCAGACGGGCTCTGGCACTATTACCCAGAAAATGTAGCATCTGTGTGCCTGTCCCAGAAGAGACCTATCCTGAGCTTGGAATTTCCTTTTCCCATCAAAAGGACAAAACTCCAAACTTCAGTCATGTCTCTCAAGAGTGACTTGAGACAGGAAAGAAGCAGTTGAGAGATAGTTGACTGTGCCGAGCAAGAAGTAAAGGCTGCACTGGGAAATAACAATAAAAAGAGGGATTCCTCCCATGGCAAAAATTCAGCCTGGGCTGTAACTTCACAGAGCTTGTTAGACAAAGCAAAACTGCATAGAAATAAAAATGCAAACCCCAACTCACAATGCTATGCTGGATGGACTTCTCACTCAGTCCCTGAGAGAGGAGTAACTTTGGATGGAGAGGAGAAAGGAACTGGGTCTCCAGAGAAAGGCACAATCCCTAATCTGGGCACATGAGCCCATGCTCCTTGGCACACTTAGCTCTGGGGCCTCACTGACTCATGCTGTAATCACTGGGCACCTCTGGATACTCATGGCTTCTGGAGCTTCTAGAGCCTAGATGGTGGCCCCCAGCTTTAAAGGATTTGACTTTAAAGGACTTAAACTTCATGATGGTACAGAAGTGTACTCATTCTATCTTTCCCTTTCAAAACACTTTTCGATATTCCACACTTTATAAGTTTGGCTTTGTGTTAGCGGTTTGCTCAGTTACAAGCTAGTGTAATCGTTAGGGAGACTAGACTAGGCTGTGACATTCCACGAGTTAAGTTTATTTTGTTTGTACCCATGATTGGCCTGTATATCATCATGCAGCCTAGGCTGGCCTTGAACTTGCAGTGATCAATCCTCTTGATTCATTGCCTGAGTACTAAGCTAACAGCCAGAGCCATACTGGACTTTGGGGTTTTTTTGTTTTATTTTGTTCTGTTTTTGTCTTGTTTGTTTGTTTGTTTGTTTTGTTTATTTTTTAATGTCTTTAGAAATGTATTTCCATGTTCATTGCATTGTAGCCCATAATAAGTGAAGATACATCAAAGTAACGGGAAGGACCTGACTGACACTAGGTCGCATTCCAGGTGCGGATTCAATTGTCTGTGCTGGTTTTCACAGCTTCAGGGACCGGCCTTACCAGAGGCATGGCTGTCTCTTTAGGGGCAGATCCAAGGAAGATCTCCTTTCCCTCTGCATTTCTGTGTACCTGCTTCCCAAGCGTTCCTGCCCCAGATCCATCTAGTTCCCAGTGCACCTTTCTTCCTTTGTACCCAAGGATCCCTGACTTCTCCATCCTGTACCTTCTGCATCCATCTCTCCTCTTCTGAAACTCAGAACCCCAGGCACCTGAGCATCTACTCGGTAGCCGGGCAAGGAATGTGACTTGCTCTTGACTGTTAGCTCTGGAGATCAGGGACAGCTTGTTGTAGCCTGTGGTCAGGCTGCCTGATCCAGCCATGCTCTCCAGGAGTACTTATTAGTAATAACAGCCAAGACGTACATAGCCTACATAGCCTACATAGTACTACATATTCGGCCATGCTATACAACATGCATTGATTCTGTCAAAATCCAAACGTTTTTGTTATCCTGTTTCAGCATCAAGGAAACGGACTGTCGGGGAGCTGGACACCTTGTATGGCCAAGGTCAGACCACCCTTTTGGATCCAGAATCTGCACTTGCGTCTCCCTACATACAGAGTCGGCTTTCCTTGTACCCTGTCCACGGTACACTGAAGGGACAGAGGAAGTGGCCTGTTGGTCATATGTCCCCAGGACCTTTGCAAGGATTCTAGGCACGTTTGTAGCTTGTACCCTGTGTGACCATCAGATCTGTACTTTGCCAGGAATGAACCCCTAGTACTCAGCCGTGGTGCGAGAGAAATTGGGGGCAGATGGTTGGAAGCCATCAAATCGTTCCTGCCTCTCCCACCTGTGCCTGCTGACTTCCCTCAGAAGGATGCAGAAGGGTGTCATCCGTCTTCTACATGACTGTCTGGGTTTTAAGGGCACAGCTGCATAGTTTTCTCTTTCCAGCTGCAGCAGCGACAGCTTGGATGTTTC
This sequence comes from Mastomys coucha, assembly GCF_008632895.1. Lineage (NCBI taxonomy): Eukaryota > Metazoa > Chordata > Mammalia > Rodentia > Muridae > Mastomys > Mastomys coucha. Next base: position 28,684,736 of record NW_022196913.1, read on the forward strand.
AGATTCTTGGTGCTTTCAAAGCTGGGTTATGTCAACAAGGCTGTCCTCTGAAGATATTAAAGAGTATGAGAGGGTTTCACTTGCCGGAAGAACAGGAAACAATATGGTAGCTTCCAAATTATTAACATTAGGTAAAAATAATACTGAATGTTCTATTACCAGTACAAACAGCTTACTTTTTATCCATGGCTCTCCGTTAAAATGCAAAACTTTTAAAATATTTATTTTATTTTAAAAATTATGTACGTGCGTGTGCGCATGCCTGTGTGCGCTGGGGCCATTGGAGTCCAGAGGAAGATATTGGATGGTTTTGGAGCTGGAGTTGCAGCTGGTTGCGAGCCACCCAGTGTCAATACTGGGAATTGCACTCGGGTCCTCAGTGAGAACAGCGAGTGCTCTTAAACCACTGAGGCATAGCTCCAAATGCAAACTATTCTTAAAATAAAGTAAAGAACGCTTCATGAATTTGCATCTCTGTCTTTGTGCAGGGGCCGTGCACGCATGAGGACCTGAGTTCAGATCCCTGTGTAAGAGACAGGTGTGATGCACACCTGAAATCTCCACATTAGAGGGAGGGAGGCAGGAGAATCCTTAAGTTTGCTGGAAAGCCAGGGTATCAGGACAATGAGTGCCAGGTTTAGTGAGACACTCTTTCTCAAAAACTAAGTAGAGAGAAGCAGAGGAAGACACCTAACATTGAACTCTGGACACACACACACATACACACACACACACACACACTATTTCATTACCCAAACAGCCCCACATAAAACACACATTTAGATTGTTCCAGATCACCCATGTTATTTTGTTCTACTGAGCTTCTGTGCCCTGGACTGCAGAAGAAGATGGAGTTTCCCTGCCTCATGACTCCACTAGGTTGAGGACAGGAAAGAATGGCAGTGCTTAGCACGGTACCTAAAAGGAGGCTACAGCTCAAATAGAGTTTTCTCTTATTCCAGTTTTACATGGAGAGGGGGAGGGAGGACCTGAAACCCAAAGAAATTGTCTTCCCCCAAGTCCCGCAGTCAACACCAAAACTTCCCAGTGAAAACCTCTAGCTGCGTGGATATACTCCCTTCCGGAACTGTTGGTTCAAATACGTAAGTTATGAATTGTTTAAATTATGTTTTGTTCTTTCGGACTATACTGTGACAAGATAATGTCAGTTAGAGTCTAGAGTCCTGAGGATCAAAGCTGGCTAATCCACCCCTCACACACCCCCTTGCATCACACAAGAGGCTGGCAGATGGAGAGAATGTGGATGAACTTCTGTAAGCCCATTGCTGCCATTCCCTTCAAATCGAACCTTTCCCCATTGGGAGAAGAGGGGAACGCTCAGGAGATACAGGAATTTAAGAACTGAGTCCTCACCATGCTGGGTGGGCCTTCCCAGTGGTGTGCTGCCTGTTAGCTTCCCACGCATGTAACTCTAACAAACTCGTCGGTTTATAAAGTGAGCCGCAGGTGAGATTGCTGCTTTAGTCAATCATCGGTGTCCCATCTGAGGTGAAGAGGGGAAGACATCAGTTCTCATCTTCCCAGGAAAAAACCCGTAAGAAGAATGAATCTGAACACTGTTGTCAGTGATAACCCCAAGTCCTCACTCGGCTGCTCAAGCCAGTGTTTCTATATTGTAATCTCTGCTATATGATTATTAACAGTGCCTGTCTTAGTTAGGGTTTCTGTTTCTGTGATTACACACCATTACCAAAAAAGACAATTGGGGAAGGAAAAGGTTTATTTGACTACACTTCCACAGTACAGTTGATCGCTGAAGGAAGTCAGGACGGGAGAGCAGGCACTTGGAGGCAGGAGGTGATGCAGAGGCCGTGGAGGCATGCTGCTTACTGGCTTGCTCCATGAGGATTGCTCAAGCTGCTTTCTTATAGAACCCAGAACCCAGGGATGGCACCATCCACAATGGACTGGGCCCTTCCACGTCAATCACTAATTAAGACAATGCCCCACAGGCTCACCCACAACCCGATCCTATAGAGGCATTGTCTCAATCCAGGCTTCTTCCTCTGGGATGATTCTAGCTGGGGTCAAGTCAACCTAAAGCTATCAAGGACAGTGCCATTTCGTTTCTCAAAATGTCTTGGTCTTACATTGCTGCTTTGCCCATGGCAGCAACAGCATTATCAGACAGTACATTCTTGTCTTTTAGCTTCTTGCCTTTGCAACAACAGCGTGTCTTGAACCCCTGGGTTTTTTCTTCATCTCTTATTGTGGATTGCTCTACAGTTCAAACATTTCTCTTAAAAATGACTCTTTATCCCCCTTCCTCTAGTTTTCCTTGCAGATAGATGCTCAGCTGGGCCATGGAGGTTGGAGATGAATGACTGGGAGTTCTGTGACCCAGTCTGCTGACTGGTTATCTCATCCACTGGCTGGTAAATCACTGTGTCTCCTCCTCCCCACCCCCACGCCCGCCCCCAGAGCACCGAGCATTCATCCTAAAATTGGAGGAGTAGGCTGGACCTCTCAGGGTTGTAATGGAATACTTGGAAAAGGTCAGCTGCCTGTTAGTCACATTATTCATCCTTAATGGGAACAGCATAAAGAGATCATAAGAGTGAAGCAAACAGGACAAGTGTCCTTCCTCGTTTTATTACACGTTGTCCTTGTTAGTCATCAACACACTCCCTGAAGAGTCACGGAACAATGATGCTGTTCCATGCTGATGAGGAAGAAATTCGACTTAAGAATGCACTTCCAGAAGCAGGAACCAACATCTGTCCCAACACTGGGAGTAACTGAGACTAGCGGGACCAGGCACACAGGAAGTTCGCCAGCCCAGTGACTCGGGTTCCTTTCGGTCTGTCTGGGCTGGGGTCCAGAGCAGACCTTGGGCGCAACCTCTGCAGCCCGTCCCACAACACCCAGAGGAAGCTCCACTCCCAGGCGCTCTGACACACCCAGGATCAGAGGTGAGCAG
>NW_022196913.1:28690530-28738019 GCF_008632895.1 Mastomys coucha
TTGTTTTTTGGAGGGGAAAATAGGAAAGGAGAAATTTACATGTAAATAAAGAAAATATCTAATAAAAAATAAATAAATAAATTTAAAAATTAAAAAAAAAAGAATGCACTTCCAGTATTAGTAAATTAGTAAAGAGAAGGCTATTGGCATGATTTGAGAACAGTAGTGCCAGTTCCTTAACACATGGGGGCTCCACTGTTTCTTGCCACAGGACCTTCAATTCTTCTGACTTCTAAAAGTAGCTCCTACATCTCAGAGCCTTGAGTTTTCCCACAGCTCCTAAAGGGATCCTAAAGAACATCTCTTCACACTGCCTGCTTCCCAGTGTGAAACCTGTAGCCATCTCATCTTCCTCATGTCTGCCATGCCCCCTCTACTAAACTGCTCTACTAGTTACAATGCTGGTGATGTAGACACTGGTACACATGGTGAACAGGTGTCCATTTTGCCTTTCTGACTGCTCTTTTTCTCCATTTCTTTGCTGAACCCCACCCCCACCCCCAGAATGTGTCCTTGGATGAGGCTGGCCCTTCTCTCTCCAATCTTTGGTACTGACTGAAGTCTTATCCATCAGTCACAGAGAGTGGCCCATGAATGGCCACCGCATACCTCATGGGCCAAAGAGAAATGATGCTGAGCTTTGGGCTAGGGTGAGAGGAAAAGAGCTGCCCTCTCCTTTGAGGCTGGAACTGAGCAGGTGCTCCTGGAGGCCATCTTTGTTCCCTGGAGATGAAGCCAGCTCAAAGGGAAGGGAGAAACTGACAAGTGGAAGAAACATTTCTGATGAGAGTGTTCTGGCACGTGATCCATCTCTGCTCCCAGCCAGTCTGTGGGGATTAGCGAGCCAGCTAAAGCCTCCTTCCTGCTCAAACTGCTTCGAGTTTCTGCCACTTACAATGAAAATGAGTCCTCGTCAAAGCAACAAGAAGATGTGTTATCCTTCCTGGAAAGATTGCAGTTTAGCACTAGGTAAGTCTTTACCCCCAAAAGATGGATTCATGTGGCGGAATTCGTGGAAGAACGCTATAGCTGTTCCATTTAGGATCAAGAACTCTACAACCTCTCATTGTCAGCCCGTTGGCCAACTGCAGCACTCTGCATAAACTCCACTGTGTGTGTACATCGCTTTCCATATGAACTAGAAACTAGAGATGTTCAAACGCCACCTTCCTATGAGTCCCTCATCTGCCCCATACTAAGACTGGCCCAGAACAAAGACTGTCCCCATTGACCCAAAGAAGCTCCTGGCTTGATTCCAGGCCTGAGAAGGCAAGGCAGGCAAGCACCATTCAGAGTGCTTCTCCCTCCAGCTGCAGCCACAGGCTCTGCTAATTAGAATTAGGATCCTCACTAAGTAAGGATCAGCTGACCTGGAAGCACATCCTAGAAATGCTATCTCTCAGCCCATCTCCCATTGCAGCCCTCTCACCCTACATTTCAGACAAGTGCTGCACATGGCAGCGAGAGTCTTTGTGTGTTTTTTGTGTGTATTCTCTTTTGAGTTAAAATGGCTTTTCAGTCATAAGATGCTAAGTTCTGAGAATCAAATGCAGAGAGTAGTCATAGCTAACAACAGCAGATAAATAACAATTTGCTAAGCAATGAAGTCTTCAAAGTTCTTACCAGCCAAACTAAAAAAGTAGAGGCTGTGTTAACTAACTTAACTGAGGGGCTTTTCATAACATGCACATGTCAAGTCACATGATGCACCATAAGTTCATAAAAATGTACTTGTGCTTACACCTAACACAATGAAGGAGGGCATACAACAGATAAACTGTTGACCGTGTATGGGTAAATAAATAAGCCAGAAGATGCAGAGATGTGTTTGCCAAATGACCACATCTTTGTAGATACACATGCATTAGTTACTGTCCCCATTGTCCTTCACTAGGACAAAACATCTGGCAGCAGCAACTTATGGAGGGAAGGGTTGGTTTGGGCTGGTTTCAGGGGTGGCAAGGTTGGTAGGGAGTGCAAAGTAACCGATCACATCACATCTGCAGCCCAGAAGCAGGGAGCTGAACACCAGCATTGCACTTGTTCCCTTCTGTGGTGATTTGAATACGCTTGGCCCAGGGAGAGGCACTATTAGGACGTGTGGCCTTGTGGGAGTAGGTTGGCCTTGTTGGAGGAAGGGTGTCACTGTAGGGGTGGGCTTTGAGACCCTTTTCCTAGCTACCTGGAAGCCAGTCTTTTCCTGTTTGCCTTAGGAACAAGATATAGAAGTTTTAGCTCCTCCAGCACCATGCCTGCCTAGACACAGCTATACTTCCAGCCAGGACGATAATGGACTGAACCTCTAAACCTGTAACCCAGCCCCAATTAAATGTTGTCCTTTATAAGAGTTGCCTTGGTTTTGGTGTCTGTTCACAGCAATGGAAACCCTAAGACACCTTCTTTTTAAAAGGGCTAATTTATTATTATTATTATTATTATTATTATTATTATTATTATTATTATTATTATTTTAAAGATTTATTTACTTTTGTTTATGTGTCTACATGAGTTTCTACATGTACATATGTGCACCATCTGTGTTTCTAAGTGCCTCAGAGGTCAGATAAAGCAGATAAAGAGGTCAAATAAAGCAGATAAAGAGGTCAGATAGAGCAGATAAAGAGGTCGGATTCCCTGGAACCAGAGTTTTAGGTGTTTATTAGCTGCCTGGGGTGGGTGCTAGAAACCAAACCCTGGTCTACTACAATAGCAGCAAGTGTTCTTGGCCATGAAGACATTTCTCCAGCCTCTTTCCCTCTCCATTTTCAATCAGTGTGAGACCCGAGAGGAGGGATTGGTGTCATTGACATCCGGATTAGCTCTTCCCACCTTAGTCAAACCCTCCTGGAAATGGCCCCTGTTCTCACCCAGAAACTTGTTTTATAGGTGATTCTAAATCTCATCAGCAGACAGTGAGGATTTACTGTCACAATATATAGAAGATGTGTATGTGCTTATACATACTAAATATTTATACATACATATTCATGTGTGTGAATAGATACAATCTAGGAATAAACATGAAAATTCCCTCCCAGCAGGAAGGGGACTGGGAGCATTGGTGATTCAGTCACATACCAGACAATTAAAGCCAGACAACAGCAACAGCAGCCAGGAGAGTAGGGCTCCTCACAGCCCCTCAGTAGATGTGACCCAATGGAGATGAGAAAGAGACACAGGATCAAATCTCCAAAGACCTGTAGGTGGTTTTCTTTGGAGAATTTTCGATGTTCATTCATGGATTGTAAAGAGTTCAGGCCCAGCCAAGAGCTGTGGGATTGCAGGAATGTTCCCAACAGAGATCCAGAAACATGCTTTAAGAACAGGATCCCTGCGTAGTTCATTAAGGGGAGATCAGGGAAGTGAAGGTGGGAAAGAAACTAAGCACACTGCCTTCCAAGCTAAGTCTCAGGCCAGGCCAGGCCAAGCAAGGCAGCTTGTAAGAGCACATTACGTTTCTAATACGCTCGCTCACATAGGAGCAGGGCTGTCAGACTCCCTCCCTGGCAATAGGCACTCTCTCAGGGAGGCCTGCTCTGGGGGAAGGGAGGAGCCTTCTAGCTCTCATGGTGTGGGCTGTGATTCTTGGAAATGGAAGGCAGAGATACGAGAGCACCACACAAGTATGATCTCAGAAGCATAGAAGGCATCTCAGTTGTAGTTTGGGTGTGAAGTCCCCCCTATCAATGCATGCATTAGAACACCAGGTCACCATCTTTGGGTACTCTTCCTGTGGAAACTCTGTGAGGTGATTCACCAAGGAGGGAGGTGAGGATGCTATCCATTTCCAATTCCTGCCCAAGCTCTCTGCTTCATGAAGATATACCAAGACAAGCAAAGCCCTCCCAGGCCCCCACCACCACTGCCAAAGACCCAGTACCATAGCTGCTATGTCTTTCCCACCATGATGAATGGACTAAAACCAAAAGCCAAACTGAATCCATCTTCAAAGCACTTCTGTCATCTCTTTCATCACAGTGCCAAAGTAAAAAACACACTGAGATGAGCAAAAAGAAGAGCTATGATCATCAGGGATGGGTGGACACAGGCAGGTGGTTAGTAGATAAGTGGCAGATGATGAGCTCAATAGACTGCTGACAGGAAGATAGTCAGATAAGTTGATAGATGCAGGTAGTATGTATAAATGTAGATATATAGATGGTAGATGATGGCCAGATGATGGGTAGACAGATGATCTATGCATAGAAAGGTAGGTACATAGGCAATAGAATATACATAGACTTATAAAGAAGCAAATAGTTTATAATGGAGGATTGGTTCACATAATTATGGAGACTAGAGTGCCCCACAGTCCGTTACTTCTGAGCCAGAAGCTCAGGAAAGACAGGGTTGTAATGAGTCCACTGCAAAAGGTTCAGAAAGCAGAAGCTGTGCTGTCTGCCTCTTTGTTCTGGTCAGGCCTGAAATGGGTTAGACAGTGCCTTGTGTGGTGCCGTGCATCCCAGTGAAAGTATATCTCCTTTACTCTATTTATGTATGTGCTAATCTTTTCTGGAAACATCTTCACAGACACACCCAGACATCATGTTTTGTGAGCTATCTGGACAGCCCATATCAGCTTGATCAACAAAGTTGACTATCACAGTGACTATCAAACCACTATAAAACAGTGCAAACTGGAGGGCTGGTGAGATGGCTCAGCGGGTAAGAGCACTGACTACTCTTCCGAAGGTCTTGAGTAAAAACCCCAGCAACCACATGGTGACTCACAACCACCTGAAATGAGATCTGACACCTTTTCCTGGTGCATCTGAATACAGCTACAGTGTACTTATTTATAATAATAAATAAATCTTTGGGCCAGAGGTAGCAGGGACTGAGTGAGCAGAGTTGACTGGAGCTAGCAGAGGTCCTAAAAAGTCAATTCCCAACAACTAGATGAAGGCTCACAGCTACAGTGTGTACTCATATACATAAAATAAATAAATCTTTTTTTAAAAAAAACAAAAACTGTTTTCTTTAAAGAGTCATACTATTACCTCCCCATGACATTTTCTTCCTTCTGCAAACACCTCCCCCACAGTCCCCCATTACCTCTCTGCTAGCATCACCCCATTTCATTTTCCCTGAGCAAACCTTCCCACCTCTACTGCCTACCAACACTTCCCTTATCTTTCTCATCTACTAGCACCACCACCTCTAGGTTTCCATGGCCTCCCCACATATGCTGGTTGGTTTCATGTCAACTTGGCACAAGCTAGAGTCATGTTTGGAAGGGTGACCCTCAATTGAAAAAATGACCTCACCAGATTGGCCTGTGAGCAAGTCTGTGGTATATTTTCTTGATTGATGAGAGAGCCCAGCTCACTGTGGTCCAGCGGTCCTGGTTGCTCTAAGAAGGCAGGCTTAGCAAGTCTTAGAGAACAAGTCAATAAGCAGTGATAATCCATGGCCACTGTTTCATTTCCTGCCTCTATGTTCCTGCCCTAAATTCCCTCAGTAATGACTATGCATTGGAATTATAAGATGAAATGAACACTTTCCTCTCTGAGTTGCTATGATCACATTTGTCACAATCATAGAAAATATAACTAAGACATCATGCATACAGCTTAGCTCTCCATGGATGAGGTCACCTGCCTTTTGATCATAGTTGGATGAAAGTTTTCCCTCTGGGAATTGGGCATAGAGACTGAATTGAATCTAATCTGGTTTGGCCTGGGACATCATGGATTTGAAAGTAAAATCAGCATTGGGAGGTGACTGGACTTGTGTCCAGTGGAGTGAAGAAAATCCATCCACAGAGAAAAAGAACAATAAAGACTTACTACTATAATCATCTTAAATCTAATTATCAAGCCTTGGCTATGTATCCTGCACTGTGTCCACAGGAATGGGTCATTGGAGCCTTACCACAACTCTATAGAGCAAAGACTAGTGACTGTTATAGAAGATGCTGAACTCTCAGACCTAAAGTAACCTAGTAGATTATCCAGCCATGCAACTTGAAAGTATGCAGTTAGGGGCCAGCCCTCAGGTCAAACCCAGAGCTGAACATGCCCAGAAGGCCAACGGGCAGCAAGCTAAGTTGGAAGCTCAGGTCAGACTAAGTAGCTCCCAGAAGCAGAAAAGCACTGGACAGATTGTTATGTGGGTTCCTGATGGCCTAAAACATTTGCCTTAATCTTACACTAAATGCTCTCTCCCACTTCTTAAGAACCATGCTACAATCCACAGACTCAAAGAAGCTAAATAACAAAAGGGGCCCAAAGAATGATTCTTCAATCTCACTCAGAAGGGAAGATAAAATAAACCCTGGAGGTGGAGGGAAGGAGGGAGGGAGGGAGGGAATTGGGTGGGAGAAGGGGGAGAGGAGGGGAGCAGGGATGGGGATCAAGTGTGGGGAGGGGCAGAAGAGGGCTAGGAGACAGAAAGGCAATCTTTGGGACAAGCTGAAGACCTGGGACAGGGAAAGCTCCCAGTGGTCTATGGGGTTACCCTAACTGGGACTCCTAGCAGCTAGGGATATGGAGACTGAAGTGGCCACATCCTGTAGACAGGCAGGACTTCCAGTGGAGGGAGGGAGACTCGAACACACCCACAAAATCTTTGACCCAAAATTTGTTCTGCCTACAAAATGTGCAGGGATAAAGATGGAGCAGAGACTGAGAGAATGGTCAACCAAACACTGGTCCATTTTGAGACCCATCCCATGTGAAAGAGTCAACCCCTGGCACTATTAATGATGCTCTGCTATGCTTGCAGACAGGAGCCTAGCATAACTGTCCTCTGAGAGGCTTCATCCAGCAACTGATGAAAACAGATGCAAAAAGCCACAGCCACATACCATGCAGTGCTCGGGAAGTCTTATGGAAGAGTGCAAGTAGGATTGAGAGAGCTGGAGGGGTCAATGACTCCAAGAAGACCTAGAGTCAACTAACTTGGGCACATGGGGGCTCACAGAGACTGAATCACCAACCAAAGAGCATGCAGGGGCTGGACCTAGGCTCCCTATGCGTTTGTAGCAGATGTGCAGCTTGGTCTTCATGTGGTCTCCTAAGAATTGGAGCAGGGGCTGTCTCCAACTCTGTTGCCTGCCTTTGGATCTCCTTCCTGTAGTTGAGCTGCCTTGTCTGGCCTTAGTGGGAGAGGATGCACTTAGTCCTGATGTGACTTGATGTGTCAGGGTGAGTTAGTATTCATGGGGGGGAGGGGGGAGCTTCCCCTTCTCTGTGGAGAAGGGGAGGAGTAAAAAGGGGAGGGGTTTGTGAGGGTGGGATGGGTAGGAGAAGAGAGAATATACAATAGGAATTAGGATTGTACATTAGAGAATGTACAATCCACAATGGGTCTGTGGATTGCAGCATGGTTCTTAAGAAGTGGGAGAGAGCATTTAGTGTAAGATTAAGGCAAATGTTTTAGGCCATCAGGAACCCACATAGCAATCTTCCTAGTGCTTTTCTGCTTCTGGGAGCTACTTAGTCTGACCTGAGCTTCCAACTTAGCTTGCTACAATAGGAATGTAAAGTGACTAAATAAATAAGTAAATAAATGAACACATGGTACAGTATATTCAATAGATCTTTGTTAAAAGTCTTCATCATGGGTAGCAGGAAACTGTAGGTCCCTCCCCCACTCTCCTTTCCCCTACCCCCAAATCTCTCTCTTGATCTCTAACCCTTGCTTAAAGCCATCTTTCTCTGGGAGCCTGGTCACAGATCTGCAGGTGCTGCAGGAAACCACTGTGTCCAGCTACTGCATCCTGGTCACCTCTTCTCACTGTGATTACAGAGTCCTCTGGCTAGGCCAGAGGGACTAGGGACAACAAGGGAGCAACAACCTCGTAGAGGAACTCACAGCTCCAAGGCTGTGTTTAGGACATGGTCTGCATGGGTTCTGTAATGGCTCGTATATGGAAATTTAACATCCCTTGTGAGGTATTGTGAAGGTGGAAATTCAACTTGACTGTGGTGTTTGGAGACCAAGTGTGTGGGAGTTGACTAGGATGGTGTAGAGAATCTGGGGCTGAATGCTGGTGGCCTTATAAAGAAAGAGGCAAAGAGATACATAGAAATGGCCCTGTCTCCTGCCTCAGTCTTAGGATGTATGCACAAAGAGACCATTACTGGATGCAGGGCTTTGACCATGGAACAAACCATGATTCAAACCAGGCCTCTTTTCTTTATGTAGTTAACAGTTTTGGGTATTCTAGTATAGTAATAAAGAGTGGGCTAGTAAGCCATAAAATGCTCTAAAGGACCAGAGGCACAGTGTTTGTTACTTTTCTTATTGCTATGACAAAGAACCCAAAAGAAGCAACTCAAAGGGGGAAGCATTCCTTTTGGCTCATGGTTGAGGGCGGGCATAGCCCTTGTTCCTTGGCATAGCCAGAGGACTCTGTAATCACAGTGAGAGGAGGTGACCAGGATGCAGTAGCTGGACACAGAGAAGGCTCATGGTTAAGGGGTCCAGTCCAACTCTGCCAGGGAAGACTTGTGGCTGGAGTATAAGGCCACTTGCTCACCCCTAGGAAGATCAAGGGGCAGAGCTAGGGACTGCTGATTGTCTGCTGGCTTTCTCTTTTCTCTATTTTAATTCAGACTGCAACCCCAGCCCAAGGGTTTGTACCATCCATATTCAGAGTAGGTCTTCCTCTGTTAATTCTCTCTGGAAACATCCTCACAGACACGCCCAAAGGTGTATCTCACTAAAGCTCTAGAGTTGACAATGAAAATGAATGATCACAAACACAGTATCTAACCACCTGATTAGTGAAGCTGTTGCCCTGACCCCAGAAGCACCCACCTCTACTTCACGATCCTCAGACTACAGAGCCATGTTGTCCTGCCCCGCAGTCCGTGGTCAAGCCGCTGGCCAGCAAGGCTAATAACTTGCTTTGCTCTCTCAATCTTTCTGAGATTCACATTGCTGTGCAAGTCCATTGAGGCACTTGCTGGCTCTAGCTGCAGCAAGTCTGTGGGCTTTCCCACTACTGAGCAAGAAAGCACAGTGTAGAAAGGAATGCCCCTGAGTGGGCCTACCTGCGGCTCTGCCTCATCATCCCCTGGTGCTGTGCGGCAGCAGATACAGGAAGGAGGGCCAGGAAATACATGAGGCTGAGGTGTGGTCAGCCTGCACTGCCCAGCAGAGAAGAAGACCCAGTGAGAGAAATGTCCAGGTAAATCCTGACAGAGCAGAAACGTGAGGCCGTCATAACTTGATACCCAACGGTCAACCCCCTTGCTTTGCACAAGACTCAGGGTTTCTCAGGATAGCAGACTTCTAGCAACGAAACTAGGATGTTGCCCACAAACAAACATGGGCTGGTATGGGAACTTGATGATAACCGTAACTATCAACTAACCAGCTCATTCTGGTCAGATTCTATTCTCATGGAGCAGTTTCTAGAACTTAACTTGTCTTTCTGGGTACTCAGGGAATAGTACTGAGTCTGACATGTGACAAGTGCTCAATAAATATTTACATTTTTGAAATTTAATAATTTATTTAGACTTTTTAAAAAATGTTAATGCAAATGTGTCATTTTCTTATTTTTTTCTTCCTCTTTAGACACCAACCTATCTCCTTTCTTGAATCCACACACAGGATACGTGCTGCCTGTTGGGGCTTTCCTTGGTGTGAGGCAGTTCCCTGAGGCAGATTTCTCTTGGTGTGTTCAGACCTCAGCCCCAGCTTGTAGTGCACTGACTCTGTAAGGCTGCTGTGAATAGCAGCTGCTGGTCTCATGAGTATCCCCTTTGTCATGGTTCATCTTCAGCGTCAACTTGACTAGATGTGGAATCCCTCAGGAGATACTGCTGGATAGTCAGTCTGTGACGGTGCTTCCAGAGATGGTTAACTATGGAAGGGAGACCAACCCTGGATGTGAATGTCAGGATTCATGGACTGAATAAAAAGGGAAGAAAGCAAGCCAGATGAGCACCAGCATCTACCTTTCTGTGCCTGTCCACTGCAGATGTCATGTGACCATTGCTTCAGGCTTCGGCCACCATGCTCCCTACCATTGTAGACTGAACCCTAAAACAGTGAGCCCAAAACGCTCAGTACACACACACACACACACACACACACACACACACACACACACGCACACACACACACACGCGCACACACACACGCGCACACACACACGCGCACACACACACACACATGGGTATATTATATAATAGAAATATATTCATATAAATAAATATGTTGGGGTGACCTTCCTCAAGTTGTATTGAGGTGTGTCTCTGTATTTTATACTGTTAATTCTGTATTAGCAGAGAGCTAAGTGCTGGTAGGATTTTGGTACTGGTCATTTCTATGGCCTGTCACTGAGTTTTCTATTTTGTAAATGTTTGTCCTTCCCCGCCTGCCTAAAAGCAATCTAAAAGATGTATCAGGTGTTATGACACTGCTGATTGGTTGTAATAAAGATCTGACAGCCAGTAGCTGGGGCAGGAAGTACAAGGGCGGAATTTGTGGGAAGAAAGAGTGATGCAGAGAGAACTGAAGGAAAGTGGACATGAAAGGGAACAGACACAGCAGAGTAGAGAGGTGAAGAACTAGCTCCTCCGTGGGCCACAGCTAGAACAGTCAGGTGATGTTTAAACGGTAGCTCAGAGACTGCCCCAGCAAAAGGCCAAAGCTTTAAACTATAGTAGAAGTCTCTTACCCTTACCTAATGTCTGTGCCACCCTTCCAAGCAGAACCATTGTTCATTGAAACAGTTGGTGAATGACTTTATGGATAGACCATCTTAATACCTACACCATTTCTTAAATGGATGTAACCTGTTCTCTGTGGGCTGAGAATGAAGTTGCTCACTCAAGTCAAATAGCTTTGACCATAGCAGGAAGTCTGTATCCAAAAATCATGCCTACAATTCATTCCTTGGCACAACAGAACTGTCATCTCTTAGCCTAGCTACTAGGGAGGTAAAATCTTTTGGTGATGTGAGAGTCATTGAAGTACAGCCTTATTACAATGAACTCCAGTGTCTAAAAATTGTTCTTATTTTGGGCTTGTACCACAGTAAAAGCCAAGATTTTAAGATCTACTAAAAACAAAACAAGCAAACAAACAAACAGACTTTATTTATATTCATTTAAAAAATATTAGTAGTGATGTATTATTTTAAAATATACAGTTAGTATGTTTGGAGTTATTTAAAATTTATATTGAGAAAAACATGTATTTTCAGTATTGTGGTAGGCAAGCATCTACATAAGACTGTTCAATTTATTGTTGTTTTATATCAAACAATTTTTGTAATACTCATTTTGTTACAGTATTTTATAAATTTTAAAGAATATGACAAAATAAAAAAGGAAAGGTATTGCTGGTATTGAAGGAGGGGTCTCTGGGAGGAGCTGGGGTACAAAAGGGAAACAAGAATGTGATATAATCTTACTTACTTAAAATATGTTTTTAAATGTTAACAAATTCAGATAAATTGAAATCATGTATCTTTTCTCATCATAATGCAATAAAACTTAAATCAATAAAAGAAAAAAAGTCTCCATGTCATTATTTAAACCACTGGCTGGATCCAAGAAAGTCCAGGAAAAAAAGTATGTGTACATATATACTTATACACATATGTATATACACACACACACACACACACACACACACACACACACACGTTGCTCTTGCTCTTCTTCCTCTGTGGCTCCCTGCAGACAGTATGCTGTATTCACTCCAATTTCCTGTCCTTGAGCCCAGTTACAACAAGTTCATGTTCCCCTCAGCATTTGCTGGTGCGTGTCTCTGGTCTAAAGTGCCTTTTTCTACCTCTTGAAACAGCATCCATCTTTAAAAAAATGTATTTTTATTTTATTATTTTATTTTATGAGTGTTTTGCCCACATATGTGTCTATGCAACTTGTGTGTACCTGATGCCTACAGAGACACCTCTGCAGATTTCCTAGAACTGGAGTTATAGGTAGTTGTGAGCCCCCATGTAGATGCTGGAAATTGAACCAGGAAAAGACCAGCCAGTGCTCTTAACAGCCAAGACATCTTTCCATCTTTAACAGTGTCCATTTTAGAAGGCATAACTCAAATCCCACATCCCCAAACCTGCCTCAATTTCCCTCCTTCCTTTCAGCCTAATTCTCCACCTCCTCTGCTTGCAATGGACTCACTTCTGCTCTGACAGCAGTCAGTGGACTTCTGCATCTGTCTACCTTCTCTGGATTTTCAGCCTTCTGGGGGCAACCCCATGTATTACCCGTCTCTGTTATGTTCAGCAATTACTACTATAATCTTTCAAAATGCATTGGATTAGCCTGGCACTAGAGAAAGCCTCTAAGCTTTTTGGACAGCCTTTCTGGAGCAGGCAGGGCAGATAGATTCCCAAGAGTATAGAACATTTGGCAGTGACATCAGGGAGAGCAGCCCCTCTCCCATCTTCCTTAATTCCCTGTCTTCCCCTCCTCTCTTTCTGAAAATGTACAAGGACATTCAGCATCCTAACCAGACCCACACTTCGAACAAGCAGAATGAAGCTTTGAGACTCTGGTTTCATCGCACAATTTTGACAAAACAGCTCTGGCTATGCTGTATGCTCACATACAAAATGCAATCTAAACATTGCTGGAGAACATATAGATGTTATAGCCAAGGGGTTGTAATGGTTCATGAGACAGATACAGTCCTGAGCAATAAGCCAAGCAGCCTCTGAGGTTGCCTTGGGAACTGGCTAGATCTGTAGTGACTGATACCCCCTTCGAGTTTCTACTTCCACATCTGTCAAGTGACTGTGGATTGATGATGTCTGAGTTAGCTGGCTGTGCAGTTCTGAAGCATTCAGATTTTTTATTTTTTGATCCAGTAAAAGGCAAAAAGAAGAGAAGGCTGATATTGAATCATGGGACCTTTCTCTGCCTTGTCTTCTGACAGTGTTGGGAATCCAGTACTGTGAGGGTCAAAG
The DNA here is from genome assembly GCF_008632895.1 of Mastomys coucha. Taxonomy (NCBI): domain Eukaryota; kingdom Metazoa; phylum Chordata; class Mammalia; order Rodentia; family Muridae; genus Mastomys; species Mastomys coucha. The sequence continues at coordinate 28,703,432 of NW_022196913.1, forward strand.
AAAAGCCGAGTGCTGTAAAATAGTAAAAAGAAAATATTTTGGGCTGGAGAGATGGCTCAGCAGTTGAGAGCACTGACTGCTCTTCCAGAGGTCCTGAGTTCAATTTCCAGCAACCACATGGTGGTTCACAATCATCTGTATGGGGATCCCATGCCTTCTTCTGGTGTAGACAGCTACAGTGTCCTCATACATATAAAATAAATAATTCTTTAGAAAAAAGAAAGAAAAGAAAATATTTCCTTTCTATGGTTTTCATTTTCCTTGTTCTCTTGTATTTTGAGACACAGCCTTCACTCTGTAGTGCAGGCTGGCTTGTAACTTACTATGTAGCCCATCTCTGCTACACACACACACACACACACACACACACACACACAAACACACACGCGCGCGCGCGCGTGCGCACATGTGCATGCACATGTGCACACATGCATGTGTGTGCACACACATACACACACACAGAGACACACACTCATACACACAGAGACACACACACCTTCCTAACATGTTCTACACTTAAAACAGCCCACAAACTCTCGTCTGAATGGTGATGAAAAGAGTGAAGTGTTGAGGTTTGGAAAGAGTAGAGGCTGAGACTTCGCCCACAGTCCACAGACCTGTGCAAACTTGAGTGTCTCCTAATCTCTCTGCGTACCAGTCTCACTCTCTTTCCATGAAATGAAACGTCTGGACTTGCTGTCATCTAAGGTAACTCTCGTAGAGCTGTCTGATTCTCTCATTCTTTGCTCTTCATTCACTGGCTTTGTCAAATCCATAACACATGTCTAAGACAGACGATCTGCCAAACCTAAGCGGTCTTGCCCATACAGGGCACCAGAAGTGCCCTTCGCTGAAGAACTTATTCGTTTCATTTGAAGAGTTAGTATAGATTGTGGTTCAATCTATACTTGTAAGATTCAATACATGGACTTTAGATTTTAGATTTATTTGTTTTACCTTATTGTGTGAATGTTTTGTCTGTGTGTTTTATGTATGCATAGACTACTGGATCCCCTGTAACTGGAGTTACAGAAGCCTATGAGCCATGATGTATGTGCTGGGAATTGAACCTGGGTTCTCTGCAAGAGTCACAAGTGCTCTTAACTTCTGAACCACCTCTCCATTGTCCTGGGTACAAACTAAATAAAGGAGTATGGAGTTATATGACCCACCCTCTGTGATGCACGTGTTATGCTATTATCATCTAAAGTAACAACTCTTTAACCTCCACAATTTTTATCAGCACTCATTGTCTAACAACGTGTGGGAGAAAGGAAAGAAGAGCTCATATCTATATAAAGCACACCCGAATGGCTCTGTAAAATGTGCGTAGCTGGCCCAACAGCTGCGATTCACATCTGCTTCAAGGTTTTTTCCTAGCCTACAAAGACTACACCGAGCATGTATGCCGAGTGAGCATTCTTTTCCACATTGATGACAGGAGAGAAGTCAGGTGGAGAGCTGCCATTTTCCCCTGGTGTTTGATAAGCTTTAATTTCACAATAATAACAAGTTTTCCATGGTGACTTTCTTTAAAAAGTCTGCCACGTGCCTTGGCCCAGCAGTTTCCCTCCTTTGCCGAGTAATTGAAGGTCTCTTTCTCACCGGGGAAGTTTTCAAGTAGAAGCCTACATGCTGGTGTGCCTTTTCCAGAGGCCAGAATCCAGCTTCCATTTGCTGAAAATGAATTGGAGGGGGCAGGAAGGAAAGAATGCCACAATGATACTTTTTTCCCACCCATATTGTTCTTAGCACCATCACTCCCAGCTGAGTCTATGAAGTTTTCACCATGAAATTCCATGACTTAAGAAAGTGCACTAGCATTGTGGGCTGTCCCAAGGGATAAAAAAAAAAAAAAAAAAAAAAAAAAAAAAAAAAAAAAAAAAAAAAAAAAAAAAAAAAAAAAAAAAAAAAAAAAAAAAAAAATCGACAGCTTACACTTGATGCCTGGGGAGAGTAACATTCTGCAAGATAATTTATTTGAGGCATTTATGAGAATGTACACCATCAATGAGAAGATAAATGACAGAAGTTCCCAAAATAGGGCCACAGGACCCAAGCCCTGGCCCCGGAGCACTGAAGATCTGATCAGAAACAATGCAAGAGGGTTCAAGAATCCTGGACTTCATACCCTACCTCCCAGACTTTGAATGATTAGAAAGAAAAAAAAAACAGTGAGCTTTTGATTTAGATTCCTTAGAGATTGCTGGCATGGTGGCTCACACCAGCAATCCTATTACTTGGGAGGTGAGGGCAGAAGAGTCAGGACTTCAAGGCCAACGTTACTGACATAGGGAGCTGGAGAAAGAGAAGGGAGCTCTCGTTGGCCCTTCTGCAGGCTGTGCTATCCTCTGCCAGTCTTGTTCTTTGGGAGTCCTTCCTCTGCTGTCGTCAACCATGTGTGTCAGGAATGTGGCTGACACACATCCAGTGGAGGCTTTAGGAAATGTGTGACTTAATGAGAGAGGAAGAAAGAAAGACAAACAGATAGACAGACAGAAAGGAAGGAAGGAAGAAAGGGAGGGAGGGAGGAAAGTTTGGGAGTGAAAAGAAGTCTTGATCTAATACTACATTTTCATATTCGAATTTTCAGGAGCCAAGAAGGGATAGAAGGCAGAAGATGGCCTTGTGACATCTCTCATGTCAGATTTGCGTAGTTGAGCCCTGACCTCAGTCAAGTGACACACAGATAGCAAGGTGCAGCAGGGAGTAGCTGTAGGGATGGTGAAATTGTGCACTCAAGGTAGTTATGACAACCACACCGAGTAAGCCACTTAAAATTTTTAGTTCCTTTTATAAGTTACTCTTTCTCTAAGATGAAGGCTTTTCAAAATCATTGCAGCCAATGAACCAGATACTTACCCTCATCTAATGTCTGTGCCACCCTCCAAGCAGAACCACTGTTCATTGAAACAGTTGGTGAGTGACTTTATGGATAGACTAACTTAATACACACACCATTTCTTAAATGAATGTAACCTGTTCTCTGTGGGCTGAGAATAAAGTCACTCACTCAAATCAAATAGCTTTGACCATAGCAGGAAGTCTGTATCCAAAATTCATACCTACAATTCATTCCTTGAAGCAGAACTGTCAACTCTCAGCTTAGCTACTAAGGAGGTAAAATCCTTTGGTCAAGAGAGGGTCATTGAAGTACAGCCTTATTACAATGAAATCCAATGTCTAAAAATTGTTCTTATTTTGGGCTTGTACCACAGTAAGAGCCAAGATTTTAAGCTCTACTAAATACAAAACAAATAAACAAACAAAAAGACTTTATCTATTTATGTTCATTTAAAGAAAACACTAGTAGTGATGTATTATTTTGAAATATACAGTTAATATGTTTGGAGTTATTTAAAATTTATATTGAGAAAAACGTATGTATTTTCAGTATTCTGTAGACAAGCATCTACATAATACTGTTAAATTGATTGTTGTATTATATCAAACATACTCATTTTTATTGTTATAATAGTTTATAAATTTTAAAGAATATGACAAAAAAGATATTGTAGGTATTGAAGGGGGGTCTCTGGGAGGAGTTGGGGTACAAAAGGGAAACAAGAATGTAATTTAATTCTATTTACTTAAAATATGTTTTTAAATGTTAACAAATTCAGATAAATTGAAATCATGTAACTTTTCTCATCATAATGCAATAAAAGTTAAGAAAAAAAGAAAACAGTTAAGACAAGAAAAAAATTTTTTTTAGTTCTTTTTTTTAAAACGACTAGACCAAGAACAGACTTGTGCCTCTGAAAAATCTCTTGTTTTCAAAGCTCAGGAGAACAGCATTTTAAAAGATAAACTACAATGACATCAGTGCTTGAGGCTCAGGGTGGGAGGTTATATCAGGTGAAGGGTTTGGGTGGCCTAGTAATATCTGCTTTCTTTGTAAAGCTCAGCTGAATTTTCCAGATACTACATGACACGTTTGGACCATGGTCAAGGTCATGCATGGACAGTCTCAAAAATGTTGTTGCCAAGGCAAATATGGCTATCTGGGGGTAGAAGGCTGAGAAGTGACCAAACAGACACAAAACAAAATTAGGACAGAATGACATTACCTCAGGCATTTCACTGGAAAGGAGACTTGCACCCTATGTATCCTGAGCAGTTTCTGTGGGCTGAATTTGCCGTCCTCGGGGACTTTGCTGTTGTTATCACCAAGAAGATCTCACCTTAGATGGATTACAGGCTACTCTTGGTCTCTGACATACCCTCTGGTTCTAAAGATGGAACTTGGAGCAAAAGCACACGGTGAGGTTCCAGGGGCCAGGATCAACTATCTGGGCATGCCGCTACAGTTTGGGTAAGGGCTCAGAGTAGTGGCTGCTCCTGCTTTCAAAGATAGCCTGGGAATAGACTCACGCTTTACCAGCTGCCTGAAGAAGATGGAAAAGTCTAGAAGCAGATCCTTCTCTGGTCTATTCAGAGAAATGCCTCTGCTGACATTGTTTCAGATCTGGATCTCTGGAAGCATAAGGTGATAAACTAGCAATGCTCCAAACCACAAAACTCTTTCTTTAGGAGAGAGAGAGGGAGGGAGGGAGGGGGAAGGGGAGGGAGAGAGGAAAAGGGGGAGGGGAAAGGGAGAGAGAGGGAGAGGGGGAGGGAGAGACACGGAGAGACAGAGAGAGAGAGAGGGAGGGAGAGAAGGAGGGAGAGACAGAGAGAGAGAGGGAGGGAGAGAGAAGAGAAGAGAAGAGAAGAGAAGAGAAGAGAAGAGAAGAGAAGAGAAGAGAAGAGAAGAGAAGAGAAGAGAAGAGAAGAGATGTAGAGATGCAGAGAGATGCATGCAGGTGTCCATGGGGACCAGAAGAGGGCGCCTGGGCTCCTGAAGCTGGAGTCACAGGCCATTGTAAGCTGCCCCACATCAGGTGGTGGGAATCTAACTGCAGTCCTCTGTGAGAGAAGCTCGTAATCACTCAGCCAGCTCTCCAGCTCCCACCATCTCTATTTAATCTATAATAAATAGTAAATAAATAATAAATCATGGCTGCTGACAAGAGAGAGGGAGTCCTCTGTGCTGAACACAGCTCCTTATTCTTGGTGTGTATTTTAACTTGTGTGATCTCCAGCATAATCCTTAGGTAACAGCTCTCACTCTCATCACCATTTGCAGGTGGAGGAACTGAGGCACGGGATGCTACTGTTTTGTGGCTGCTACATCCGCTGCTAAGTTCGCTGCTGAGAGTTTACACTGGACATGTCAGGGCTGACGACCAGGGACTGTGTCAGCTACATCCTAAAATGGCACCCCATTTTAGCCCAACAGCTCCAAGGGTTAACAATTACTCTCATCTTAAGATAAAGAAAACTTGGTACAGAGCCTGTGCTACACACCTGTTCCGGGGCTCTGTACCTCTGTTGTTTCCTCATCTCTTCCTTGCTAGGCACCATTGCTGCCAGAGCATCTGAGATCACCCCCAGGAGGCGCTCAAGAGACTGTGTTCTCACCTGGAGGGAAGGAGAAGGCTCAGAAAACCCCTGCTTTCCCAGGAGACAGGGAATGATAAATTTGCATGGTGGCTGGGCTTCTCAGTGATGCACCTGTCTGGAGTCCCTCATGAGCTTGAAGGCAACCCTCACCCTCACTCCTGTAGGTACACTCTGCGTTGAATCCCCATCACCCATATAAAAGCTGGGCAATGGAGAGACGAAAGCTGAAGAATGCTTGGAGCTTGCTTGCTGGTCAGCCAGACTATCCTGTCCAGCAAGCAGAGGTAGCTGAGTGAGAGCATTTTCTTAGCGTATGTGCAGCCACAGATTCATTGGCCAGCACTGCAGCAACAACAAGTTTCAATGTGAATGGGTAAGTGAAGCTCACAAGTAGGAAGGAAAGAAGAGTGAGGAGGTTCAGATACCCATATTTGAAGGCAATATATCGAGTGCAACTCTTCAGGGTCTGGAAATATGGTTCGACTGTTAAGAGCAATGGCTGCTCTTGCACAGGACCCAGGTTCGGTTCTCCACAACAGCACGGTGGCTCACAACCATCTATAACTCCAGTTCCAGGGGTTCTCACACCTACTTTGGCCTCTGCAGTCAGGAGGCATACACTCATTTACATAAAATTTAAAAGATGGCTTAACTCAAAGGATTCAAATGTATGAAGGAAAAAAATCACTGAGTTGAGTTCACATAATCAATGTATTTACTCAGCAACTATTTACCACCTACCAAGTGCCACGACGATATCTAGGCCTTTGGAATTCTGTAGTCAACACATTGTGTGGTTGAGTATGAGGCATAGTAGGGTCCCAGGAGCGAAGCCAGCCTGCGGTTGCAGTGTGTAGACAGGTATTCCCATTTCAAGTCACTCCTGTGCCAGCAGACACACCTGCCCTCCCCCAGCCACTGTTGGCTCCTCTGACGCACAGCGGACAGAGGAGCTCAGGGATCAGCTCTGCTCGAATAAATTACCACGCCACAGTGTTCATGCATAAAACATGGTACAGAAGGCTGAGAGAGGCTGGGCCCCAGGGAGCTCAGCCCGGCAGCCGCCTTGGGGCCAGACCCGAGTTAAAGGAAGGGAAGTAAAGGAAAGCTAGAGATAAAATAAGCCAACGGAAACCTCAGACATTAAAAAAGAGAGGGGGGGGGAAGAGCAGCTTTAAAAACCACTCTTTGTAATTTTTATGCGTCTGGACCGACTTCCGGAATTGCTGTGAGACCTTTGGTGGCGTGGTCATGAGGTCTTAGGCCGCTGTTTGGGGACCATGGTGTTGCCTTCGCGATTACACTGGATCAGAAACAGGCCATGGAGGGACAGGATCCGGAGGCGGCGGCTCCACAGTGAGTGTCCCCAGAAGAATGGCCCACTCTTTTGTACCCACCCCTATTTGCTCTACACGCTTGTCCTCTTGTGCTTTCTCTTTCTCGCCTCCCTTGTTCTTCTTGTATCTATTTCCAGGGAACTTTCTATTTTCCAGTCCGGCCTCTCTCTCTCATTTCTTCTCCACAGCCTCATCCCAGTTAGAAGTAACCAGATACAGCTTGCGCAAAGTGGCCGGCAGGGGAGGGCCTCTTTATTCCTCCACCTAGATGGGAAAACACACATTGTTTGTGGTGTTTCATGAACTGATCTACATGTTAAGCTGAGAACAAGAATGGAATGTCTGAATGCAGAAGGTGTGCTGGAAATGGGATTAAATTCAAGGGTCGATGAGTCCTTTTCTTGACAGAGCTGCTGTCATGTGGGTTTTTTTTTTTTTTTCTTCAGTGATCAAACTCACAGGAAGGTTCCTGTTGAGATGGCACGAATTTTGACCAAAAAATGACATTTTAGTGTGAGAATAATTGAAGAAAAAAAAAGCAGTTCAAATATACACCAAGATCATTATTCTCAACAAGTGATAGACAGTTGATAGCCCGGCAGCATCAAGAGACAGGGGACTGTGGGTGGGGAAAAAGAACGGGTCTGTTTTCATGAGGGAGAGAGCCTTTGCTTTCTACCTATCACTGATGAAACTGTGATAGCTTACAGTTGACCTTTGACCCCCTAGCATGCAGTGACAGTAAAGAGCATCAGAGACTGTTGTAGTAAACAAGACACCATGCCTTCCTCAGAAGAGTGCCCACCAGTCAGTCTCATCATATGGTCGTCATATTTTACAACTTCTCAAATACAAGTAAAATTTCAAATGTCAGTGTTGGCGTTTGATTCTTTAAACATAAGCATGAAAATCATCAGCGGTCTGGGATAAAATGGCATACCTATTTACAACCAGCTATTTTATTTGTGTGATGTTGTTCTCATTAGAGCTCTGTCTGATCCTGTTATTTGTATCTAACAGCATGTTGATGGGTGTTAAGAGGCCCTGATGCTGACAGTTATGCTAAGATGGATGGGTGCTTTAGGACAGTGTCAATTACACAGTCACAGCCCCCTAGTTGAGGAGCAAACAGGGCTGGTTGGAGTCTAAATGGCATTCACATACAAGGAAATATTTTGCACTCAGCAAAGTATTTCTTTTTCCTTAGTATAGCTGTAGAAGTCATTAGTATCTTTCAGTGAAGTCTTCCTTGTGATCAAATGAGAGAGAGAGAGAGAGAGAGAGAGAGAGAGAGAGAGAGAGAGAGAGAGAAAGTCACTAAGAATGAAATCCACCTTGCACATGCTTGGCAAGCACTCTACCACTGATCGATAGCCCCAGCTGTTTAGACTAGGAATTTTTGTTTTGTTTTGTTGTTTTGTTTTGCTTTGGTTTCTTTTTGTTTGTTTTTTTTGTATTGCTTCATTCTGTATGTATTGGGATGCAGCTGTAATCTTGCAGGCTTGAGACAATAACACAGCTGGGTGTGGAGGAACGTCACTAGGAAAAGGGAGAGGCTGGACTTGCATGGTTTCACCAGTATGGGTACAAAGTCAGTTTATCCACTAAAAGTTGTGGCGGAAGCCTGCCCTACTCCAGAGAGGATACTTGAATTGTGAAGCTGATTGCTGGGTGCTATGCTGTGATCTGCACACAGTTTTAATATGAAATGCCAGGAGATATTACATCTAAGCTCAATGCTAAGCAGTTACCAGTAAAATAAGTATACATCTACTTATTTTATATAAATACAGCATTACTTATGTAAGTACACATACTTATACAATAAATATATGCTTTTACTGTATGCATCTATACTTACCATATATATATATATATATATATACATATATATATATATATATACACAGACGCTCTTTGGAATAAGTGTCTCAGGAATTCTGTCATTCCTTCAGGATAGTCATGAACCTTGATGTATTATGGTCCTAGAGAGAAGGGCAGAATTGAGCAACATTTTAGGGGATGGATTTTGCAATTTAGGGGAGGTCGGTGCATACTCAAAGGGCTTGAACTAAAGGGGTGAAGAGAGAGGGGTGAGAGCAAGGAGGGGGCTTCTTACTGCCCACACGTGCCTACAAAACTATCCTGAGATGTCGGAACTGCTACAACCTACCTTGGTAACTTCTCTACTCTTCTGTCTGGGAGTCTTTTCTCACAATACAACATCCCTTCCAATTGAAGACTGAAGACTTTCAGTCCTATAGTGCCATTGAGGAAAACATAAGCTAATTAAAGTCAGTTTCCTCCAACATATAAGAGACCTTGAATAGTAGTAAAAGATACATATGCTATGACTACCAGTCCATGCAGACATTACTAATCAATCACATCTCTCTCTCTAGCTCCAAGAGCATCCAAACATCCTTTATTACACGGCACCCAAGGCTACTAGTCTAATTAGTCTTGGCTCATTGGTTGAAACCCGTTTTTATGTCCTATTGCCTCATAAAGTTGATCACCTTAATTAGTTACCTCAGTTTCCACGAGTGAAAAGGCTGGCGCAAATTAGCTGAAGCACCTGCCAATGCATTGGCCCCCAATCCTGAGATCAGCGTGTGGCCATATCATCTATCCAGAAGCAGAATTCAGTTCTGCATAGCAGCAGGTCTGAGGACCTCTCTAAGCAAAGGCTTCCCAGGGTTCCCTGCGCACTCCTCAGGTGCTACCCACCACTTGCCCCTTTGCTTCTTCAAGGTCCCAAGAGTCATTTGTTGCTGACAATCACTCTTTCAATGGGCTTGATTGATCAGGTTAGATTCCAATACCCAACATAACACTCCTTTTGATGAGTTCAGAGCTAGCTGACCAAGCACCTCTCAATGACGTCTCTACAGCCCTTCATCTTCACCTTCTGGCAGAATCTGACCATGGAGGTAAATATCATCATATCCATTCACAGATCTTACCTACGCTAAGAATGAGGAAATTACATAGGGCACGTGTACTCAAGATAAAAATCCTAGGGCTTTCCTAGAATTTTGTTTACCAGGAAACCCAATGTCATTCTTTCCATACAACCTGGAAGGTTTGTTTGGTTTTTTTGTTTTGTTTTGTTTTGTTTTGTTTTGTTTTTTAACTACTGAAGCTTTGATTTACTTTTTTTACATCTTTTTTTGAGAAATTTTAAATATGCAGACAAGCTGATAAATGGTGTCATGCATCCCATATGCCTGTCACTTAAATGCACAATGTTAATAATTTGTCATATTTACTTCATTTATTTCCCAGCTGAAACACTTTAAAATAAATCATAGACATTATAACATGTCAACCCTAAATATTTTGGTAAGTGTGCCCAAATAATGTCATTTTTCAACCTCACCACCTAATAAAATTCATCATGTCCTGACAATATCCAATACATGGTCAGTCCTCAGACCTCCCTGGTAGGAACCTACTCTTGCTGTATGCCACATGGCTGTAAGCCCTAGCAAAGTAGCCTCTGGTTTGGGGACTTGTCTTTGCTAGGTTCCTATTACTATGATGAAGCTCTATGTCCCAAAGCAGCTTGCAGAGTAAAGAGTTTATTTGACTTACAGGTCACACAGGTCATCATTGAGGGAAGCCATGGCTGAAACTCAAGGCAGGAGCCTGGAGACAGGCACTGAGCCATGGAGGATCTCTGCTCACACTGGCTTGCTCCTTGTGGCTTGCTCAGCTTGTTTTCTTAAACAACCCAGGACCACCTGCCCCGAAGAGGCACTGTCCAAAGTGGGCTGGGCCCTTCCACATCAGTCAAGAAAATGCCACACAGTCTTGCCAACAGGCGACCTGATGGAGGTCATTTTCTCAGTCAAGGTTCCCAGAAAACTCTAGCTTGAATCAAGTGGACAGAAAGTAACTAGGACAGGATCCAAACTCTTCAAAGTCATCGGTCATTGTTAGTTAGCTCCAGTTTCTGAAACACATAAAGGGATTTTGGATGGCAGTAAGAAGTGCATAGCTCATGGCTGCCAAGTCAATCCAAACATTGCTAATCAGTGTCTCATGCGCTCCCCACAGGCCACTACTGGCCCAGCCTTAGGCTTAGGTTTGAGTTGAATCAGAACTACAGTCAAGCTGGGGTTGTAGTTCAATAGATGGGGTTGCGTAGCTTACTGGGTTCCATCTCAGCCCTGAAAATTAAAACAAAAATACTGACAAAGTCATCAGCTTGTGGGTAGACTGACTCAGCAGGTAACGGTCCTAGCCACCAAGTCTGACAGCCTGAGTTCAATATCAGGGACTCACGTGGTAGAAGAAGAAAACTAACTCCTGCAAGTTGTTTTCTGACATCCACAAGTGTGCTATGACACACACACATGCACACACAGGCAAATACATACCCACATACATGCACACACACAGGCATGTATGCACACATGCATGCACACACACACACACTCCCAAAATAAGTAAATATAACTAAAACAAACAAACAAAAGGTTTGTTCCTAATGTCTATCTCCCATTGAGTCCTCTTACATTTTCCTTTCACACCCAGAGCCTATAAGGAATATTGTTTTCCAGCCACATGGGAAATGGCAGAACCCAGGAATGAGAATCATAGCATATCATCTTTCTTTGGAGATTTGCCTTTAAAAAAGAGGCCATCTGAGGAAAAAAAAAAAGCCTGGGCTACTACAAAGACCTAAACATATGATACTGAGCAGATATTAGAGGGAGAGCTCTGTACCCTGTGACCCAGACTGAGTCACGGGACTCAGACCTCCCCAGGGCAAGAGGAGTCTACACAGCAATATCAGTGCACCTGTACTTTGCCTGGAGACGGTATCTTTCTGACTCCCAGGCTGTCCTGGAACACACTATGTAGCACAGGCTATCCTCAAGCTCTCAATAATTCTTTTCCCTCCCCCTCCTGAGTTCTGGGGTTACAGGGACAGGCCACCATGCACACTTTGCACCTGGACTTCATAAATGATAACAGTGGTGTTGGGCAGGGCTGAGAATGAGAGTTGGGCACAGGTTGGGCACCCCGAAGCCATTTATTATTGTTGTTGTTATTGTTGTTGTTGTTGACAAGAATGAGATCTAGTTTCAAATCTTTCTCTGCAGTGTAGCTGTTGGCCTAAACCGTGAAATCGTTATTGTAATGATATCAATGGCATGATATTTTGCAAGGGTTAAAAGATGTGAGCTATGTCAAGCATTGAACATAGAGTAGACATATGGCTGTGTCACTATTATGTATGTGTAGGAAGCCTAAGATTGGTGACAGTTGGGTGACAGGGGCTACCATTACAGGGGAATGCCAGGTTGGAGATGGCATCCCTCCTTGGTCAGCTTTGCACCCTCCCCCATCAAATGTATTGCACAGTACCAGGCAGGAGGCGTCACAGACATGTCATAGGAAAGGCACTCGTGGCCTCTCAGGACATGCCACCTGTTCTTCTGGGAAACAGGATGTGTGTCAGCCATCCCCGAAGTAGTGTTAGCTTCTCAGACACATGAATGCAAGCAGGCAGTGGAGCCCACACGGAAACTGGCCGTCCCTTCCTAGAAAGGCAGAGTTTGGATGGAGCACACTACATCTGGTGCTCCATGGGTGACCTCTGTGGGGCCATTCCTGTGTTCCTCCAGAAGCCAGCAATAGCAAAGCTGCTGTGCACTGAGGTGAGGGACACAGACATGTCAGTGACAGTTACTGTGGCTCAGCTGACTTGCCGTGCTTCGTTCATTGGCCATTCTCCTGCCTCAGCATGGTGGCAGTCTTCTTTTGTGGGGAGGATGTTTTTCCATGTGTGTATATGTATATGCATTTGTAGGTATTGAGGGTGTATGCTTACCTTTGCACTCCCATGTAGAAGCCAGAGGCCAATGTTGGGTGTTTTCTTACATCCCTCTCCACCTTATTTTTTGAGATGAGGTCTCTCCTCGAACCTGGCCATTTCAGGCTGACTGGTCAGTAAACACCAGGGATACACTTCTCTCTGTCTTTCACCCCAGCATGGGGATTACAGGTGTACCCTACTATGCCTGGCTTTATGTTGGTCCTAGAGGTCCAAACACAGGTATGCAGATTTGCATGGCAAATACATTACACACTGACCCATCTCCTCAGCCCAAGATGGCAGTGTTCTTGGTGTGGCTGGGTGAGAAGGAGAGCTCAGCGGGTAGAGGTCTGAGTTGGATAGACTAGCCTCTGCACTGTGGCTGGGGTGCAGGCATGAGTGTGAAAGGGGTCCCTTGTCTGTGGCTGTCTGCTCTGTCAGGGAAGAACACACTTTGCTCTTCCCAACCTACACAGGGCACAGGAGCAAGGCCTAAACAAAACCTCTAATAATTCCTTATGTTGTCAGTGATGAGCAGGCCTCCAGGAGATGAAGTGGCCTGGGCAGGAGGAATTGCCTTGACCTAGTGACTCCCCCAGCAGCCTCGGAACCTGGGTCTACTACTATGCCAGATGCTCCTGCTCTCTGGGAGACACAACACCAACTTACAGAGCAACCCAGCTTACTCTTGGCTTCCTGTCTGCTGACCTGCTGCTTGGCAAGACTGGCAGGCAGACACATTGCTTCAGTCACACTCAAGTTTTTCCCCTCACTCCTCCCCTACGGGACTTCATGGGATGTGGCTATGGCTGTGGATTTAGGTCTTTGACATGGAAGGAGACACACACACATCCCAGACCACGGCAGAGGTTGCATGACTGACTTCCTCGATGCTGCTCCCGTGTCTTACTGAGTGCTGACTTCCTGCTGGCTGCTCTGCACCACACACAGGTGCACTCCTCTATTTGTCTGTTTCCTTTGAAGTCAGGAGTTTGGAGATTTGAGGTGAAGTGAGAGAGGGCTTTGCAAGGGGTATGAAAACAATGAGATGAACAGCCCCTCTCGGAGCACTGGGACCTTTAGTTTCCTGCATTCTACCCCAACCATCTATCTGCTCATTTGTTTATCAACAGCCTTTCTAGGGACTGTAGGTAGCTGGGTTCCTGGACCTGCATCACTACCTAGTTCTGTGTCTGATTTTCCAGTAGCTCTGCGTGTTGTAGAGACTATGAGTTTGTTGTTTTGGTTTGATTTACTCTGGTGTAAGAACTCCTTATGTAGATGCAGGCTTCCTATTTTCCTATCAGCATCTTCCAAAATAATTGTCAATGGACAAGCCCTACCCCCTTAACTCTGCCATCCCCAACCCCTACACACACACACACACACACACACACACACACACACACACACACACACCCCAGAGCGAATTGAAGATTGACTCCTGCAGTTGCCTTATGTCCAGTGTCAGCTCCTGCTGCCAAGGAAGACAAAAGCAAAGCAAGCAAACAAAAACCCAATTGGAAACTCGAGAGAGGGGAGATACTTTGAATAATTCAAGGGACCTGTGGGTGAGTGAGTGTTCTTTGTTGTGAACATTGGTCTGCACAGATATTTTCGCTGTCTCCAGCCAAGGCCAGACAAAATGAAGGGTGTGGAGGGGAAAAAGAGGGAGGGAGGCACAAGGCTGCAAGTGAAAGCGGAGGCAAATCAAGCAGAGGTCAGTGGACAGGTGCTTGCTGGGATCCCAGAGCCCTTCACTCTCAGGGTTGGCTACTTGTAACAGGGTTGCATTCATTACTTTTTTCAGGGCTCTGATCGGATACCTTACAAAAAGCAGCTGAAGGGAGAAAGGATTCATGTTGGCTCACAAATTGAAGGGATACAGTCTATCACTCTAAGGAGTAAAGTCGAGAAGAGTGCTTGTACTCGGCTCCCTTTCTGCTTGGTTCAGTCTAGGACCCCAGCCCATAGCGTGGTGACCCCTACATTCAGTGGATAGTCCTTCATTAAACCTCTCTGGAAACACTATCACAGACAAGTGCAGGTGTGTCTCCTAAGAGACTCTAAATCCAATCAAGCCGACGATAAAAATGAACCATTAAGCCATCGAAGAGAAAAGAGACTCAGGAACTGGAAAGCGAGTCACCAGAATGACAACACTCCTGGTTAGAAGCAAAAGGTCACCTGAGCCGTAAAGTTTCTTGGAGACATAAAACTACTATATGAAGCTGGAAGCAAAGGGCTCGTCAGAAAGGCAGCACCTTGAAATCTGTTAGCCTCGCTTCCTGCCACACTGTACCAGTTTTATCAGTGTCTAAGGACTCGCTTTACAGCCTAAGAATATGCTAATTATAGGCACACAAACAAACACAGACATGGTTGTCAAAACTGTAAACGACAAGACTTGCACTAAGATACAAAACCTTTGATTTTGTTTTGATCTGACACAAAGCTAATGTCTTTGTGGCTGTGTAAAAATTAAACAATACGGAAAAAAATAGGAGTTGGGGCTATGAGTGTAGCTTAGTGGTGGTCATGTGATTAGCATATAGGAGACCCAGGATCCAATCCCCAACCAGGAAGGGATTTGTGCCCCACCCCCAGCCCCCAGCACATAGAGCACAGTGCTCTCATTTCCTTTTTTAAATATTCAAAATTCTTTTCATATCATATTCATACCACATCTTGAAACTTTCTCTTTCAGTTGAGAACATAGCTTAAGCCCCTCTTCAAGTTCATGGATAGATACTTTTCTCATTGCTATGACCAAACCACCCAGCTATGCTCAGCTGCCCTCCCCGACATCACTCCAAAGATCATGTGGCTGTTGAAAAGGTCAGGGTAGTCTGCAGAGGGTGGTGTGGATCTACTATCAGAAAACTACTGCTCCTAAACTCTTTCCCCTCCTCACATGAAAACATTTGGGAACTCCATTTCCAGTTGCTGAGGAGCAGTTGTCCTGGCTCCTGTCTTCTCAGGTACTGGAGATGTCTCTGTGCTTGGGAACGGGTCTCTTGGCACCTGTTTCCATCACCAAATAGAGTGGAGAGAAGTGTCAATGTTAGTCAGCTCTCCACTACGGTAACAAATACCTTTGGTAAGCCATTGAGTAGAGAGAAAGATTTACTGTGGCTCACAGTGTTGGAAACTACAACGCAGGGTTGGCTGGCATCCTCTTGCTTTGTGCTGTTGAGGGGCTGGGGGAGCATAGCCTGGGTAAAAACAGGAATGAGAAGGGGCTGAGAATCTGGGCACGGTGATACATGCTTGGAATCCCAGTCACTTGGGAAGTGGAAGCTCAAGGATCCAGAGCTTAAAGTTATCCTTCGCAATATAATGAGTTTGGGGCCAGCCTGGACTATAGGATACTCAGTCTCAGGGGTAGCTTGATGTCCTATATACCTCTTCCAGGGCTTTTCCCCAACTATGAAAGTACCTTTCAGCAAGCCCTTTCCCCGGGTTCTACCATCTCCCTGCACTACCAACCCAGCAGACCGAACTGTTGACTTTTAGGAAATCTTTACGAACCAAAAACTATAGCAGCTAAGAGCTGAGCTTTGGAGAGCCAGCCAGGGCAAGGCAAGGGAAATGAGGGGCGTCTGCTCACTCTTGAGATGCTGCTGCCCAAGCTTTGTGCCCTACAGTTGTTAAAGATCTATTGTCCTGTTCCTTATGTGCATGCAGTGTGTACTGATCAAAGATCCCACCCTCTCCCATCCCACCCCCACCCTTCACAATCTCAAGTAATCAGGATTCTATTTCCAGGTGGACTTTTGTAGCATTTGTAAGTGCGAAAGGACATGCAGTACTTGTATTTTTAGGTCTTGCTTATTTTAATGACTTCTAGCCCCCTGCATTTCATAGCATATGACAAGATCTCATTTTTCTTTGTGGCTGGATAATATTCCACTGTACACACACACACCTAACTTTAATTTGTCCTTTCATCTGTTGATTAGGCTGAGTCTATCATTTGGCTCTTTTGAGCTGCAATGTGATAATGAGCATGCAGTATTTCCTTGCTAGGTTGAGAGAACCTGGTTTTAGTGGTTTCAAAGTTGTAGATGCTTGCAAGCTTAAACATTTCTCTATGTGCCATCTAACTTTTGATGCTTGCACACTGAAACACTTCTCTATGTGCCATCTAACCTTTGTGACAGTTTTTTAATTTTTCAGCCCTTGTCCATGAGGTATTACTACACAGAGCAAAATTCACTTTTGAGTTGCAGCCCTGAGAACTGACAAAACATCTGTGGTCACAACAGGAAAGATCTGGGCTCTCTGCCCTGCCCTCTGTACTCTGTGGCCTTTAGCATCAGCCTGTCTTCAGATCACTCCTCAGCCAATGGTCTGCTTTCCTGTGTGATAGTTCTGCCTTTGTTTCATGGCTGGATTAGTACTATCTGTATTTTACAACATTTATACCTTATTAGGTAGAGCGAGAATATTGGATATGTCTTATACTGAATTAGATAGAGTAGATATATTTAATATGTGCAGGTAGTAATATCTGTAATCCAAAGAGCACAGCTAGCCAGGTACTGTCATAGTAAAATACCCGACATCTAGGCACCTCCATTCTACTTCTGGTTCTGGTTCTGTCTAGAGGGAGCTGTGGGCAGGACAATGACTAAATGTCCCTAGAGTCCCACCACCCTTCACAGATATTGTGTGGCCATCATTGAGACACATCGAGATGTTTCAATTAATTAGCAGCAAATTACTGTGCTTCAGAATGTATTGGACTTGACTCCACGTGCATTTTTCCATTTGACGTGATGTAGTTACAGAGCAGTGCAGGAGTCAGCTATGTAGCCTGGAGCAGGGCTGGCAGAAAGGCAGAGGGGAAGAGGAGCTGAGGCCAGAGGCTGCAAAGCAGGAAGAGGCATCCTGTACAGGAGGCTGACCTAGCCCTGAGCATCGTGGACACACCTGGGCTGCAGAGTGACTTCCCCCTCCATTTTCCCTCCTAAATTCCTGCTAGGATCCATCCTATGTTCTCGTTTTAAGCAGTTACAGCCTGCACCCAGAACAAAGAGCACAAGAATACCATGATTTCCTGAGGAAAGCTTGAAGCTAAGCAAATCTTTGCCTCTGATCCAGTGCTCAAGTGAGCAGTCTGGCATTGTTAGAGATGCCCAGAGGACATCTCTATTTGCTTCTGCTATGAAAACAAAGTCATCTGTTTTTTAAGATGTGAGACACAATCTTCAGGATGGGATACACAGTTTTTCTCTTTCCACAGCAGCACCTGCTTTTGCATTGCACAAGAAGGTAGGAGGAGGCTGTGAGCACACAGGTCAGAGCCCTCATCCACTCCCTGCTCTGACTCTAGGCCTCTGTGGGACACCAGCCAGGGGCCTCACCCACTTGACACAGCCAACACATGTTCTCTTAGCTACAGCTAGAACTAAACTGGATGGTTAGTTTTAATTTTTGTTGTTGTTGTTTGTTTGTTTTTGTTTTTTAAGACAAGGTTTCTCTGTATAGCCCTGGCTGTCCTGGAACTCACTCTGTAGACCAGGCTGGCCTTGAACTCAGAAATCGGCCTGTCTCTGCCTCCCAAGTGCTGGATTAAAGGTGTGCGCCACTACCACCCACCTAACCTTTTTCTCTTAAGCTTCCTTTTGTTGAGGTATTTTATTACAAGACAGTCATGAAACTAAAACACGTGTCTATTTCTCCTTTGGTCACTTCCTCTCTCCTGCACCTGCTGGCTCTCATATTTACCTGTTCCCTCCCAGTCCTGGATACCCACCTTCATAATCTTTCTGTCCTTCCTTCTGCATGGGCTTATCGTGTTTTCCCCACCAGTTCTTGACACCAGTGTGGACCTAATGTGTCAACCTGAAAAAATAATTAAAACTTGCTATCTCTAGCCTTCATGTGTGAACTCACAGATTACAAAGCTGGAAGTCTTGCTTGGCTGCAGCACCTCACTTTTCCTCATGTGAAAACTGAGATAATCAATTTTAACTAATTAATTAAGGGCCCCACCTGCCACTCACTGGTGGAGTCCAAGAGCCCTCTATTTTTGACTAGCGGTGGTCCTTTAGGAAGCGTGTGGAGGACGGGACTGCCTGTGAGCAGGACAGGGCTGGGTAGTGTTGTCTGCCTCAGGTAACTAACCATTCAGACACTGAGAACAGCACAGGGAAGACTGGCCACCCGTTGAAGTCACTTCAGAGCATCTAGTCTGAGGCCTGAGAATTCTTTTAGTATGAGGGGGCTAGGTCCACTGAGGACATGGTCACTCAGCAACTCGGGCTGGGCTCGGCTGGTGCTTCCTCCTTCGCTCAGAGAGCCATCTGTGTGAGCTGGGAGCAGGTGGGAAGGCTCAATCTCAATGGAGCCAGTTTACCAGGGTCTCTGGCTAAGCTACTTCTTGTGCCATGGAACCACCACTTCTAAGATCTGCAGAGGCCCAAGCCTCACATTGAGCAAGGCCCCCTGCTCAGTGTCTAATACTGCATCTGAGCTCATGAGCCCTCCGTGCTCAAGGGCTCGTACCTAATGTCCTTCTTGTAGCTTAACCAAGGATGTGGTGACTAACTTCCTTCACAGCAGATAACCCAGAACCCTTTCTTCTCTGATATGTTGGGGGAAATGGAAACCATAGCATAGTTGTCTATACTTACTTATGCCCTGGACCCCTACTCTCCCCAGGTAAGCCTTCCTTTCCAACTTTGGAGTTATTTGCAATTTACCCATGAACTCCACCCCTTTGAGACCTAGAGCAGGCTGCGGGCTGCTTGGTTCTGAATCCTGATACTTCACATCACTTCTCTGGGCTTCTGATGCCTTGCCAACTTAGCCAAGCACCTGGACTCTACCCAACACCGTAAGTCCTTGCATGAAGATAAGGCACAAGGAAATAGTTTGTCAGAGCTATTCAATTTTTTTTTTTTTTTTTTTTTTTTTTTTTTTTTTTTTTTTTTGGTTTTTCGAGACAGGGTTTCTCTGTATAGCCCTGGCTGTCCTGGAACTCACTCTGTAGACCAGGCTGGCCTCGAACTCAGAAATCCACCTGCCTCTGCCTCCCAAGTGCTGGGATTAAAGGCGTGTGCCACCACCGCCCGGCTTCAAATTCTTTTTAAACCTTCTACGTCAAAAGTCAAATATGGGCTGGCAGGTTGCTCAGTGGTTAGAGATGCTTGCTGGCAAGCTTGACAACCTGAGTTTGAACCCTGGGACCTGAGGGACTAGGTCATAGTTAGGGTTACTACTGCTGAGATGCAATACCATGACCAAGGCAACTTATAGAAGAAAGTGTTGCATTGGGGTTTACTTACAGTTTCAGAAAGTTAGTCTATGGTCATCATGGTGGGGAGCATGGCAGCGAGCAGGCAGGCATGGTGTGGAAGCAGTAGCTAAGAGCTTACATCCTGATCCTCAAGCAGGAGGCACAGAGAGAGAGACTGGACCTGTCTTGGGTTTCTGAAACCTCAAAGCCCACCCCCAGGGACATACCTCCTCCAACAGGCCACATCCTACTCCAGCAAGGCTATGCCTCCTAATAATGCTCAAGGATTTCCACTAACTGGGAACCAAGCATTCGGACATGAGCCTATGGGACCATTCTCATTCAAACCACTACAGACTAGGAGTTTGATGCCTGATAGACAGATAGGGAGAGGGGCTGTGACTAAGGAAGTAAGAAGGATAAGTCAACTTCCAAGATGGTGGCTTCTTCCTAGCTTCAGAGACCAGAGACCAAAACCTGGTAGCTTAAAACAAAGGGCTAGCAGGCTTTTCCTCCAGCCAGTGGGGTCAGCCTGCTGAAGGACTGGTCAGACAAGTTCAAAGCCAGATGTTTACACCAAAGTTGTGGCCTTCTCAGCTACCCTGTCTTTTATTCAAACTGACCATCCCTAAATTAGGGAAGAAGGGCCCATCTCTTAAACCCCAGCCCTGGATGAGAGACTGGATCTGAGGCTCCCCAGTGTCCCTTCTGCTTTGCAGAGAGGTTCTTTCCCTCTGTGTCTGCTGTAGCTGTGAGTTTCCTTACCACGATAAACATCTTTCTTCAACCTCTGACTCTGTCTGCTGTTCTCCGCGGTGTTGGCAATATCTCCACCTTTACTTACTGTATTCAAGACTAGTCCTGCCTTTTAATTCTTTATCTTGCAGAGAAAACCAATCAGTTCAAGACCCCTGGCCCCTGAGGGAGAATCAACTCTTACAGATTGTCCTCTAACCTTCATCCATGCACAGTGACACACACACACACACACACACACACACACTCATGCACACACTCACATACGCATAATACACAAGCTGAAAGAAAAAGAGGAAGTGTTTAATGAAACTGGCCTCCTTAACTCTGGTCTCCTGGAGATTCAAATCTTTATTGTCTCCTCCCCCTTCTAGCCTTCAGCTCCTTTTCTCTAGGTCTCAGCCTCTAGATCCAGTCCCCAGCCTCTAGTCCCCAGCTTCTAGCCCCCAGCCTCCACCTCTAACCTTTAGCTCAGCCTCTAGGTTCCAGCCACTAGCCTCTAGCCCCTAACCTCTCACCCCAGAATCCACCCCCTAGTCTAGAGCTTCCTGCTTCCAGTCCTGACCTTTAACCTCTATCTCCCTCTTCCGGCCCTCCGGTCCTGGCCTGCAATCTCCAGTTCCCAGCCTCCAACCTCTTGACTCTCGCCATTTTCATTTCAGAGGCAGTCTTGTTCCATACCCTCAAAATTTTCCTCTCTCTGTATTTTTTTTTTCCTATTTGAAATTTGACGGAGCCTCTTGTTTAAGATGAGGTCCACTTTGAAAATCACTGTGTGACGATTCATATCGTGGAATTCATACAAATGAGCTTTTGAGAAGTATGCATTTTTTTTTTTTACTTTAAAAGATGTAGAGCAAAAAGAGAAGACAATTGTACAGCAACTAACATAGCATAATGAGTATTGGAGAGATTCTTGAGATTCTCATTTCGAAGGAAAACCAAGGATTCACCGTGACTGCCTCTCTGGTTGCCATGCTCAATTTCCAAGTCCTCGTGAACACTCATGTCGGCAAGCTGCCTTCCGTCCTTTCTTTCTTCTTCTTTTCATTCTGTTTTGGTTTGTTTTTATGAGATAAAGCCTCACTCTGTGTCGTTGGCTGGTCTAGACCTCGCCGTGCAGCCTGGGTTGACCTAAATCTTAAGATAGTTTTCTTGCTTGAGCCTCTTGGACACCAGTGTTCCACACCTAGCCCTGCTGCTGGTTTTCACTTGCTTAGCACAGATATGCTCTAGACCACCCATGTGCATTTTTATCATAAGCCTTACCAAGGGAAGGCCAACCCTGTCTTCTCCGAATATGGAAAATGTATACCAGCTTGGAATCCCACTAGCAATGAAGGAGTGTTCCTCTATCTCCACAACCTTGTCAGCATCAACTGTCACCTGAGTTTTTTATCCTGGCCATTCTGACTGGTGTGAGGTGGAATCTCAGGGTTGTTTTGATTTGTATTTCCCTGATGACTAAGGATGTTGAACATTTCTTTAGGTGCTTCTCAGCCATTCGGTATTCGTCAGTTGAGAATCCTTTGTTTAGCTCTGTACCCCATTTTTAATAGGGTATTTGGTTCTCTGGAGTCTAACTTCTTGAGTTCTTTGTATATATTGGATATTTGCCCTCTATTGGATATATGATTGGTAAAGATCTTTTCCCAGTCTGTTGGTTGCTGTTTTGTCCTATTGACAGTGTCCTTTGCCTTACAGAAGCTTTGCAATGGGAATCCTTCCCATATTCAATCACCAAGCCCAGACACTATTGTGGATGCCAGCAAGTGCTGGCTGACAGGAGCCTGATATAGCTGTCTCCTGAGAGACTCTGCCAGTGCCCAACTAATACAGAAGTAGAGGCTCACAGCCATCCATTGGACTGAGAACAGGGTCCTCATTGAAAGAGCTAGAGAAAGGACCCAAGGAGCTGAAGGGGATTATAGCCCCTTAGGACGAACAACAATATGAACTAACTAGTACCCTCAGAGCTCCCAGGGACTAAACCACCAACCAAAAAATACACATAGTGGGACTCATGGCTCCAGCAGCATATGTAGCAGAGGATGGCCTAGTCCGTCATCAGTAGGAGGAGAGGCCCTTGGCCCTGTGAAGGTTCTATGCCCCAGTGTAGGGGAATGTCAGGGCCAGGAAGCAGGAGAGGGTGGGTTGGTAAGCAGGGGGCCGGGGGAAACAGGGTTGTTTTTTTTTTAAGGGAAACCGGGAAAGGGGATATATCATTTGAAATGTAAATAAAGAAAATAGCTAATAAAAAAAAAAGAAAAAGAAGGCAAACATGTAGCTATGCAAATATCTAACAAAAGGACCCCCATCACCACTTTCAACAAATGAAGTAAAATAATGCCCCTCTCTTCTGTACACAGTAGCCTGAAATTAAAGCTTTTATGGAGTTCCGAGTGGTTTTGTTCCGTCTTTAACTTGTAAGTAACAATCATTTATAGAACTATCTTGCTGAGCAAAAGGCTTTCAAAAGTGGCTCCCTTGGGGCTGGAGAGATAGCTGGGCTGTTAAGAGCTCTTCTGGCTGCTCCTCCAGGACCAAGGCTTGTCTCCCAACACCTATACGGAAGCTCAAACCATCTGTAATTCCAGTCCCAGAAGGGACAATGCTCTCTTCTGGCCTCCACAGGCCACATGGTACACAGACCTGCATGCAGGCAAAAATGGCTCATGTGTGGGCTGGGGATGTAACTGCTTCCTTTGATAGAGTAGTTGTCAGCATGTGTGAGGTCCTGGGTTCGATCTCAGCACTGTATAAACTGGGCATGTTGGTTGGTATATGTCTATAATATAGCATACCAGGAAATGAAGGAAAGATCAAGAGTTAGATGTTGTCCTCAGCTATATAGAGAATTGAAGGCTGGCCCTGGTTACACGAAACAAACAAAACAAAAACAAAACAAAAAAAACCAAACTTGTTATTTAGAAAAACCAAGTATCCCTGTGGCTTTTAATCCCACACAAGAAAAGATGACTACACTTAACAATTTGTTTCCTCAACCGTGGCACTGAGGGCAAACGTAGCATCATTTGGAAACCCAGAAGCCCATGGATTGAACCAACACTTTAAAACCCACCCCTGCTTCAGCCTCCTACAAGTCTGACTTTTGACCCTTAAGAAACACAACTTCCCACTTGCCTGAACTCTCTAAAGGACCACAGGAATGGGAATGGCTGACAGTCAAAACCCAATGTTTCCAAAGCCAGGAGGAGTCCATGGATTGCCTGCTCCCAGGCTGTCCTTTGGATGGTTTAATTTGCATAGTCTTATGTCCAGGGTCCAGCCTCTGCTTTAATTTATTTTTAGAATAGTGAAACTCTGTTTTCCAGCTCAGACATTCAGGTTAAGACATAGCGATCTTTTGCTTTGACCTCCCAAGGAAGAGGGGAGCTGGTAGGGTGGGTGGGGGATGAACTCTCTTCTCTGTTCTCCTTTTGTGTTTTTCTTGTTTGGGGACAGCAATGCAAGGGAGACCTTCAACTCCTGATCCTTTGGCGTCCGACTCTCAAGTTCTGGGATGACATGCATGTACCACCATGCCAGGTTCATCTTGACAGGAGCCCCACTGTCAGTATCCTTAGTGCCCCACCTTTTCCAGAACATTCTTGTTCAGTAGAGAATTTCTATAGAAACCTCAAGTACTATCTCCAAGTAGAAGAAAATGTAAATGCCAAGGGCATTTCTTTCCATTTCTTTGTCTAGAACAGTCGTAACGTTAAATAAATAGAAGCTTTTAAATTGCTTTCTCCCTGACTGTACCTTAATCAGATTTTGCAACTACTACCAGCCCCAGGAACACTAGGATCTGTGAATGGGGATGGCCAGGAGGCCCTGAGCACTTCCTGTTATAATGCTACTCACTACCATCCCCAACACACACACTGCACACACACACATACACACACACACACACACACACACACATACATACACACCACACACAAATACAACACACACATACACAACACACATACCACAAACATATAAACACCACACACATACACACACACATACACAACACACATACCACAAACATATAAACACCACACATACACACACACAAACACACACATACACACCACACACAAATACAACACACACACATATACAACACACATACCACAAACACATAAACACCACATACACACACACACACATACATACACACACACACACACACACACATACACACATACCCCTCCATCCCTCTTCCTGATCAAGATCTAACCTCATGGAGATCTTACTACTAATTAAAAATTATTAGGGATACAAGTAAAAGAAGAAGTTAAACAACTTGTGAAGAAAAAATTAGCATAGACTAGAATATGAGAACTTTTACAGACCAGTGGCCAATTCTACTTAAGAAATAGTGTGGAAATGCAATCAAGCAATGTTGAAGGAGATCTAGCAATGAATATAATGTACAAAATCTAATTTTGTTTTCATGGTAACTATTATGAATCCTCACTGGGTTCACTTCAGCTAAAAATTTTTAAAGCTATCTCTAGATTTAGGATTTTCCAAGGCTGTATTTCACTTTATTCTTTAAATGTAAAAACATTGGTGTGAGGGCCAGATCGAGAGGGCTGGAGCAAGAGAGAGAAGGGAAGGAGGGGGGAAACACGTGATGTGAGGAGACAAGACCCGTGATGGACAAGTACAAGATTCTGTAATCATTCTGGGTAGTGGCCACAAGGTGGCGCCACAGTGGTATTTCACAAACCTAACAAGGAGCATAGCAATCAAGGGAAATTGATGTCATCCCTAAATACACAAATGCAATATAATAGCTTCCCTGTGTGCTATAGGAACTTTAGTCACAGACTTATACTTTCCAATGACTCTCATACTTCTATGTTGAAGCAGAAATATGAGTTCTAAAGATTCTGTGACTTCCAAACCTCACAGAGAAGAGTTCTAACGTTTACAGAACTTTTAGATTTTCTTGTTTATTTATTATTTACTTATTCACTGTCCATCCTGATAGCAGCCCCCTCTCCTCCAAGTCTCACCCTTACAAATCCCTCCTCCCGTTACCCTTGCCCATTCTCAGAGAAGGGGAACCTAGCATATCTGTCTCCTAAGAGGCTTCATCCAGCAGCAGATGGACACACAGATGCAGAGACACACAGCCAAACATCAGGCAGAGCTTGTGAAAGAATTGGGGACAGGATTGAGGGGTCCAGAGGAGCCAAGGACACTACAAGAAGACCTACAAAGTCAGCTAACTTGGGTCCATGGGGGCTCACAGAGACTGAACCATCAACCATGCAGGGACTGGACCTAGGCCCCCGACCCATTTGGAGCAGATGTGCATGCAGCTTAATCTTCATATGTGTCCCCTAACAGTTGCACAGGGGGATGTCTCTGACTGTTGCCTGTCCTTGGCTCCCCTTCCCCTACCTGGACTGCCTGGTTGGGCTTCAGTGGGAGAAGACGTGCTTAGTCCCACTGGGACTGGATGTCCCAGGGCAGGCAAGGTGGTAACTTTTAGATTTTCTATTGGTTCTTGCATGCCCATCAGTGGCTTGATAAAACTCACTGAGCTCATACAGTGGTGTTCATTTCAACAGATCCCAGCTCTCAGGAGTTGGCTATGTGGAAACTCTTCACATTGGAATAACACCGGAGAACAAATAATGGCTGACAGGGAAGTCATGCCCAGGTGACGTGGTGTGGAGGGAATTTTGTGAAAGAAGGGCATCTGAAGACATCTTGAGAAAGGACTTGATAGCTACCAGAGGAGAAAGCGATGGAGCATCTCAAATGCTCGCACTTGAACAGGCAGCGGGTTAGGGAGCAGGGGCAGACACCGTTAAGAGACTGTGCACACAGATGCCTTCCATTCGCTCTCCAGCACAGAAGAAAACTGGGTGTGGTGTCAGAACCTGAAGTTCCAGCATTGCAGAGGTGGATCAGATGCTCAAGGTCACCCTTGGCTGCAGAGCAAGTTTAAGAATAGCTTGAACTTCATTAAGACCCTGTCTCAAAAACAAAACAACAATAATACAAACAGGGTCGATGTAACACAGTGGAGAACGGAACCCGAGACAAGCGTCAGAGCTTTATGCTCTGCCTAGAAATGGCTGGTGTCTTTCCCTCTAACACTGTGCCAGCCCCTATGTTCTGCCTCCACATGTGACAGCTGGCTGGATTTCCTTTCCATTCTCCTCCTGAAGCAGGCCCTCTTAGTCCTTTCCCTGCACCATATGCATTTACCAAGTCCAACTGTAATACCCAGGCATACACAATGCAGGTACCTCTCTCCCTGGGTTTTTTGTTTGTTTGTTTGTTTGTATGTTTGCTTGTTTGTTTTGAGACAGGGTTTCTCTGTATAGCCCTGGCTGGAACTCACTCTGTAGACCAGGCTGGTCTCAGAAATCCGCCTGCCTTTGCCTCCCAAGTGCTGGGATTAAAGGTGTGCACCACCACAGCCTGGCTCTCCCTAGGTTTTATAACTTGTTTTAGACATCCAAAATTAAAACTGGAATTAAAAAGTTTTGGCTAATCCCAAGACAGAAAAACAGAACTGAGGAGCTGGGGTCTATAACTTTGGAGTATCTAGACTCAAATATTTATGGTCTAGAGAGAAATAGGATGAATCCACTGTTAACCAACAGACATAAGACTTTGATTTTCCAGTTGCTTGTGACGTTGGCTCCGTCTCTAGGTACGGAATGTTCCCAGCTTCAAGAAGACCTTGTCATTGAACAACCGGTGCTTTATGTACCCTCCTTCCTCTCAGGTGTTTGAGTGCCAATTAAGTCTTGCTGTGGAGCAGTCACCGCCACCGCTAATGTCACAAAAATGGAACTTGAGGCTAATTTTGCTTCTCATGAATAGGGTCCCTGTGGTTTCATTTCAAGCCTAATGGAAGGGACAGGCTCCAGCCTTCCCCTTTGCTGTAACTTGCTGAGATTCACCTTCAGGAATTTAGCTACCATTCCCGGTGAATTATTCGCCTGTGTGGGTTTGTTGTCGCTGTTGTTTTCACATATGAATTCCATTCTATTGTTGATACTCCACTCCTCAGGAACTCACAGAGTGGGTGATGACTTACTGCTTACTTTTAGACTTTCACGTTCCAAGGAAGGCCTCCTAGCCGTGTTCAACCTCACTTCCTGCTGTGGTGGGCTTCCTTCCGGCTCCACCATATTCCCCTTCAATGTATGAGAGCAATACCCCAAACCTCTGTGGGGAACTACAGAAAACATTTTGGGGAGAAGTAATGATACGGGCTATTGTTATTTTGCAATCAGACGCTGCTGTTTGGTATCAGTTTCCCAGGGCATGAAGGAAAAATGAGAATTTGGTGACAGTGATAGAGCTAGAAATACTGCCTAACCCAGGGCTTGGGTGTCCTGTGGAACCACACTGGGGTCGCAAACACTCTACCTTCTGAGCACACGGATGAGCCAGCTCTACCCTCCACAGCCCATCCCGTTGGGAAGATTGTGTTGTTTCAGAAGCTGGTGTGTGTGTGTGTGTGTGTGTGTGTGTGTGTGTGTGTGTGTGTGTGTGTGTCTGTTGCCATGACAACCCAGCAGCTTTTGGTTCAAGGCTTCTTAGCCAAAGCGTAAATGTACTCTTGAAGTGATGCTTGTCAGAATTTGCCAGACTATTTTCCAGCACCCCTGGATTGACACAAAAGGCTTAGAAGGTTTCCAACCTCATTTAGGGGAGAGACAGGATGAAATTAGTGGTTGGCTCGTAAGCGTGGCGAGGGCTGAGAAGCTCTGCGCCCCTGCGGAAGGCAAGGCGGCATGCTCCAGCCTGTCATTTCAATGCTTGGGGCAGTTCTGCATAATTAAGGAAAAAGACCAAAATCAAATGCCACCAAAAAAAAAAAAAAAAAAAAAAAAAAAAAACACTACAAAAGGCAAATTACCGGAACTGAGGCTTGCTATTGAGTTCTTGTGACTCATAACTATCTCTGCACTTAATAAGGGGTCATTGTTCGTGCCTGGACCTTATTGGGCTTGTCAAATGTGTGTAGGTACTACACCAAAGGAAACAACTAAAACCTCAGTAGCACAAGCCAAGAGCATAATCTCTCAGCCAACTCCATGGACTTGTTGGGTCCTGCTTTTTGTCTTCATGCCCACTAACCTGACTGAAAGGTTTAAAGCCTGGTCATTTCGCCAGGAAATTTATACAGGACTTTCAGTGACTCTGGGATAGACTAACTAGACCTCGTGGCTGCTTGATTCTTTCATTTCTCCTCCTTCTTCTCCACTGCTCCCTGCATTCCTTCCAAATGGACACAGCAAAATACCTGTTGCCATCGGTCACTTTTTAGCAGCCGTCATCAATAGGATTCCGTTAGGAAGATGGGCACAAGGGAAGTGGGATGTGATCATGTCCCCAGGTCCACACCATGCCTGTCTCTAGGAGCATGGGTCTCGAGCTGGCTGCCATTACAGATAACTTATATTTGTGATCTCGTTATTCTGTTAAAGTCATTCTGAAGTCAAACAAATCCCTGATCCTTTTAATTTAATTCCTCTTAGTCATCATATAGCTCTGAGACCTGAACGCTGTGAGTCACATAGTCTCTCTTGACTCGAGAAGGAATCTCGAAAGGAGAACAGGAAGGCACTGTTGAGATCTAGCCACAGACACTGCCATTTCCTTAATGGAGTACTTCAACTGTTGTAGGTCTTCTCTCTACTTTTGGTAAAAGGAGCCACTTGTACGTGAACTCTGAGTTCTGCTCCCAGTGAGAAATTTTGTTTCCTTCGGTGAATTCTGGAAACCTTAGCTCCAACTTTGCCCATGCATTTTAACAAATTATGCCCTTTAAAAAAAAAAACACTAGAGTTAGCCATAGAGAGCATCACTCCAGAGCAATTTAACAACTGAGTTGCCGTGGAAGCCCTTCTTGGCTCGTGTCCTTAGGCACATCCCCTTGACCCATCCCACCCTCTGGTTCATACCCTAGGCACACCCCCTTGGTCCACCCCTCCTCTGGTTCATGTCATAAAAGCCTGGACCTGCCTCATCCCATCTCCTGATCTGGATCCTCAGCATACAAAGTTGTTAATTTGTTTGTTTCCAACAAAGAAATAGTAAGTTTCTGGTTTGAATTATTAACATCCTTAAGTTCAGAATGCCTGTGTGTTGCAGAAGACAAGTCAAGTCAGGGTAGGAGCTTAAACTAGATGGATTCCAAGCATCATCTCAACATTAACAGGAATTTTTATGTGAATTTTTATGTGCCCAAAGATTCAGGGCCGAGAGTTCCTATCGCATCGCTCATTTAGTCTGCAGTGGAAACTCGGCCCACAGAAGCTTTGCTTAGCCCACATTTTAGTGTTTTTAAGTTGGGTTGCATATATATATATATGTATGTATTTTAACAGACAGCAGATGTCTAGTTTCCATGTCTAACACTAGGGAAAGCTGGCTAAGAATTGTCACACTTGTAATCCTAGCAATTGGGAGGGTGGGTCAGGAGAATCACAGTGAGATTAAGGCCAGCCCAGGCTAGAATGAACTATAGGCTAGCCTGAGCTATAGCATGAGACTCAAGGAAGAAGGGGTGGGGGGAGGGAGGAGGAAAAGAAGAAGAAGAAGAAGAAGGAGGAGGAGGAGGAGGAGAAGGAGAAGAGAGAAGAGAGAAGAGAAGAGAAAAGAAAAGAAAAGATAAGAGAAGAGAAGAAAAGGAAAAAGCCAATGGGAACAGCTGGCCTTGAGCGGTCACAATCCCCTAATGCTGGAGGTACAGCCCTTGTGGCAGGGCAGTCACTACCCACCTAGTCTGTAGTCTACTGCTGCCTCCTGCATCCTTTAGACTCACCCTGTGCACAGCAGAGTAACAGACACGTGACCTGCTGGCTTCCCAAGACCACCCATTGTCTTCAGACCACCAAGGAAGACCTCTGAGAAAGAAATCACTAACTTCCAAACTTCCAATCAAACATTCTGGCTTCCTCCCGGGTGTCTGTACTTATTTAGCAATTCTCAAAAAAAAAAAAAAAAAAAAAAGGAAAACAAGAAAGTAATGTGAGTGTTGCTGACAGCACTGCAGTAAGTGGGATGCAATGTTTTTTTTCTGTTCTAATGAACACTTCACCCATGCCAGAGAACATACCCCAGCTGCTTACCTCTGGGAAGGAAAAGAAAAGAAAAAAATCAAAAATTCCCAGTGATTGACAACAGACTGCTACTTAATTGGGTCCCCCTCAGATACATGAGCAGCTGGAAGTCTTGAAACTTCCTGTCGGTGGATATAGAATATGGAATCTTTTAAAGAAAAAAAATGGTTTTATTAAAATATAATCCAGGGGCTGGATATATGGCTTAGCAGTTGAGAGCACTTCCAGCTTTGCCAGCAACCACCTCGGGTGGTTCATAACATGCCCTGCCCCAACCCTGCAACTCCAAACTAAAGCTCTAGTGAATCTAATGCCCTCTTCTGGCCTTCAAAGGCACCTGCACTCAAGTGCACATGCAGACACAGACAGACAGACAGACAGACAGACATGCAAACATAAATACATAAAAATTTAATTCAATCACTATAGTCTCCCTTTTAAAACGTAGTGGTTTATGCATGCCTCATATTAATGTGGCTGCTATTAACCGAACTGCTATTTTATTTTTCTTCATCACCTCCAAACTAAAAGAAGCCACACCTCCATTTGTAGCCCCTCCCCATTCCTCCTTCCCCTCACCTCAACTGTAAACCACCACTAATCTGCTATCTGTTTTTATAAGCTTGCATATTTTGGTCATCTCATATAAATGAAGTCATACATTTCAGTAAGTGACCTTTTCTGTCTGGTTTGCATAATATTTCACTTGCCATAATGTTTCAAAGGCTCCAGATCATAACCTGTGTTGGTGGCTTTAGCTTTCTCCTCACTAACCAGTGTCCTATTGTAGCCAAGACATACTATGTCTCTCCTTTCCTCGCTTGACTGACTTTTCGATTGTTTCCATTTGAGGGAAGGCTTTTAGGAGAAATGCTCTACACCTTAGCTTTCACTCTTTTGTGTGAGCATGTTTTTGTTTCTCTTGGGTACCTCTAGGGAGGGAATTGCCGAGTTCTACTGTGATGCATCTGGCAGTTTTGCTCTTTGAAGAAAAGTAAAATTGTTTCCCTTAGTGGCCGTGCCATTTCACATCCCCTCTAGCAGTGTAGACTCTTCCAACCTCCACAGCTGCCGCGGCTCCTTACGATCTATTTCAGTCTAGCTGTGCGCTGGGTGTTGACCAGCACTGTCCTGCTGACTTTGACATCAATTGAGCGTTTACTCTTGCTATTGCTCTTCAAGATGTTTATTCAAACTCATATTCATGTTAAAATCGGATCACATCTTAATAATAGTTATAGAGTTCTCTTTCAGATACATGATTTGCAAATAGTATCTTTCTGTGAGCTGCCTTCTTGTTTAATAGTGTCCCTTGAACTACAAATGTTTTCGATTGAAAAAAACTGAGATTTAACTCATAACTTAACACTATATCTGCAAAACTTGCCTGCTTGCTCCTTGCTTTCAAATTTTGATTGTTTGAGATAGGGTCCCCCCCACCTCCACAAACTCTGGATCCTCCTGTCTCAGCCTCTTGAGTACTGGGCTAACTTGCCTATTGCCACCTTTCCCTTGACCTCTCTTCTCACCACCCCCCCACCCCACCCCCCAACCCCGCCAAGCTCTCCTGGCTTTATTTACCTCACCACTCAGACTTCCATGAGGAGGGCAAGCCCGCCCAGCCTGTGGACAACAAAGAGCAGCTACCTCTGTACATCTCCTGCTTGGTGACAGCTGGGCCCCACTCACCCCCAGAAGCCACCGTCTTTCCTTACTTTGCTTTACTCCCAGGAAATAATCTCTGGGAATTCTGGGGCCCCACTATGTTAACATTCCTTGCTATCTCACATGCTAGGCAGGCTCCTTGGGAGACCTTGATGGCTTCACCACTGTACAAAGCATGGCTTCGATGGAAATGCCCATCACGCTTTCCAGACTGTTGATTTACAAATGAACTTTGGCAGTTCAATTTATTCAGATGCTGCTAATGAACTTCAGAGCTCATTGTTTAGAACAAAGTTTAGACAAAGTGGGTTGGTAGTGTCCTACCAATTCTTTGGTATTTTATGAACATGATAGCTAAGCCTGGGGCTGGCTGGAGTGGTGGATCTACAGTTAAGGGCACTGGCTGCTTTCCCAAAGGACGGAGGTTCAATTCCCATACCCATACAGCAGCTCACAACTGCCTATAACTCCAGTCCCAGGCTATCCAACATTCTTTTCTCATCTTCACACTCCCTGCACACATGTGGTGCACTGACATACAAGCAAGCAAAAGCCTATACACATAACAAATAACAATTTTAAAAATGAAATTAAATTTAAATAAAACTGAAACAGACAAACTTGAGAGCCACTGTCCTAGGGCACTGGATGCGATAGGCATACAGAAAGCAGTTCGACAGCTGTAAATCACAGCACAAATTAAAGGGGAAGTTGTCTGTTAAACTGAACCTCATAAAGTACCTCCTATATGTGATGAACTATCCCAGAGGAGGTAACCCTAGAGGAGACTATTTGTTTCTTTCCATCTTGTTGTGAAAAAAATACACAATGAAAAGAACTCGAGGAAGGGAAGGTTTATTTTAGCTTCCAGCGACAGTGCATGCTAGTGAGAAGGCATGGTGGCTGCAGCCCCTGTCCGTCAATGGGAGTTGCAGCACTGTGGTTGGAGCCTCTATCTAGCAGTGGGAACTTATAGCATGGTGCTTGGAACCTCCTTCTAGCAGTAAGACCTTACAGCATGGTGGCTGGAGCCCCTGTCTGTAAATGAGAGAGCTGCTGTCTGACAGTGGGGAGGGAAGGGTGTTGTAACATGGCTGCTGGGGCCATTGTCTGGCAGGGAGAAGTTGTAGAACAATTTTTTACATACTGCTGAGTAGAAAAGCAGAAAAAGGGCTGGAGAGATGCCTCAGAGGTTGGGAGCGCTGACTACTCTTCCAGAGGTCCTGGGTTTGATTCCCAGCAATAACATGGTGGCTCACAACCATCTATAATGGGATCCAACGCCCCCTTCCAGTGCGTCTGACAGCTGCAGTGTACTCATATACATAAAATAAATAAATCTTTAAAAAAGAAAAAGAAAGCAGAAAGAACAGGGAGCAGCATTGCGTTATAGCCTAGTGACCATTATCTACCAACTACATCCTTCACCCAAATGGTTCAATAACCTTCTCCAAATGGCGCCACCTGCTGGGCACCATGCATTCCAACATATGAGTTGTGGGGACATTCCACATTAAGTCCCCAGAACAGGAACTAAATCTGATCTTCGCCATCAGAATTTTCCTGACCAGCAGCTCCCCATAAATAATGCATGTGCTCTGCTATCCTTTAAGGGTGTATCATGAAGGTGTGCCATGAGTCAGGTCACTGTGCCCCACAGCTGCTTTTGTCATGTGCTGGTATAAATCTCTGTATACAGTAGGTGTCAGTCTGCTTGTAGATGTCTAGATTCAGCATTCCAAGTGTCCTCAGGCCAGATGCCACATCATTCCTCTATTGTATCCCAGTATGCAATGCAGTGTCCAGCACTGAACATGGAACACACCAGCAGGTCTCAAAGGAGAAAGTGAGGGAGATAAGATATGCCCTGGAACTGGTCAGGCCTCAGAGGAACTGACACACCCACTGGGGACAACAGGAGGACTTTCACAAAGACCAAGCTATGCTAGGGCATGGGGAAGGGGCACAGGACAGGGGACCTGGCAGAAGGGACAGCAAAGGGTGGATGGCATACTCAGCAAGTAGCCAGGTTGCCAGAGGACAGGGGGTCTGGTGTGAGGCACAGGGCCTGAGACTGTGGAGGATCTTTTGCCACGGACCGGGGTTTCTCGCGGGGTCCCTGTTCCGCGGGACAAGGAATTCTGGCCAGGTGGGCACTGGATTCGGCTTTGACAAACAGACTACACACGGGTGGTGTAAAATCTGA
>NW_022196913.1:28738535-28753623 GCF_008632895.1 Mastomys coucha
AGGCAGGAGGCTGACTTTCCTTGAAGTTTTCGCCTCAAATACCGCCATCACACAAGTGTGCGTGGCAACCTTTCACATCACACTGAGTACCCAGATCCTCGTTCTTAAACACCAACACATGGGTGTTGAGGAAGAAGCTTCAGTAGCCACTGCAGTGATGTCCTCAGGCAGTGGAGCCATGAGGACAGGGACACTCAGTATCACATTCAGTGGTGGGACAAGCAAGAGGAGTGGTTTGTATTCAAATGCACCTTTAATTTCTCTCTCCTATCTGCTGTCTTTTTAAACTTCACTGGGAGCAGGAAGAGGGGATCTTTTTTTTTTTGTCCCTAAAGTGTAGGGCCTTATAGCTTTCCTAAGAGCCCTCAGGCAAATCTACTTTCTATTATAAAAACCTGCTTC
Source organism: Mastomys coucha (assembly GCF_008632895.1). Lineage (NCBI taxonomy): Eukaryota > Metazoa > Chordata > Mammalia > Rodentia > Muridae > Mastomys > Mastomys coucha. Next base: position 28,738,938 of record NW_022196913.1, read on the forward strand.
CTTCAGACATTAAAGCCGCCAATGCTGTGTAATAGGCCACCGTTCCTTTAGCTATGGTTTCCAACCCCACATGTGGTAAGGGGAGTAAAAGACTTCTGAAGGCACAAGGAACCAAAGTTAACTCAAAGCCAAACATATGATGAGGCCAAGGTGTTTTCTGGGTTTACCATCATGCCTCACATGGCTTCACTACATCCCTGGGTCTGAATATAATGGAAGTACTTTTTTCCGCAAGTGTGGGCATGCCATAGAGCACCAATGCTGCTGCTAAGACATCTGGGCATCAAGACTCCTGCATGCTACGAATGAAGTGTTTTACCGCACACGCGAAGTTCTCTGCTCTTAAAGAAGCAGAACGGTTTCATTACAGAAAACGAGGCCGTTTAATATTTCCCCACTGTCATTCCGCAGCATGGATCACATTAGTACATTTTTAGATTGTATTGTGCTAGAATGTTTAATTTGAAAATTTGCTGTTTTAGTTACTGACTTGAATTTCATAAGTAAATAAACAAACAAACAAACAAGTACTGAGCTGAGAGTGGCAGCAGCCACACCTTTGGTCCCAGTGTTCTTCAGGAGGCAGAGGCAGATGAACTCTAAGTATGAGGTCACCCGGCTTTACAGAGTGAGTTTCAGGACTACACAGAGAAACTCTGTCTTGAAAAAATACAAATAAAAACAAGAACCAAAAAATTCTGTTCGATGACTTTTGACTAAGGTAGTACAGAATTCCAATAATTTCTGAAATATATAAACCCATATAAATTGACGATATATCTATAAATCTATATATATTGGTACTCTATATAAATTGTTGCTCTTACATTGATGATTATAAAACCAAAATATCAATCTACTCTGAAAAATATTCAATGTGCTCTGTAAGTGCAGGCTCAGGTATGTAACCAAAATTCAAATTTTCTATGAAAGTAAACAAGTACATCCTGGTCCTTAGTATGCAAATTGTCTTTTGTCTCTAATAAATAATAAAAACCAAAGAATTATTGTGAAGTAAGTTTCTTTATAGTCTATTATTAGTTAACATCTCATTTTTACACTTTTAACTATGTACCTGGGACCGTGTAAAAACGTCTTGGGAGAGAAAAGTGAGTGGAGAAATTTTGGACGTTCTAGAATAAACAAGCGTCTGAGAGGGAAGAAGAGGGGCAGGTCCTTTCCACAGCTGGTTATGTTGTTGTAGTTGCTGGATTTGGAGGTGCCTTTTCAAGACAAGGGCTCATGTATTCCATCCAGGCCAGTCTTGAACTCACTATATAGCTGAGGATGGCTGTGAACGCCTACCTAGTGAATTTCAGAATAGCCAGTGCTACATAGTAAGACTCTATCATGAAAAATAAATAAATAAATAAATAAATAAGTAAAAGTAGTGTTTCTAGTTAGCTTACAAAATGATAGGCTCCACTATGAGGACTCTCATATGCGTCTATTATTGTATATTTGCCTACTTCCCTTCTATGGTCCAAGCCTCATTCAAAACAGTTCCACTGCTGGTTTTATGGTACATATGCATACATGCATACAGATACATAGAAGATAGATAGAAGATAGATAGAAGATAGATAGAAGATAGATAGAAGATAGATAGATAGATAGATAGATAGAGTATATAAAATCTAGATTCTACATATGACATAAAGCATGAAATTATTTGCCTTCCTTCCACTATTATCTTCTCTTGTTCCTCTCCTCCCTTTAGATCACTCTCTCTCTTCACATAGCCCCACTTCTACGTGCATGGCATACGTGTGTATGTTTCTTATGTTGGGGAAAACGGGATGTTGATTTTGTTTTTTTGAGTCTGGTTTATTTTGCTCAACTGTAGTTCCATCCACTGTAAACAACGTAATTCCATCCCTCATTCTGGCTGGTAAAATTTCACTGATCTATGTGCCACATTTTCTTTATCCGCCCAGATCTTGATGAATGTCTCTGCTGGTTGTACTTCCTGGCTACTAGAATAATGCATCAATGACTATGGGTGTGCAAGGTTTCTGTACTATGATGTCTTGGGGTATTTTTATAACCAGGAGTGATACAGCTGGGTCATATGTTAGTTCCATTTCTAGTATTCAGAGAAACCTCCAAACTGATTTTCATAGTGACGGCACCAAGTTTACATTCCCACCTCTGTATATAAGGGATCTTTTTCCCCTCTGTCCTCACCAGCATTTGTTGTTATTTATTTTCTCTATAACAGCTGCTCTAACCTGCAAGGAATACAGGGCAGCTAGAAGAATATGTCCAGAGTCTGAAAGCAAAGCCTGGGTGTGGGTATAGATTTTAGTCAGTAGGAGATGAAGTTGAAGCCATGCATTGCCTAAGACTACAAAGAAGGGAGGCAGTCTGGCCAAGAAGGGAAAGAATTCAAAGGTGTGAAGGAAAGACTAAGACAGGAATGCAGAGGACTTGAATCAAGAGGTAGATGGAGTTACCATAGCAACAATAGCTTCCTGTGCATATTTCTTGTGTACAAGAGAGAAGCTCACCAGCTCCGTTTCCACGGGTCACAATCACAATGAATACAGTGTCATGGTTTGAATGCAAATCAGCCTTACAGGCTTCTGTGTTTGAACACTTGATCCCCAGGGGTGACAGGCCTGGGTGGGGCCTAGCTGGAGAGAATGGTTACTGGAAGTGGTCCTTAAAGATTTATATGGTAGCCCATATTCTGTCATCTCTCTGCTTTCCTACCACAGACACGACACAAGCCATCTCACATTGCTGCCCCCATGCCTACCCATACCCCATGATAGACTATAGCCCCCAGCCCGGGTATATATTCAAATCTTCTCATTCCCTTTAAGTTGCTTCTTACCCAAAATTTGGTTGCAACAGGGATAGTAACTAAGACAGCCAAAAAGAATTGTCAGACTTGAAGTGCCTGCTGTGGGTGAAACCAGTCTGAGGGTGCTGGGCCTCAGTCCTTCAGCCTCCTCTGAGGAGTGGGCAAAAGACCTGTTACGGCAGGAACAGGAAGTACTAGGCCATCTCTCATTTGAATTGGTAACAAAAGCTTATCAGTTTTAAGATGGGGTGGGCTGGAGAGGTGGCTCAGCCGTTGAGAGCAAGTACTGCTCCCATAAAGGACCCAGTTTTGATTCTTAGCAGCCACAGGGTGGCTCACAACCATCTGTAACCCCAGTTCCAGGAAATCCAACAAACCCACGCATAGTGTACATACATGCATGCAGGCAAAACATTTATACACATGAAAGTAAAAGTAAATAGATCTTTAAAAAATTGTTTTAGAATAGAGACTATTTGAAATTTGTGATGGTTAGTTGATAACATTTGAAAGGCAGTTTGAAACCTTAGGGTCAAGAGAAAATGCAATTTACTTTGCAAAGAAAAATTAATAATAGTGTTAAGATCTTTTTTTTTAAAGCAGTCAACATGAGGAGGCTAGACCACATTACAACATGCTGTTGCTTCCTCAGCACAGTCATTGACAAGGCTATCTTGTCAATAAATGCTTATTGGATACATGAATGAATGAATGAATGACAAGGATAAATGCAGAACACTGAGAAGAAAATTCTTCACACACATGCACACACATACACCATCTTGAGACAGAAGTTCATGTAGTCCAGGCCTTGAATCTGGCTTTGTGTGTGTGTGTGTGTGTGTGTGTGTGTGTGTGTGTGTGTGTGTTTAGCTAAGAATGTCCTTGAGCTTCGGAGCTTCCTGCCCCCATATCTCAAATGCTAAGACTGCAAATATGTGCTGCTGTGCCAGGCTCAGAAGGCAATTCTTCTAAAAAACACATAGGTACATGGAGAGAGACAAAGCACTGGATGTGTATGTTAATGATGCTGTCTCTGTGCCCTGGTCAGGGCTTGTCCTAACTGCTTGCCTTATATTGCCTGTTATTCTTTCATGTGTTTCTATAAGATTTTTTTTTTACATTTGTTTAGCAAAAATACCTTTTCTTGAACGTCCATAAGAGAATGTATAAACATTTATGGCAATGTTTTGTTGGTCATGAAGATATAGTTTCATTTTGTTTTCTGAGTACACTATGATTTGCAACGTCTGAAAACATTTTTGACATGAAACATTAACCCGCCATGTTAGGATGAAGAGACAGAAAGTAAAGGAGGGAAGATGGCAAAGACTTGTGTCGTGGCATGATTTTTAATTGGTGAGCAAATATGTCTGCAGCGATCTTGTTTCTAAACTCTCCTTTGGTAAGACTGGTCGCATCACCAGATACTAGATAAGCCCAGCAAATGTCTTCTTCAGAGAGCCTTCTGGTGTTGGCTCCGTGGCTATAATGGTTAATCTTGATCAGTGACTTGGCTAGGCTTCAAATGCATGTCTGGGCAGTGTGTGAAGGCATTCCCTCTGGGGAACACCATCCTGTGGGGTAGGATCCTGGACTGAATGTGGAGGAGGTGAACAGAGTGCCACCATCCATCTCTCTCTGCTTCTGCACTGTGAACAGAGGACATCATCAGTCCTTCACGTTCCTCACACTGTAACCTCCCCACCACGATGGACTGTGGCTTGAGTGACTGCTCTGTGAACCATAGTGACTGCTCTGTCAGGTATTTGTCCCTGCAGCGAGGAAAGGAACTAACTCAGCGACTAAGCATAATTCTTTTTCAATGTCTAAGAGCAAGTCTCTCTCTTCCCCTTCCCCTGCCCTCCCCTCTCCCTCTCTTTTTCTCTCTATAATATTTTAATACACAATCCAAGCTTGCCTGGCCCAGACTCATGATCCCTAGCCTCAACCTACCAAGTACCAGGATTTGGGAATGCGCAACAATGACTGCCTGGGCAAACATACAGGTTTCTTGGGCTTCTTTCAAGTGAAACAAATACGAAGCCAGAAAGGCCATATGCTGTTGTGCGCATGCAGCAGTTCTGATCCTTAAAGGTGAATGGCGAGTCTTATCTGGGTTGATTTGCCATCTGATGAGGAGGTGCCTTGAACTGTGTCTCTGCTAACTAATATGGAACCTTGTCTGAGTCCAGAGGAACTGCAGTAAGACTCAAGTCTTGGGAGAGAACAGGCTCAGGGCTGTCTTCAAACCTCTGGGCCAGCAGAGGGTGAAGGACTTGCTGCAGATGTAGACATTCGAAGTCCCACTAAGGAATGAGATAGCAGAGAAAGACTCTGGCTGCAAAGCTGTCAGGCTGGGCTAGAGTAGAAGAACTCTCTAGTGAACGTAGGTTCACAGGAAGGGTGGTACAGAAACAGGGCAAGGGTTATCTGGATACATCCAGAGACTTGGTTGATGATTTGGTTCCTAAGATTTGGCTAGTAGTCTGTTAGTCCGTTTTATGTTGCTTTAACTGAATACCTGGATTTGTGTGCTATCTTCCAGTTTATTTAGCTCACAGCTCTGGAGGTTGCAGGGCATGACACTGGCATACCAGCGAGGATGTCCTCACTGTCACCATGGCAAAGGGCAGCAATGGGCATCAGGCATGTGCAACAGACGCCAGTGTGTGTGTGGAGTGGCCTCAAGTTCTCATAACCCACTCTCACGAGAGCTCGTGCATCTGTGAGACCACTGCTCACCCCTATTGAGGGTGGTGTCCCAGTCACCTTCCACAGGTTCCACCTTTTAAAGGCCCCCCCCCCCAACACTCTCACGCTTTCTCCATGGAGAGTCCACAGGAGCAATAACCCTGTGAAAAGGACTCAAGTCACTTCTGAACCAAAATTGCCTGCAAACCACAAGAGGTGTGCTGGCGTCTGGCATTTAATCTTCCTCAGCTTTACTGTGCCCGGGCAGCTCCAGTGGCAGCGTTCAGAGGCAGGTCTCCATGGCTCCCGGATGCGTCATTCCCCACCGACATCATGTGAGGCAGAGCAGGGCCCCATCATGTTTTGATTCCTTCTAAAGAGTTCTGTTGCACACAGTTGAATGTTATTAGGAAAAGAATAAAATGCCATGTGCCCAGAGGATTGTTTTCAAAGAACACCATTGTTTCTCTGGGTTCTTCTATGAAAAAGAAAACATGAGCTAGGGATTAGGTTGTTTGTTTGTTTGCTTGGGTTTTTTGGTTTGTTTGTTTGTTTGTTTTGGATTTTTCTGAGGTTTTTTTTTTTTTTTATTATGTATTTTGAGTATCCAGTGATGAAATCTAGGACCTCACACATACTAGGCCAATGGTCTACCACAGAGTTGCATACCAAACTCCAGATTTCATTCCCCCATGCCTCCCCCCCAGGAAAGCCAAAAAATACTTCTGAGAGCTATTGTTCCTAGGGAGCCTATTTCCTCAAGCATTTTAAACATTATTATAATTGTCAAAGATGGGAAATGAAGACTATATAAATAATATTTGGATAAATCTTTTTCTGACAGGTGGTTATACTCCTAATTGTATTTTGTATTTTATTTATTTTTATTTGTGTGTGTGTGTGTGTGTGTGTGTGTGTGTGTGTGTGTGTCTGCTTGTCTGTATGTGTACCATGTATATGCAGTACCCACAGAGGCCAGAAGGGGGCATTGGATGCCCTGGAGATAGAGGTAGCTGTGAGCCTAGATCTTGGGAGACAGCATCTAGTCTCTCCAACCTTTGTGTGCCTACATTTTTATGGGTGTGCTTTATAACTGCATTCTCGTCTACAAGATTTGTACATTTTTGTAGTTTTCAATAAGTAAATACATCATGGAGCTAGCACAATGGCTTAGTAGGTAAAGGTGCTTGCTGCAAACCTGATCACCTGATCCCTAGGACTCACATTCCTGCAAGGAGAAAGGAAATGCCTGAAAGTTGTTCTCTGACTTCTGCATGCAGGTTGTGGGGTGTGTGTGTGTGTGTGTGTGTGTGTGTGTGTGTCTGTCTGTCTGTCTGTCTGTTTATACATACACACTCATACAAACTAAACACAATTTTAAAAGTCTAAAGGCGGTCCTCCAAGTAACTATATTAAATGGTTCTCTGTAACTTCAGGGTAGATCTTGTGTTGGATGCTGTGTTAGTGACTTTTTTTTAAAAAAAAATATTTATTTTATTTATTTATGGTTGTACAGATATCCACGAGCAATCATGTGTGTGGCTGCTGGGAATTGAATTCAGGACCTCTGCCGGCCCCACTCGCTCTGGCTCGCTCTGGCTTGCTCCAGCGTAATTCACTGTAGCTGTCTTCAGACGCACCAGAAGAGGGCGTCAGATCTCATTACGGGTGGTTGTGAGCCACCATGTGGTTGCTGGGATCCGAACTCAGGACCTTCGGAAGAGCAGTCAGTGCTCTTACCCGCTGAGCCATCTCGCCAGCTCCCGTGACTTTTCTTATTGCTGTGACAAAGACAAATTGAGGAAGAAAGAGCTTATTTTGTCTCATGGTTCGTCATTGTGGGAAGGCACGGCAGCAGGAGCATGACTGGTTACAGTGCACCCACAATCGGGAAGCAGAGGAGCAAACACTGGGCTTCAGAGCATCTTTCTTTTCTATTTGTGTTTAGTCCAGTGCACAGAGGGTGCCACTCACACTCAGGGTGGGTCTTCCCTCTCCAGTTAAACTCTCTGGGAATTCTCACACACACCTAGACATGTGTCTCCTGAAGACTGACAGTGAAGCTCAGCCATTATTGAGGCCTTCTACCAAGTGTCTCATCATACTTGTGGTCTAAGAACCGTTTCCCACTCTGTGGCTGATGGGCCTAATCTAAGCCTGGTCCTGTTTTGAGAATGTTTCACTGGAACACAGCCAAGTCACAGCTATTTCAAACACAATGACACAACTGGGTCACTGTCTCAGCAATGACAGCGCCAGCAACACCTCCAAAACACTTCACCCTTCACAGATGTCTGTTGACTCCTGACATAAGTTATTAAGGCATGATTATATATTGATATTCAGTGCTGCAAGAACCATATAGTATAAGCTATGTGTTTATAGTCTTTAAATTTAACCATTTAAAGCTTATATTCATGTGTACACATATGTAAGTATATATATATATATATATATATATATATATATATATATGACTTCATGAGTTCATGTGAGAGTACATGGACACTTGTGCATTTATATGTAAGTGTATGTGTGTGTGTGTGCATGTCCTCAGTGTTTACTGAATTTTTTATGTAGAGCATCCCTAAGTCATGGCATCTCTGATTACCCTGAACCAATAGAATCACTAGCCCATTTTCTGAACTCACTAACTTGTCCCCTGCCATGGAAGTGGAAAACATTGCCTAAGGAACACAAGAACCTATACACTTTGTCTCTTTATGAGGGTGCTTATTGTCCAGAGCTGGAACTCGTGTTCCTTTGCTACTGGTCCAGGAAACTAGAGAACAATGGGCACCTTCTTCAGGGTGCTGTGCTCATCAGTTAGGACCTGCTGCTCTCCTGCAGAGCTTCTCAAAACTCTACAAAGAACAAGAAAAAAAAGTCAGTCAGCAGCAGAGAAGAAAGCAAAGGGGAAAATAACACAGGAAAAAAAAGAGCCTAAAGATACTTTACACATAAATAATCTATCCAACATTGCCCTGTGATGTGTATAGGTTAAAATACAACTTCAAGGCCCCTTCACCCCGTGTTCATGCATTCATAATTCATTTCCTAAGTGACTAAGTAAACACGTGCTAAATGTCAGGCTGCACTGGGTTTGGGGCATGTACATAGGACAATGTCCCAGGCTTGAAAGATGTGACAGTCAAGGAGGGAGAGAAATGAAGAGTCACCTGTATTAGGAGGAGCGATGGCTCAGTATGAAATCCTATGGATCATAGTAACCTCATCTTGAAGACTTCCAAGGTCAGAATTGATTCCTAGAGGAAGTGACCATCATCAAAAGTAAAAACCATTGGCCAGGCAAGAAGACACAGTGAGAATCTTCTGATCAGAACCAGCGTGTGCTAAAGCACGAGAGAGGAGTGAGGGGCAGAGTAAAGGAAGTGAGGTGTGAGCCGAGAAGACCAAGATGCCCAAGTGGGAATGGTGTAAAGCAGTTACAGCCAGAGCCACTGGATCCCCTCAAGCATCCTGCATCTCCGCGATCAGTCTTCATGGGATCTCTCAGAGCAGTTGGGAAGGCAGGACTGACTGAGGCAGTGCTGTGTGTGGCCATCCAGGAGCTGGAGGCAGACGGAAAAGCATGTGTTTCTATGTGCATGGACCACCCATATAGGTGAACCCAGTGGAAGACCTTAATACAGTTCTACAGTCAGAACACAGGACTCCAGATGGGATGCAGCTGGGGGCAGAGTTTTAGCCTAGCGTGGCCAACATTCTGGGTTCTTTCTAGAAAAGAAGAAAGCAAGTGTGTACTGTGCAGAGTCTGTTAGAGAATAACCCAGTGTCAGAAATCAAATGACAGGCTATCTATACTTTTTTTTGAGACATTTATTCTAGGTTGGCCTTAAACATGCTGTACTACAGAATGCCCCTGAACTCTGGAGGGCACTGGCATTGTAGGTGGCCCTATCTCACCTGGTTTTTAAAGTGCCGAGGCTGGAACCCAGACCTTGTGCTTGCTAGGCAAACACCTGAGCTGCATCCCCAGCCCTTTAGCTTTTTAATATTTTATTTGTTATTTTGGGCCCATAATTTAGTCTAAAGACAAAACTGGAAAGATAAGTATGAGTTTGTCAATGAAAGAAGCAAAAGAAGAAGAAAAAAAAAGAGGAGGAGTTTGGACTTTGTATGGGACCACTGGGAACTACTAAAAAGCCTTAAACAGGGTAACTTTGTCCATGTCATGCTGTTACAACAGAATCTCTGAGGCTGGGGAGTTTAGAAAGAAGAAAGGTTTATTTCTTACACTTGTGGAAGTTAGAAGCCCATGGCTGAGAGTTCTGTGTCTGGTGAGATTCCTCCTGCAGCTCATCACGTGGCGGAAGATGGAAAGACAAGAAAGCTGATATGTGTGAGCAAGGCGGTGAACTCACTTCTGGGATACACCCATTCTCAAGACACGCGCATGAATCACGTCTGAGCTCCTTCTCCTTGCCGTTGCATAGAGAATTCGGAATTTGCTGTCACTCTATAAAGGGATCAAGTTTTACAGTTTGGAGGTACATGCTAGATGCAAATGTGAAGCCTGATATGAAATGTTATATGCAATAAAAAACATTGGATTGATCATCACCAAAATATCAGAGGAGTTGTTAGTAACTTTATAAAGTGATTCATAAAACCCCTCCCTGTAAATGAGAAATCTGTATGGAACCGTGGAAGCATGGGTATGTTTCTGCATGTCTGGTGGTAAATTTGAGTTTGCATTATTGAAAAACATATTCTTATGGTGTTGCTAGCATCACTAATTTTGTTTGTTAAGATTCTCAAAGACTTGTTTGAGCACATTGATGGCTGTCAATCACCACAGGGCATGAGTTACAGAGGACATTGTTTTTCCATCCAAAGCACAGGAAAACAGATTGAGAAAATTAAGAGAAACAATTAATTAAGAAAAGAAAGAGACTTGGCTGCTTAGGAGTCCAGGTTACCTTCCATCTGGAAGTCCTTCCCTCCAGGGCCCACTGCTCCAGGGACAGCCTTTTGGCAGCTTGTGTATTGTCAGGACCCAGAGCTAGCTCTGTTGAGACCTTTCTCATTGTCCCCTGGCTTGCCATCACCCTTTCCCAGGTTCATCAGTTGGTAGCCCTGCAACTTGAGCCCATGTACAAACCACCCAGAGAATTTCTTAAAACAAAAGGTGGGTTCAAGAGGTCTGGAGCAGGGCCTCCACTGCCACAGATAGATGCTGGCTGTGGGGCCCACACTCTAAGAACACTGCTCTAGGCCAAGGTTTGTTCTGAGACTCAAATGTGGAAGAGGATTGCCTTGGAATCTTGCTAAGAAACACTGTTAGCTACCTAGCCAGTTGTTCTCCAGGGAGGTTGCTTTACCCCCAAAAGCATATTAGGACATATCTGAACATATTCAGTTGTAAAATGGTGTGTGTGTGTGTGTGTGTGTGTGTGTGTGTGCTCGCAAGTGCACACACTCTCGGGCACACACATCCGCACACACTATAGATTGCTATTGTCATCTGCTGAATGGAGACCAGAGGTTCTTTGAAACATTCTACAATGAAGTAATAGGTGGCCTCAGAAACAAAACAATGTCAGCTTTGTGACACTGTCTTAGTTAGGGTTTTATCACTGTGGACAGACACCATGTCTAAGGCAAGTCTTATTATAAAGGACAACATTTAATTGGGGCTGGCTTACAGGTCCAGAGATTCAATCCAGTATCATCAAAGGGGGAACATGGAGCAACCAGGCAGGCATGGTACGGAAGGAGCTGAGAGTTCTACATCTTCATTTGAAGACTGCTAGTGGAAGACTGACTTCCAGGCAGCTAGGGTGAGGGTCTTAAGCCCATGCCCACAGTGACAAACCTACTCCAACAAGGTCACCCCTCCTAAGAGTGCCACTCCCTGGGCTATCATATACAAACCATCACAAACACCCTGATCTAAACCAATCAGTCTGGAGACCATGATCATTTTCACTAGTGTGGAGACTACAGTTTCTTGAAAACCAAGACTACACAAAATACTATTCCCTTCCCACCACTTCCCAGTGTCCAGCTCAGTGTTTACTACACAGTGGGTACACAAGAGAAGCTGTTTATAGTCAACACTTGGGTCATGTAAACTCCAGGGTCTCAGTATTCACCACACATTAGAATGACCTGGGAGTTACAAAGTGGCAGGGGAGGGGAGGGGGTGTAGATTCTGATTTCTTTGATCTGTTCTCCCAACCAGAGCGAGCAGCCTTCACACTGACAGTCTGTGGGCTCCTCCAGCAAGAATGCAGTGAGCAGGGAAGGCTGGAAACTCCTGCAACCCAAACCTGCTAGTCACTCATCTAGAGCAGTAGATGTAAGAACAGATTGTTGTCACGCATAACTGCAGCAGAAGGAAGCCTGCTCTAAAGCAAGCTAGGCGCGTGCAGTGCCAGTCACCCCTCTGCCACTGCGAGTTGTGGATTATGTAATGGGCTAGGAACAAAGCTGAGAAGCTGAACCTTCCAGCACCTCCTAGTACAAGGAGGAAGTCAGCTGTGAATGGCACAGTAAGGGGCTGTGATGGCCACCAGGGCCACACAAAGGGAGTGTCTCAAGAGAAGAAGAGGATTACCCTGGGGGAGGGGGAGGGGACGGCTGGGTAAGGGTTCCTGGAGGTGACATTCTCTCAGCAGGGTGTTGCTGGGTAAAATCAAGTGTGCAGGCATGGGTTGGACTGGCTGGTGATAAAAGAGTCAGAAAAAGTGGGGGATGGGGTTGAGCTGGATACTGGTGAAGCCATTCATAAAGGGTTTTGTGCATTTAAATTTGAATGGTATGGGAAGGGAAGGCCTACTCACAATGCTTGCCTATCATACCCTCACCTGGATACCCTCACCCTGGCCATGCTTGGGTCATAACTGAGCAATGAACAGGGGCTCTTTCAGTTACCATCTAGGTCTCCTGGCTGTGCCAAGCCAGTGTCTGTGACAAGCACCCTCAGCTCGCTTCCCTCCTGCTCCAGGGCCTCCGAGTTCAGAGAATAATGAATTATACAAAAGAATGCAGTGGGCTCCAGAGATTGGCCTAGCTGGCCAGAGCCTGCCCTACAGTCATGTCCCCTTCTGCCCTCCTGAAATTCTGCCACTGGCTACACAGCAAGACTGATCCCACCAGACCGTTGCTTTTCAACCATTTCTCCATTCCTGGAGATGGACCCTTTTGAGCCAATTTGTTGTCTCTTTAACAACCCTCACTCCTTCAGCTCTACCTCCTATGCAGCCACATCTACCCCCTTGAGGGCCTCTTTCTGCACTCTGCCCCATAGATGGTAACCAATAGCAGGGCAGGAGCTGTGGAGCTGGAGACCCCGTCTGCAAGCTCAAAGGCCAGTCCATAGAAACCAGGCAGAGAACAAGCTGTAAGGATAGGGAAGAGAGAAAGGGGAGCCACACCCCCTACCCCCTGCATTCTGAGGTAAGGATTTCAGCTTAAGTGAGATGGGGAAGTGTTGTTGGGGTCCTTCACTCATTTGGGGTCAGGACCATCGGTCATTAGCATTGGCCTAGAACGCAATGTTCTACCCCAGGCTCCAGAACCGACAGAACCGACAGCATTAGTGCCTGTCCTATCATGCTCACAAGTACCTTCAGCGTGTCTCTTCTCCCCTTCCTTCAGCTCTCTTGTTCTTCCCTACTCTACAGTAGAAAGTATAAGAAAGACAGTGGGCTAGCGAGCCGCCATGTTGAGTGGATAGGACATCTCTAATCTTTACCTTAAAACTAAGTTGTTATATAAGGAAAGTTTGATGTTATATTTGCATGTAAAAAAAAACAAAAACAAAAACAAAAAACAGAAAAGAGTGGGGATGCCCACTGCTGATGAAACTAAGCTTACTCTATGCTCTTCAAAGTGTTATTCATCTGCCTTTGAAAGGAAATGTGACAGATAACCATCGATGTTCTTAACCTTTAATCCGGTACTGAGCCAGACAAAAGGCACGGGCACAGTGCTGTCCTTGGGGCATTATCACAGGCACTAACCACAGACAAGTTAAATCCTAATAGCAGAAGTGCTAGCTTAAATTGGGGCATGTCAACAGAACTCAGCATTAAGACCCGCTGATGCGTTTCATAAGCCCAAGGATATGTTTTGTAGAGCGCGGTATGGTGTGTTGGGAGAGGGCACCTCAGCAGGCCCATGCTGAGACATCCCTTCCCCCTAAGGTACGAGCCCAAAGACAGGTCTAGAATAGAATACAGATTATTTGGGGACATGGGAAGGGGTGTGGAGAAGGGAGTAGAGGCAGAGAAAGAGAGGAGACAGAGAAGGACAGAGAGAAACAAAGAGTAGAGGCCAGTTGGGAACTTGTGGAGAGAGGAGGAGAAGGTAGCAAGGGAGAAAGGGGTCAGAGAGAGTGAGAAGGATCAGAGAGAGAAAGGGGAGGGAGAGAGAGAGAGGGAGGGAGTGAGGGAGAAGGGGGAGAGGAAACATGAGAGGAGGGGGAGGGGAGGAGGAGGGGAGAGAGAGGGAGGCCAAACAGTCCCTTTTATAGCAAGGCAGGCCTACCTGGCTGTTGCTAGGTAACTGTTGGGCGGAGCCTAGAAGGAATGCTACCATCCTGGCAGGGTGTTACAAAATTAAGTAGAAACTAAATGCCTTAATCAACTAGGACTGTGTTCCGTTGCAAGTGGCAATCTGACCACAGGGGCATCAACAGAAAGAGGTTATTTTCCCATAAAACAAGAAACCCGGTTTGTAATGTTGGTCAAGGACCAATAGCCCTGCCATTCTCTTGAGAGCTCCATCTTAGCCACAGAAAACTTCAGTCATTGTGTCTCGGGGCCACAAAAGCTGATAGAGCAAGAGGCACAGGTGAAAAGGATTTCCCAGAAGCCCCTTGCAGACACCCTTCTGTCCTGCCATAGTAAACAGATACCAGGCAAAACCCACCCCCAGCTATCAGGGGCAACAGGCGACAGGAGCTAATCAGCTCACTACCTTAGGTTCATTGCTTGGCACGGGCACATTGCCCTTGGAACAAAAATAGGCAAGAAAGAAGAAATATTTCACACAAGATTTGTCTTACAAATTAGGTTACAGCTCAGATCTGGAGTGTGTGTCCCCAAAGCCTCATGGGTTAAAGATTTGGTCATCGGCCTGGCCATTATGGAGAGGTGGTGGAGACATCAGGAGGTAGGGTAGGATATTCTCTCCCTCCCCCTCTCCCTCCCC
>NW_022196913.1:28753633-28755095 GCF_008632895.1 Mastomys coucha
TTCTCAGTACCATAAGATGAAACAGCTTTGCCCTATCACACACTCCACAGCCAGCCATCCTGCCCAGCCATGTACCCCAAACCCATGGACCAAAATCTTGGAAACCATGAGCCAAAGTAAATCTTCACTTATCTTTTTTATCCAGGACATTTCATCACACTGGTGCAAGCTGACCGAGCCCCACTCCTACGACCACAACTGTGTGGTCCTAGGTGTGTATCTGAATGAGGTTTGGCCAGGAACAATGCTACGTAAGTGTGTTGTCCTGTAGGGTAGCCTGTTTGTCCCACATTTTCTCTGGTGTTTCCAGTAGAGCTTCTAAAAGGAAACTAGGCCTTTGGTTTGGAACCAACCACACAGAGGATTTCTTTATACATGTTCACCATAACAAAGGGGGGGGGTTCATTTCTCAAAGCTAGCAGTTGATTCCCCCCTCCCCCATAAGGTGGCTGTTCTTTCAACCTGAAAATACTACATTTATACAACTAATTATATTTGCTCTCCAGATCCCTGTTTTGCAGTTGTGGCTCTTTAGTTGTGGTCTTTAACCTTAGAGCTCCCATTTGCATTCTTCTTCACAGGATGGTTCTTCTTCACAGGATGGTGACCAAACTCTCTTCTTAACATCTGTCTCATTCTTGCCAGTCAGAATGTAGATGTGAAAATGTTGGTCAGGCTTACTGTCAGTCTCTAGGAGTGCTGCAGCCCAAAGCCCCGCTCTTGTCTCTAGCCAAGGTTTTTGCTGTTGATGGTGTTTGTTTTGGTTTGGTTTTTGTTTGTTTTGAGGCAAGGTCTCACTGTGTAGTTTTGACTGATCCAGAACTCACTATGCAGAGCAGTCTGGTCTTGAACTCACAAAGAGCTGCCTGCACCTGCCTTCCCAGTGCTGGAATTAAAGGTGTGTGCCACCAAGTCCAGCTGCAGCCAAAAGTTTTGAGAACATTCCTGACTTGGTTGGGAGATGAGCTGAGTGGTTCTAGAATTTCTTCTAACCCTGAGTCTTCACTTCTATGGGTTGTGGTTGTTGCTATTTAAATGAAAATTCAAACCAATACAGAAGGGTTTTTCCCCCTCCGTTAATACTAAGGGGTGGTTCTAACACTCAATCTGAGGACTTTATACTCTTTAAAATATCTGGGCTTCAGGGCTAGAGAGACAGTTGAATCAGAAAAGTACTTGCAAACATCAAGACTGAGTTTAATCTCTAAAACCCGGGTATGGTGGTGTATGCCTGTAATTTATTGGGGGTGTGAACACGGGTGGATCCCTGGGGATCGCCAGCTGCCAGCCCAGCCCAGTTGCCAAGTTCTCCAAGTTACAGACCCATGGCTTCAATGCATGTATGTGTACCCCACAACACACACACACACACACACACACACACACAGAAAGACACACAGAGAGAAACACAGAGAGAGAAACAGAGAGAGAGGAGGGAGGGAAGAGGAGAAGAAGAGGGAGG
>NW_022196913.1:28755251-28783364 GCF_008632895.1 Mastomys coucha
AGGGAGAGGGAGAGGGAGGGGGAGGGGGAGAGGGAGAGGGAGAGAATAAACCTGAGTTGTGTTTTGCCAAGTCTGTGGGTAAGCAGGAGCATTCAGAGGCTCTGCATTTGTCTTGATAAACACAAGACATCTTAGGAGCTCCTTCCCCTGCCCTGTGCGCGCACGTGCGTGCGCGCACACACACACACACACACACACACACACACACACACACTGATACAGCAGAGGAAGCCTGCTTCCTGCTCTGTCTCTCAGTCCTTCCTGCTCCGGGTGGCTCCTGGTGAGACCCCATCCCTGCAGCCTTCATGGTACCCCTGGCAGCAGTTTGGTTATCTTCCATGCCTTCTTTCACAGCAGCATGCACTAGCTACCTGTCTCCCAGCCCTTTAAATTTCTTCTTTCTTCCATCTGGCCTGACATCTAGCTAAGGTGAAGATAATTAATCCGTGCTGCACAGCTGTTCAGACAACCCACAGGTGTTCAACCTGGAAACTGTCTTCCATAATGAATTCCTTCACATGGAGGCACAGTAATGGGAATCTTAGGTCTGCTTTGCATGAAGCTAAGGTGGCAGGGTGGGGAGACATCTCCCGCTTCCTAGTTCTGATGCGATGACGGGGACCCTCAGGACCACATCTGCAGGTGTTTTAAAACAATGCCTCTGGCCTGGTGGTGGTTTAGTTGGCTCACAGAAAATTGAAATTTGAGCTATTGCTGTTGTTTTTAAACTATGAGGCTTCACATGGAAACCCAGCTTTCGGGGATCTCTTGAAGATGCGGCAAGCCCAGACCAGCATTTCTGTGAGATGCCTTCCATAAAGTGGAATGGAGATTAGCCTCTCTATGCTACCACTGACTGGTTGGTTGGTTGGTCCTGTAGATCAACCAGGGCCTTGTGCAAACTAGGCAAGTACTGTTCTGCAGAGCTACCCTCAGCTGTAGCACACCATACAAGAAGTGTCAGAAGCACATCTCCTTGTCAGTCCCCTGAAGACTGGGGGATTGTGACCACATGTCCTGACACTCCACCTTGCTTCATTCATCTCACCCTCATGACTCCTGCGAGCATTTGAGTTTTGCAACTCTACTTTAAAAATAACACACATCACTCCTGTTTCAAGATGGCATGGGATCAGGGCTGGGCGGTGATGGCGCATGCCTTTAATCCCAGCACTTGGGAGGCAGAGGCAGGCGGATTTCTGAGTTCGAGGCCAGCCTGGTCTACAGAGTGAGTTTCAGGACAGCCAGGGCTACACAGAGAAACCCTGTCTCGAAAAAACAAACAAACAAACAAACAAAAAGATGGCATGGGATCATAAAAATAACTGTGCAAGCTAAACCACACTGAGCAGTTCCAAAGGCAACAGGAAACTGGTCTCACTGGGTCACACTTGCCATGTCACCGTCCAGGGGATGAAGGAAGGAACTCTAATACGAGGTTTGCCTAATGACAGTGAGTTCCAGACCAGCTTGCTGAGCATGAGGTGTCTCTCAAACGACACTGTTCAAAATAGAAAGACGATGGCTGACCCACAAACTTTAAATACGTTCACCAAAACATTGAAAGCCCTTTCTGAGCTATCTGGAATAATGGATGTAATTATGTCTTGAGTAATAGATGCAATTAATACTTATTTACTATCTTGTAACTTAAGATATTTAAAATTTGTAATTTAGAAACATTCTGGGTTGGGGCTGGAGGATGGCTCTGCAGTTCGAAGCATCTGCATTGGCTGTTCTTCCAGAGGACCTGGGTTTGATTTCCAACACCTAGTGACAGTTTACAACTGTAACTCCAGGAGATCCAACACCCTGCTCTGAGCCTCTGAGAGCACCAGGCATGCATGCAGTGCATAGACGTACATGTAGACAAAAATACCCATACATATAATTTTTAAAAATTTCAGAGTTGAACTGATCAAAAGTACGCTAGACTCTCCTTGACATCTCTGTATTTCAATGTAGCTAGCGTCTTTTCTATGCTTATGTAAACCGCCATTCTTTTTCTTTAGAAAACAATAGTTATTTTGTGGGGCTAGGCTGCACATTGGTCACGGCGTGCTTATGGAGGTCAGAGGACAGCTTTCACAAGTGCCCTCCCTCTACCCTGTGGGCACAAAGGCCCCACTCAGGCTCAGCAACAGGTACCTTTACCCATAGAACCGTCTCATCAGCCTATTTCCTCCTTCTCAACTAAGGATCGGCTTACAGTTCAGTGGGCTTCCAGTGCCACAAAATATACCCGATAGGGCTTTCTGAGGGTTGTCAAGTTTTGCATCATCCAGTGGCAAGTACCTTTATCTACTCAGCCACCTTCCGTGCTCCAAATGCTTGTTTGTTTAGTCGTTCACCCATCCATTCATTCTTTTCAGCACTGGGACAGGGTCTTGCTGAGTAGATCCGAGTGAACATGAACTCACAATCCTCCCGCCTCAGTCTCCTGAGTGCTGGGATTATAGGCCTGCACTACTATGCCCATCCTGAGTTTGTGAGGTAAGGATTTTCCTCTGAGATGTCTTTGTCCTTTTCCTCACTGGTAGCTGTGTGGGTTTAGCTTCCTCCGACTATATAGCCAGAGTCTGTCCGGAGAGGCAGGGTCAACCCCATGACCAGCTAAGACTGCTGGAACGCCACAGGTGTTCACCTTCCAGAACTGTCCCCAGCGGTTCTGCTTTTACACCAGGTCACCTTTGGCTGACCTGCTTCCTCTTTTTATTTTTAAGTTTCTTTTTTTTTAAAATATCGCTTGCTTACTCTTTGAAAAATGTCATACATGTATACACTGGTCATGTCCACCTCCAACTCCCCTTGGCTTTGTCCCAGACACCCCCAATGTGTCATCTTGCCACTTTCAGGTCCTCTCTCGTTTCTGCTTTTCCATTTGTAGGCCACTGAGTTCCAACGGGATGTTGTCTGGTGGTGTTCTGACCCTGGGTAGGGCTTGGGGAAGTAGCCATAGCTGCAGGATATACGGCCATGTCATGCCTAGAAGACAGGATTTCACAGCATCCTGCCCATATCCGTCTCTTACATTCTTTCCATCCTCTCTGCTATGGCGGTCCATGAGCTTTTTTGGGGGGGCCAGGGGGAGCAGCACTACAGATGTCCTATTTAGGGCTGAGCACTCAGCCTTCACTTCTTCTCTGCAGTTATAAATCTCTGTGTTAACTGCTGCTTACTGCCGAAGAGGCTTACTCCCTGGCCATGGCTGAGCCTGCTTCCTCTCTCAACAATGCTGCTTGTCACAAATCACATGAGTTCACCTTTGGAAGACCGGGCCGCGGCACCACTATGCCCTTTGCTGTCTGTGCAATTGCAGATGCAGAAACCAGTCACACCCAGAGTCTCCAGGTTGGTCATCGTCACGATGTGCATCTGCCCCTTCTGAGGAGCAGACGTGAATGTTTCCGTTCCAAGTTACTCACTGTTACTAGCCATGGCAATCAGGCCTATGTTAGGGAAATGGGGGGGACCCAGCTAAGGAATAAATACAAATCCATGAGTTGAAACAGCATGAGAATCCTTTGTAGGACCTAAGATTTTAGAATGAAAAGTTGAGGTTGGCCTACTGAGGAGCTTCCAAGGGAGGACATTCTCACATAATGTCCTGTCTTGGGATTATTTGTAGAGCCCATGAGAACCCAACTTTCAAGCCCCATTCCTAATTTTTGGCAGACACCTGTTAATACCATACTCAGACCACCAGGCAGCCAATGGTGGCTGGAAGCAGAACTGAAACTGCCTGCTAATTCTTCTTTAGAGTCTCCTCTTATCCTAGAAACAAGCAACAGGGACAGGGCTGTGGGGTAGCCTCCTTAGGAAGGTCTGGAAGGAGCAGTTGAGACCAGCTCACCTAACTGGTCTGTTGGCAAGCTGACTCTTGGCTCCTAGATTTCCCTCAAAACCTTTGAGCTGAGGTTTGAATATAGGCCTGGGGAGGAGAGGCTACTGTCACTTGGGTCACTATTTAATCCAGACAGAAGAGTTCTTGGCACAGAGAGCTCCCAGCACATTGAGGACTCACTGAGATCTGATTGACTTCCACTTCCAGGATGTTAACAGATAGCCTTTGGCCATTGTGTCTATTATGTCTTTGGGGACATGGTCCAGGTAATTAGCTAGTGGGGGTTTCTAGAAGTCATGTATATGTATATATATATGTATATATATACATATATACACACATATATATATGGTGCCTAGATCTAATGTCTCTCCCACTAGACTTTAGGGCAAGCTACCTCAGAAGCCTTACCACAAAAGGCTCACAGACAAAGTTAAGATTCTTGAATTACATAGCTGTGGGGAGGGGTTACATGCACACGAACATGCAAGGATGACCATGTGTGTACAGAGGCCAGAGCAGGAGGAGGTCAGGAACTCTGTCTATCACTCTTGTCCTTTTCACTGTAAGTTAGTCTCTTACTGAACCAGAACCTCACTGTTTTGAACAGACTGGCTGGCCAGCAAGCTCTTAGGACCTGCCTGTATCCATTCCCTAACACTGGGATGACAAGCACATGCCACCATATCTGCTTTTCTTTTTTTCTTTTCTTTTTCTTTAACATGGATGCCAGGCAATCAAACTCAGGTCCTTGTGATTACAAAGCAAGTTCTCTACCTACCTCCACCAAGCCATCTCCCTAACCCCCACATAAAATTTTAAATCAATTAAGAAGTAACTAGGAGACCTGATGACACATCTCACAATCAGGTACAGGTGGGAAGGAACGTCTGTGCTAAATGAAGTCAAATGTATACGAAGCTCGCTCTCTTCAGTCTTTGCCCTATATTCTACCCCAACAGCAACACCCACAATGCTAGGGTGTAAGCAAGCCAAATGAGCTTTGGGCAAGGGCTCCATAGGCAGAGAGTACCCGAGGTTGATAGCATCAAGGACAGAGACAAGCTTGGGCTTGCCAGAGCCTTAGATCAGTGATTAGACAGTACATCACATCAGCCACATTGGGCAGCACCCATGATTGGCCAGATATAATCCCCTATGACACTGAGTCAGTGCTATATCATTACTGTCTCTTTGCTATGACTAAATATCTTGACAAGAGCAATTTAAAGAAGGGTTCGTTTATTTTAGCTCAGAGCTTGAGGGGATCTAGTCCCTCATGGCTGGAAGGCATGGTGGTAGAAACACGACCAGGAGACTGGCCATGTAGAATTTGAAGTCAGGAAACAGAAAAAGATGAATTCTGGTGTTCAGTTCACTTTCTCCTTTTTACTCAATCCAGGACTTACAGCCCAAGGGATGCTGCCACCCACATTCATGGTGGGTCTTCCCTGTTCAGTTTAACTTTTCTGGAAACATGCTCAACAGACATGGCCAGAAGTATATTCCCATGGTGATTCTAAATGCAGTCAAATTACAATGAAAATTAACCATCAAAATTGCTCACGTATGTTTTGAGTGCTCTGAGGTTTTGTGCATAATATTCATGATCTCATAAATATTGGTGTTCTCCAGGCACACCCATTCCTTTCTCTTTTAAGCATGCTTATTAAATTATCTACTTATGCTTATTTTTACTTAATATACCTTATCAATTTTAGTCTCCAAATTTGGTTTATTCTACAAATACAACCAAATGTTCTCAAACAATGAAACAAATGTTCAGAAGTTAGAATACTCAATGTTTGCCTTCTAACAGACTATACAGACAAGTTTAAAGTATAAGTAAGCTATCAAGGTAGGAGTGGTGGCATGCACTTGCAATCCCAACATTCAGTTGACAGAGACAGGAGGACTGCCACAAGTTTGAATCTAGCCTGGGCTACATAGAGAGTTCCAGGATAGCCATGCTACATCAGAGTCCCTATTGAAAAGACCAAACAAAAATGACCAAAGTATAAACTGTGATTATCATAGAAAACAAGATGGGAATATCATCTTTGAAGGAGTCTACTCACACCCACAGGACTGTGACACACTCAAGTCACAACCTATCTACTTAGATAGAGGACGATGAGTCCCATCTTAACAGAAGCTTCAAGGGTGTGTGTCCACTCCTGTTCCCTAGGCCATGAACCTCAGGAAGTGCTGCAACTCAGGAAGCACATATATGGCAATGGTGCTTAATGTCTGTGACGATAAGGGATCTTTTTGGTGTTGACTTATCTTTTGGTCATTTTTATCAGAAATGTTGTTTGAAGTTTTGAAAAAATATTAATCTGTCAGAATTGTTTTCTGGTAGGACTAGAAGTTAAGACCTTTGTCTTTTCAGGATGGTGAAAAATTATTATCTAAAGCTACATATTACAACATGGATGAGTGTATCCATGGTTGAACACTGGCCTAGTACACATGACACCCTGAGTTTGATGTTCAACACCAAGAAAGATAAGCCCAAAGCAGAAAGTAGCATGTCTACAAACATAATTCATCATCATCATCCTCTCTCTCTCTCTCTCTCCCCCCCTCTCTCTCTTTCTCTTTCTCTCTCTCTCTCCCTCCCTCTCTCTGTCTCTCTCTCTGTGTGAGTGTGAGTGTGTGTGTGTGTGTGTGTGTATGTGTTACTAGGAACTGAACTCAAGACTTCTTGCATGCTAGGCAAGTGTTTTACACTAAACTCTGTCCCCTGCACTATGCCACTACTTTTGATACAACCTTTCATTGTAAGAAAACGTACTGTGACCACAAGTGAGGATTTAATCTCTGACACAGAATGCTTTGTTGTATTTAACCTGTTTTATGGGTATCAATACAATAACAGGAATGGGCAAAGAACTATGATAAAAATAAGGCTACACTTCTAAGCAGAAATAGCAATCAATGGATTATAGATTTTCTGTATAATCTTTTTTTATTCTTTTGAGTTTCCATGAGAACTTACCAAATTTCTTTCCAAGATATTTTTCTGAAGTCAGAGGGGTCAGTTAGGACAAGATGCTGGAAGGAATCTTGCTCAATTGAGAGACAAATGTAGGTAGAACCTCCATGGGGAAACCTATGACAATTGATCAAAGGCATTGGTCCTAGGTGACCACTCCAGGCTTGAGCTCTGCTTTAATGTCTGCGCCCTGAAAACCCCAGCTGAGTTCTGAGTAGTGTGGCAACTGTAGTGATCATCTCTGTGGAGATTCTTTGATGTTTCTTTTAAAACCTAATCTGAGAGCCACTGTTTGGAGCAGGGACCCTTAGATGATTATGAGGGAGAACATCTGTCATTGAGACAATGGTTCAGGGCTGGTTAGATTTTTTACGTTGATCAACATTATGAATATGGAATACAGACTCTTCTGTTTAGCTGCAGTCTTGTCTCTGGAGCCTTCTGGTTTATCCAACAGGACACCTGCTATACTTGCTCCTGAATGAGAAGGCTGGGGGCAAAGTGAATTTGTGGACAATGTAATGTCAATCTTGTCTTGTGAACATTGTACACACCAGATTATTGGTAACAGTATATGCCTTACATTAGCCCTGTCCTAGGAAGACTAATGTCTTCCCCAGTGTCTTTACCAAATCCTTTGCCTTTTACTAGAAGTGATTTACTCCATGTGTGAGCTGAGCCTTCTCATGTGGCTGGTAAGCCTCTGTGTTCTGTGACCTCTGGGACATCTTGTCTAGTGGCATTACAGTCACCATTCTGTGCCCACCATTCTGCATCTGAGGATTTCGACAACTCTTGACCCTAGATTTGAGCTTTGGAAATATGAAATCCATATTGTTACCCCTCTGTGACCTCAAGGGAGATCCAGCTGACAGGAATGTCCATGCCATTAAGGATTTTAAAATAGGATGTCTGTCCTGGTCTCTCTTTCATGCTGTGATTCTTGTCCAGGCATCAAAGAGTCAGGCATTCAAGACTTGACAACCAGCTTACTACATTCTAGAATCTTCTTCTTTGTCCTGAACTAAAATGTGTTCCTTTGTAACATTTTTCCTATTGATGCCTCTAAAGGAATTTAAGAACACCATTCAAATATTTGAAGAAGTGTATTCTTTATCTGTTTGTTACTGTTACCAAAATGTCTGACAAGAAGGAATGATTTATTCTGCTGATGGGTCAGGAGAGGCAGCCCATCATGGTGCAGAAGGTATGGAGGTGACCAGCTCTGTGCACTGGGAGCTCATGGAAGCTGATTACCCAGGCTTTGTCATCAGCAAGCAGAGAGCAGACTGGCAGTCCAGTGAGCTATAAGCGTCAAGGCACTCTCCCCATCCTCCCAGGAACTCAGTTCCTCTGTGAGGTTTCATTTCCAGAGGTTTTATTACTTCCCCAATTGCCACTGCCAGCTGGGGACCGAGTGTTCAAACACAGGAGCCAGGAGGCATTTCCGTCCAAACCGTTGTATCATGAAACTGCTGTCTTCTTGCCTCTTCTTCAGACTTAAGCCAGCAACAGCACATGTAGCTCACAGACTCCTGATTGGGGTGGAAACGTATTCCCCAGGTAGAGTGTGCCAGTGGAAGACTCTAAGCACACAGTAGGACCAGCTTAGCCTCTTGAATTGTATGCTTCTTCTGTTGCTGGGCAACAGTTTTTGGTTGGCAACATCATCATTTTATTGGTCTTTATGGAAGCCAACCAATCTGCTTTGCACTGGCTTCCAAGTTGCAATTGATATGGCTTTTCAAAAAGTATTCAAATATGTGAAACTTCAGCCTGAAGCCCAATCACTCCCTCCACTTAAAGTCTCCTGAGAGGTGTTGTGACACAGTGGGTAAGAACATAGACAGTGGTGTGGTCTGCAGCTGTGTGACCTTGGGCAAGGTACTCAACCATTCTGGACTTCAGTTTTTCACAGGTGAGATAAAAACAAAAATACCTATTCAAACGTGACCACAAACATTATATGAATGGATATACATGAAAGCCTAAGCAAGGTCTGTCATATAATAGCCCTTGAGAAAATACAGATGACTCTTGCAACGTACTCTTTTGAAAGGGGGGAGGGAGTGTGTGTGTGGAAGGTCTGGACGGGGCTCTCTCTGTTAAGACTT
This sequence comes from Mastomys coucha, assembly GCF_008632895.1. Classification (NCBI taxonomy): domain Eukaryota; kingdom Metazoa; phylum Chordata; class Mammalia; order Rodentia; family Muridae; genus Mastomys; species Mastomys coucha. Next base: position 28,764,208 of record NW_022196913.1, read on the forward strand.
TTCTCTTTGGATGGTAGTGGCTGGAGCCTTTAGTTACAGCATCCAGGAGGCAGAAGCAGGTAGATCTCTGGGTTCAAGGATAGCCTGGCTTCCAGAGCTACTTTTTGTTTAGCCGAGTCTATACAGAGAAACCGTGACTCAGGGAGAGAGTGACGATGTGTGTCTGTGTGCTATGGGGGTGGGGGAGGGGTGCTTTTCTCCTCTGATTAGCAGTTGGCATCCAGATTCAAGTGCACCATGCTTTTGTTTTCTGGTATTTTCACTATGTCCTATCAACCTTTCTACCCTTTGTATATTCATTCCACAATAGGTCGAATTAACTGTCTCTTTCAAGCCACTTCCTCCTGTCAGTGAGAACAGTGTAGGAGCCTTCTACCCTCAGCTGAGGCTCTTCTTCCCTTCAAACCATGGACAGTTACTGATTCTCTGTTATTCAGGTGTTCAGTGCTCCACTCCCAGAATTCCCATCTTATTCCCCAGATGTCTGTAATGGAAGAGTGAGGAGGGTGGGCTCACAAGGTAGAGTCTTTTCATTACCTAGTGAAGAATTTGTCAGGGGAGGTGCCCTGGCAGTCAGGGTACACTCTGCTCCCAGTTCTTTAACATAGTGGCTTTGGATTTCCTGGGGACATAGTGCCTTGCCAAGATGTGAAAGGCCATCCAGTCAGTAGCCTTCCCTTCCATGTTGGCCTCATTTTGAAAATCTGCTTATCCTGTGCGCTCCCTGTGTGTCTTCATGCAGTCTAGTACCTTACACATACACCCTTTGCCTCTTGGTGTCCAGGTCACCTGTTGCTGGCTATGGCTTCTCCTGGACCCTGGAATTCTGGAATTCTAAGTAGTAACTGACTCCCTTCTCCTTCTAGAGTTGGTTGGTTGGTTTGTTCATGACATGATCTCACTGTATAGCCCAGGTTGGCCTGAAACTCAGTAGGTTCCCCAGGCTAATCTCAAGCTCACAGTGTTCCCCCTGCCTCACCCTTCTGAGTGCTAAAATTATAGGCATGTCCCACCATGTAGAACATAGAAAAATGCCTTTCCATCTTGTGGAAAAGGCACAACCAGGACCCACGACCTTCAAAATGAATGACATGTTCATGAAATCAATGCTTCTGCTGAAAACAACAAAGGCTTAAAGCACCAAGAACCACTATGTCGGTGAGGAAAATGGGGTTCCTCCTATGTGGAAGCATTCTTCATGAGGAACACTGTATGCAGTCACATCTGCCCTGGGAGGAACATTTCTGAGGAAGAGCTTTGAGTCCAGGGCTCACCATCTCCTTCCTACAGGAGCTATGTCTGTACTGATGAACAGCAGGTGGCAATGTGTCTATCTAGGCTTCAGGGCTGGCCTCAGCAGCAGCACTGGAACACATAGAGCATCAAAAGGAACCCTGGTTGGTGGCTTCTTCAGGGCACCAGGTTACCAGGGCAAAGGTGGGTATCCCAGTGCTCTGTACAGAATGACCTCCGAGCTCATGGACTGGTTTTTCTTTCTAGATCACAGATAATTTATTCATGTAAGTAATCATGGAGGCCAATGCTCATGTTTAATGGGGCATTTGCTGTGGGGTGCAAGTGCTTTGAATATGTTCTTCATTCGGTCCTCATTAAGATAAGAGTTATTATCCCAATTGTATAGATAACTGTAATTGTCTAACATATCTGAATTAGGCATGTATGTGTGTGGGCAAACAGAGAAAGGAAATGTAGGACTTTCTTGTTCTGTCTCAGAGCAGAAGGCTCCAGGCAAGTAGTGCAGGAGTGGGCGAGTTCTCCCAGGTCTCAAGGCCCAGGCTCCTTCTGTGTCGCCATGATCAATTGTCCACATGTGGCTTCTTTCTCATTGCCTGTCAGCGTCACTGCAGTTCCAGTTATCCCACCTTAATTCAAACCAGCAGAGAGGAAAGGAATCAAAGAACTATGTGTTTTACACTTTTAGGACAGTTAGAAGTCACAAGAACTACTCCTTATATCCTATTGTATAGAATTTCATCAGGCCATTATTAGTGTAGAAACTGTAGTAGGCAGGCCCATTGACACCACCACCATTCTCACCACAATCATCATCAGTGATGGGGACCAAATTCAGGACTTTGCATATTATGTGGGTTTGTTTTTTATAGACAAGACAAAAAAGCTATGGATTACTCATTGTTGTGATCAAGTGCAAAAAACCAGCCTAAAACAGGAAGGGCTTATATTGGCTGGGGTTTGAGAAATATCAATAGTGATGGGGAAAGGTTAGTGGAGGGAACGTGATGTCACGTTCATCCACGATGGGGAAGTCGAGAAGGATGAATGCTGACACTCAGCTCACTCTTTAGTCTGGGATCTAACCCACTGGATGGTACATCCTGCACTCTGGAAACACCCTCACAGACAACCCCAAAGGTGTTCTTTTTTCTTGATGATTTTAGATCTGGTCAGGTTGACAATGAAGATAAACCGTTGCAAGCTATTTCTATCACAGGTAGCAATCCCCACCATATTAAAATGCAGGGGGTCACATTCCAAAGCTTACAGCCAGGATGTATGTCTCTAGCTAACTAACTCTGCCTCAGTAAAGTTATTTTAAATGATGAGGTAGTTCTGGAAAAAGAGCTTCAATAATGATACAACGTGTGAGCACATGTGCAAGTGTGTGCGCATGCGTGCACACACACACACACACACACACATGTTCACCTAGCTGTGAAGAGTGGCATTTCTTACTTACTAGGACCTTACTAGAAGCATCTAACACACTGAACATTGTACCATTCATAAAGAGAGAAGAGGGCAATGCCCTATGCCCCTCTCTGTATAACGTGGGTATAATAGTTTGTCACATGGTCTTTAAAAAAATCTTTTTCTCTTGCAAGGAATATGTGGTACATATGTATCACATTCATGTGTTTGTGCATATGTGTTTGCCTGTGTGTGGGCACACGTTTGTGCGTGTGTGTAGAAATCTGAAGTAGAGGTTGAGAGTTTTCCTCAGTCTCTCCACACTTTGTTTACGGAGGCAGGGTCTCTTGCTGGAGCTGGAGTCCACCAATTCTGGTCAGTCTTACCCTGCTTCTGCTTCTGCCTCTGGAGTGCTGGGACTTCACTTGCTGCTGCAGTTGCCAGGATTTTTACTTGGATGCTGAGCATCCAAGCTCCAGTCCTCAAGAGGCAAGCACTGTATCTACTGAGGCATCTCTCCAGCAGCTACAGAAGGCTTAACAAGTAGGGGATGCTTTATTCAAAGGTAGTGCCCCCCCCCCCCCGTGTATGTGTGTGTGTCAGAGAGTGTGACAGACAGATAGACAGAGACACAGAGAGAAAGAGAGAGATTTCACTACTGAAACTCTCTTTCCATCCTTTTAAATTTTACTGAGCTAGAGTTGATTATTTAGGAAGGCACATTATGTGCATATACTTTGTAATCTGACTCCCTGGGTCCTGTGTGGCAGACATAGTTTCCTGGCTAACTGCAACACTAGTGGGACCAGATCCTCCTCCAGCAGTAGTAAGCATTGGCAGAGTAGACCGGAATCCCTCCCTCCATGTGTCTCCCTGGCATCTGGATGCAGCAAGTACCCACTGCTTGCCACCACTGCTCCATCATTCCTTTTGCTCCAGAAGACAGCAGAGCTCAAAGAATCTGGGTCCGGGAAGACCAGCAACACACAAACCCATAACTGTTTCTTTTTCTCTGTACAAAGCCATCCTTCAAGGCATTTTGTCTTCATTTTGTAAATGTTAGTAAGTAGTACACGGATTTTTATCACGAGTATATTTTCCTTTTGTTACCAAAAAAAAAAAAAAAAAAAAAACTTTTTGGAAGTTAGAAATTGCTAAAGCTCTCTTCATCTTGGAAAGGGAGACATTGAGACAATGCCCTGGGTTAGGGTTCCTTTCTCCCGGTCCTACATTCCATGGCAGAGGCTGAGCCACAGGCTAGAGACAGCTCTTCTGGCTCCCTGCTCCCACAATGCTGAGAGACAAGGGAATCCCCTTCCATGCTCACGCTTGAGCTAAGAGGAAAAAATTCCATTTGCTGAGCATTTGCTGGGTGCCAGAAATGCTTCTAAGCCTCTCACAAGTTCCATCTCAATGAATGAGTCCAACAAGTCAATGAAGTGAGCGCTTCTGTGTTCTATATTTTACAGATTACAAATCTGTGGCGCAGAGCTCAAGTGACTTTACCCAGGGTTGTACAATTAGTAAACTGGAGGCAGGGGTTGGACCCTAGGCAATATGGCTCCGAGTCTATGGTATTATCACAAAGACCAAACATTCCAGAGTGTGTGACCCAAAGCTAAGCAGGGCAGGCCAGGGACACAGCCCAGTCACTATGGATGGATACGCTTCATGCTACAACTACTGCAGGGACAGTGAAGATCCAGCTAGGGCATCCACGGACAACAGCAGCAGAGTGACAGCCTTTCCCTACATTTGGTTTTATTCTTATCTATTTCCTTCTTCCTAAAGGCAGGGGGTGTGCAGGCTACGCAAGCATCTACTCCAGCTTTTGTGGTAGACTCCATTGTGGTCCCACTGGCAGGGAATCTGGGAAAATATTTGTTTGGCTGATAAGAGTTTTCTGCTTTCGCAGAAGGCTCTGGGCCCCCAGGATGCAGAGAGCAGCCATTGAGAACCTTATCCCAAGATAAAATTCTTTATAGCCTGGTTGGGACACATCCAAATCCTACACCCTTTTGTTCAAACAGAGCGGAGCTAAGTCACTGCAGCTCAGAGGAAAGAATTCCAACTATTTGGGAGTCAGCCCTGGCTTTGTATCGCATAGAGAGGTGGGGAAAGTTATCCCACAGGGAAGGGAGGTGGAGCTCTCTGTGATAGAAGCCTGGACAGTGAATGAATGAGGCCATTCAGAGGCCCTGGGAAGGAAAGGCTGTGTGTCTGCTCTCCACACCTCTGGGCCGGGCCAGTTCTCTCTGCTTCTCTCTCCCACACTGGCTGGCCCAGTGATCTGCACTCTTGGTGTGATTTGAAGTCAGGAGGCAGGCTAACGTATGGAAGGATGTGTCCGGGCAGAGGTGCTGGGATGGATCACACCTGGAATCCAGCATGTCAGAAGCTAAGGCAAGATTGTTGTGAGTTTAAGGCTAGCCTAGATTACATAATCAGAACTGAGCTAGCCTAGGCTACTGACTGAGACCCTGTTTCAAGACACCACAAACTAGAAAAACGGTTTTGTCAATAAAGATGTCCACCACCAAGCCTGATGACCTGAGTTCCATTATAGGGGACTTGCATGGTACTAGAATAGAAATGACTCTGGAAAATTGTCCTCTGATCTCCATACATGTACCATGGTACATACACGTGCCTATCCCCACAATTCAGGTACGCATACATACATACATACATACATACATCATACATGTATCTTTAAAATATTAAATTCAAAATTTAAAGCTACATCCATAGCATCCAGTGACTCTTGTGACAAGCTATTAGTCCTGCTTGTACCTGTGTGTGGCAGGTGCTCTCTGTGTTCCAACAGGCCTGGCTCAGCTTGGCTACCCATCCTTGTTTGGCTGTACATCATATTGGTCATAACCAATAGTCGCATTTGTGTCACATGGCAAGAGGAGAAGAGAGGGAAGACAACCACAGGCTTAGTTAGACCTTTATTTTCACACACCAGGAAGGTATATAATGCTATTTTTAAAAAATTGATTTATGGGCTAATGAGATGATTTGTCAGGCAAGAACTCTTGCCAAGCCTGACAGCCTGAGTTCTATCCCTGGGATTCGCATGGGAGAAGAAAGGAGCTAACTCCTGCAAATTATCCTTTGACCTCCACATGTGCACTACAGCATAAGCCCACCCACATACAAACTAAATTTATAAGTCTACAGATCCACGTTCATAAAACTGTGCATATTTGGTAAATTAGAGTGCTGTCTGCACTTTGATTCGGTTTTAGTAAGAGAGAAAAGACAAACTAGGAAGCTCCTTATTAAACACAAATCCCTGCACGTAGGCAGAGCGGACAGGAGAAAACTTCAAAGTGCCTCTTAGCAGCTCCTTAGTGTCAGTACCAGCAGTAACAGCAAAGGGACCTTTGGGTTTCACTGATTCCTAAAGGCCAAGGACCATTTGGGACAGGATTCCCCAAAACCTCCTCTCTGGAAGGAACGTTTGCTCCCAGAGCACCTGCTGTGGCTTTGGGCTCCCTCCCATGCTTCCTCCCTCTCCTTATAGCATTGTACCAGTGGCCAAAACATGGCCTAGTGATAGACAACATCAGCACAGTTTGTTGAGGTCCTACTACCTGCCAGGTGCTTCAATTGCACACCTTCATTTAGTTTCTGTGATGTATCTATTCTTGCTCCCATCTTGAGAGGAAGAATGGTGGTCAAGTGAGGGGTCACTTACACAGCTGGCCCGTGGCTACATGGCCATTGGAGTTGCACTATCCATTTTTAAAACCTGCATTCCTATCTTCGTGCCATATTGACAACTTGTATTCTAGTGCTCACTCTAGACTCGAGACTCTCAGAATTAAAACTCATAGAGATGACAGATAGACACATTCCTTTAGGGCTGGTCCAATCATGATGTAGGGAAGTCATGGCCAGCCTTTCCCTTCTCCAGCAAAGCTGAGCCTGAGGAATTCCCACCCACTGGTATTAATTCTTACCCAGTTCTGCCACCTGATTACAGGAAGAAGATCCATTCACGTTAACCCTCTTGGGACCTTTTCAAAAAAGAAGACCCCTGTGTAAGGTAGACACAGTTTTAACTGGTAATATAAGCGTACTGATGTGGCTCCCACTGGACAATATACAGTGTGCCTTTTCAAAGCACAAGAAACAAGGTCACACGAGGTCTAGAAGCCAGGAGAAACGCTGTCTCCTTCCACACCCAGTCAGCTCTTTTCTTTGTAGGTTGCTTCTTTGGGTCTTTGGTTCCCCCAAGTATAGATTGTGTGGGAAAGGAGAGAACTGAAGGTCTCAGCAGCCTACGGATGAGGTGTAAGACAGCGGAAAAGCAAAAATGGATGATATCTTGCTAGTAACATCTAAAATTAATCCAAGTATGCTAACACACACCTATAATTCTGGTGCTTAGAAATCTAGCAGAGGCAGGAAGGTTGAAAATTCAAGGCCACACTGCGTTATATAGCAAGAATTTTTTTAATAATAGACAAAATGACAACAAATATGTAATTTTGTGGGTTTATTTCTTCGTTTTGAGATAGGGTCTCTCAACATAACCCTGATTGTCTTGGAACTCAATGTGTGGACCACGCTGGCCTCCAACTCAGAGATTTCCCTTCCTCTGCCTCCTCAGCGCTGGATTAAAGACATGCACTACCAAATCCAGCCGTTTTGTGGGTATTATTACCATTTTACAATTCTAGAATTAGACAGCAATCTGAACCTCAAGTAGTTGAGCATGCTACCTCAGTGCATGGGTGGGAAATATTTCTATAAATATTTCCAGAGCAAAAATGAAGTAACCAGAAGAGCCTGGAAGGGGTGTGCAGAGTCAACAGGGCTGGTTACACTCATATCTGTCTTGTGTGAACTTGGTTTTAACATTCGGTCACTTCGCTTGTTCAAGGCTCATTCCCTTGTTGCAAGAGCATGTCACACACACTCTGTACAGAAAACCCTAACCAGACTTTAGAAGTGTACAGGGCAGCAGAAGATGAAGCTTCAACTCAACATATCATTACCCCTAAAGAGTGATAGAGAATGTGGGAGGGCCAATTACATGTAAGAGCTGGAGATGGGATGGTAGCACACAAACAGGGAAATCCTTTGTAAGCACACAGGTCTCTACAGCTGGCACTTCCCCCAGTAGGTGCTGTTCACATCAGCTCCCAAATGTCACCACTCCCACTGGGACCACCTCATGTCATCCGTCCCTGAGAGGCAGGTATTGCTATGAAATTCTTGAACCAGAAGAAACTGCAACACTTACTGGGCATTTACATGTCATCCGAGATCATTTAAAAATATTTTTTCTTTATGTTTTAAAATTAATTTTTTGTTAACATATAAGAAATGTTTCATTGTGACATTTAAATCTAGACATAACATTATTCTTTGTTCTTATTGTCTCCCCATTGCCCTCCCCTTCCCCTCTCATCTCTTGCTTCTCCTTTTTCCTCCTCCAAACAGTACCCCTCCTTTTTCATAGCACATATCTCCCATCAGCCTCTCCTGCTCCCCTCTGCCCTCCCTTAGATGAAAAATACCAGACTCAGAAAAGCAATTATTACAATTTTCTCTCATACGTTGAATTTAGATTTTTTTTTATAAAAATATTAAAATAGAGGAGGGACATTTAGAGATGTAAAAGGGGAAGATGTGTGATTATGGCCAGAGAACGTTGTGCATGTATGAAAATGTCATGATGAATCCCAGTGCACTGCACAATTGATGTATGATGACTAGGGTTTTTTCAAAAACAAAATTGAATTTAAAACTCTGAAACTTGTCAACCTCTTACTGAAAGCAAGGGATCTGAAGCTCAGAGTAAGGACCTGACACAGTATGAGCTTATAGATTAACAATAGTGTCTTTGCTGTAAGCCTGAAACCCAGCTGCACCCCCACTGTGCTCCCTGTAGGTCAGTACAGGGGTTCATAGGCATCATTGAACTGAAATCTTCTCATCCTAGCCATGAGAAGGCTGAGGCTCTGTCCTTGGTGTAAGCACATTGAGCCCTGCTTCTCCCTCACAGGCTTGTCTAAAAGTAACCAGCCAACCCCACTGACCATAGAGCCAACCAGCCAACCAGTCCATAGAGTCATGGCTGACCTCCAGGATTCCAAACCTACTGTGCATCTCATAACTCTAGATTAGTAAATGGGGTAAGGAGGGCTACTTCTGGAGCGGTTCAACGAACACGTCTACTTTTCTTTTACATGCTGATGACTTCAGTCCTCAGAACTGGATTAGTGGGCTCTCAATAGGAAGCTGATTGTAAAATTCCAAGACACCCTCTCAACCTGATGATGGCTGCCTTCCCTCCAAGATGCACAGACAGCTGGATCTTGCTTTTTCTTTATAGTGAGTTGTTGTTTGTTTGCTTGTATTGTTTTCTGGGGGTTGTTTTGTTTATCAAAAGTGCTCTCCTTTATAGTTTCCAGATATTTATGTCCTGTCCAGTGCACAGTCGGCCAAGATTTTTCTCCCATTCTGTAAACAGCCTCTTCGCCTTGCTGTGTAAAAGCTTTTTAATTTCATACAATCTGTTTGCCAATTTGAGCAATTGTTTCCTGTCCTGTTGGAGTCCTCAGAAAGTCCTAGAATGTGCCTATATCCTGGAATGTTCGGCTTTTTTTTCCCATAGTAGTTTCAAAGCTTCGGGTTGTATCTCTGTGCTAAATAACACATATTCAGAAAGGCAAATAGCAGTATTTCATGTGCTCTGTGTGTGTGTGTGTGTGTGTATGTGTGTATGAGAGAGAGAGAGAGAGAAAGATAGAGAGAGAGAGAGAGACAGAGAGAGAGAGAGAACAGGGTGTGAAAGTGGAAAGGGGACTGTACAGAAGGAGAAAAAGCTTTAAGACAGAGGGACAAGACAGGACTGTGGAATGCAAATGACAAGAGGGTAGAAGAGAGTAGTTGAGGGGAAAGAAACCAGCTATATAAGATGAGGGGAGCCATTATGAAAGCTGTTTCTTTGAAAAAAACAAAAGAGCTTAATTAAAAAAAAATTCTCCATGCTAGTGGATGAGGACTCTAAAAAAAAAAAAAATAGGAACGTGTTTATACAATTTTTCTGAGTTTTCTTACATTAGAGCATTAAATGTAAAAAGGTTGTGCTTATTTCCATACTGGAGATATATCTATTTCTGGTCTTGGTGTTCAGGGTTTCAGCTAGACCTTCTGAAAGAGGATGAAAGTGGCCTCCCTGAAGTTCCACATCCTTGTTTTAAATGAAACATTTACCTTTTTTACAATTAAAATGACATCCATACACAAAGGAATATATGTTTATTGTAGATTTTATTTGAGACAAGATCTCACTCTGTAGCTCAGGCTGGCCCAGTCTCAGTCCATAGCCCAAAAGGATCTTGAACCCACAATAGTCCTCGTCGGTCTTCCCAGTACTGGGATAATAGGCATGGAGCTGCCATTCCAGCTTGCTGTAGACTTGCTAACTCTCCACAGAGCTGGCATCACATAGGATCCATAAGAGTTTCTTACGATTATTTTTTCAAGTAATGTTTAGTAACAACATTAAAATCTTTAAAAACATCCATTGCATGACTGCATCATATTTTAATGCCTATATGAACCATGATATGTAACTCTTTCCTATTGTCATACTTGGTTGCTGACAATGTGTGCCATTCCACGAGACAGTATGGAATCTCAGGCTCAGTAGAGTTGGCTTTTCTGAGAGCTAAGTGAATGTATCTGGTCCACTCCTCTCTGGTGGCTTCTCGCAATGCCCACCAAGACTTAATATTCACAGCCTTGTAGACATGTGTGTAGTTAGTCTCTGTGTTTATGTCCTAGTGGCATTCTCCTTTTGTCTCAGGGTTGTCTTCTGAAGATGTTGGCCATACTTGAGTAGGAAGACTACTCTATTCCAGTGAGATTTCATTCTAATCTCCAGTGATCTACTTGCAAATGTGGTTCCTCTCTGAGTCCCTTTGGATTAGTTTCAGAACAAAATCTATGCTTCCCATGACAGATTGTAGAAATATCCATACACAGGCTGTAGAGTTGGCTCTGTAGTTAAGAGCACTTGTTGCTCTTATGAATATCTGGGCTTTATTCCCAGCACCCATGTGGTGGCTCACAACTTTCTGAACTCTAGTTCCAGGGGATCTGACACCCTTATCTGATCTCTGAGGGCCAACAGGCATGCTCATGGTGCACAAACATACGTATAGGCAGGACATTTACACATTCAGAATAATAACATAAATCCAAAAAAATTTAAAATCAAACAAGTATCTACAGAAAAAGGTGGCTGACAGGGCAGCAGTCCCATAGATGTTACAGAAAGTATTTAAAATGCCAGCTCAGGGTTTCTACCCCACCTTTGGCTATTGAGTTCCCAGATGAAAGACACACTCATAGCCTTTATATTTTTAGTAAGCCTTAAAACAGCACAATGGTTGGACAACTGCCTCCCTTTTGTGCTGTTAGAATCTACTTTCCTATTGATAACCCTGAGTTACACTTAGTATTTACTATGTTCCACTTGGGCTGCTCTAAACTCCAATGGGGCAGCACTCGGGGCCACACTCTCTTAGCCCTTAACCTAGGACGCCTTCTCCTTCCTCCTCTTCCTGCATGTTCTTCTCCTCCTCCTTCTTCCAAGCCAAGTCTTCAAATCCCCACCTCTGTCTCTTCTGCCCAGCTATTAGCTGCTGTCATCTTTATTTACCAATCACAATTAACTGGGGCAGGGTCACCTAGCTAGCAGCTACATGCAGACTCTCTTGTCTCTGGTGCAACCAGTTTTGGGGGCCCAAATTAGCATTAGAATACAAACAGCATCAGGCCAACCCACTACATTATAGAATAGAGTTGGATTACTTCACTAACCTGCTTCTTTTCTCTCTGGGAGAGTGCTCAGAACTAATGGTTGACCACAGACCCACTGGTTACCTCGAGGACAGTGCTCCATGGGGAAGGCCTGTCCCTGCCAAGGACTGCTTTTGTATGGATGAATCTGACTAATTCTGGAAGGTTAATGTTTCACAAAAGTCACTGATGTAGGCCGCCTCCCAGCCTAAGTTTATCTCTGTTGGAATTGTGTCTCTGTGTTCACTTTTCTTCTGCCCACCTCCTGGTTTAAGACTTGGTTCCAAGTTTGGGAAGGAAAAGGGGGATGTGGCTCTAGGTTTCCTTGAACGTACAGGAAAGAATAGAGTTAGCTCAGTTTTAGAGACTCTCTCTACACTGCAGAAACTAAGTGTGGAGTAGACACTAAGAAAGGTCTGGGGATGCGTGTTGTCTGAGTGTGTTTGTGTTGCAACAACAAAATACAGGGGACTGGATAATAAATAACAATTTATTTATAAGTCCAATGGCAAGGTATTGGCAGGTTGATGTCTGGTAAAGGCCTGGTCTATGATTCCAAAATGTCGCACCTTCAAAGTTGTCTCGATGCTTCTGGTAGCCTCATTAGTTCTCTGTCCCACTTGTGAGTTTTTTTATGTCACTGTGTGGAAACTTCTGTGGCTTTATCAAAGCCCAACTCCTTGACAATGTTACCCTGGGGACCGAGTTACAACAGGAATTTTGGAGAGTGTGAACGCTCAGCCCTCAGCTTATGTTACCTCCAGCACCCAAGAGGCTGCCTGAAGTGAGGAGAGTATAAGAGAGTTACCTTGTCCATTTCTAGCTGCTTCTATTCCTGTTTGTCAGTCAGCAGATATTTGAGGAAAATCTGCTCTGGGCAAAGAGCCCTCCATGCTCCCTGCAGTGAACATGGAGAACCGTTAAGGCAGGCGCCATCTGCCCACAGTAGACATACAGCTTTGCTGGCAAAACAGCACATAAAAAAGACAAGTTACAGTACAAGACAGGATATGACCAGCACCAGTGAGTTTCATAGGCAGTTAAAGTGTCATAAAAATTTAGGAAAGTAATTTGGAACAGTTTGTACTGATAAGAAATTTGGAGGGATACTTGTTGAAAGAGAAACTATTCCAGCCCAGGGAACAGTGTATGGAGAGAAAGCCTGCAACTAGTACAATATTTTTTAGCAAACAAATTCAGTATTTATGGAGTCCCTAGTGGGTGAAAAGACAAGAGAAGGGTCAGAAAGATGGATGGTTCATCAAATAAACCATTTGCTCATTGTGATGGTTTGTATATGCTTGGCCCAGGGAGTAGCACTATTAGGAGGTGTGGCCTTGTTGGAGTAGGTGTGTCACTGTGGTCATGGCCTTAAGACCCTCACCCTAGCTGCCTAGGAGTCAGTCTTCCACTAGCAGCCTTCAGATGAAGATGTAGAACTCTCAGCTCCTCCTATACTGTGCCTGCCTGGATGCTGCCATGTTCCCACTTTGATGATTATGGACTGAACCTCTGAACTCGTAAGCCAGCCCCAATTAAATGTTGTCCTTTATAATAAGACTTGTCTTGGTCAAGGTGTCTGTTCACAGTAGTAGAACCCTAAGACTCTCACTATGCAAGCATGAGGACCTGAGTTCAAATCCTCAGGGTTCATTTAAAGCTGGTCATAGCAGCAAGCTCTATAATCCTGGCCTTCCTATAAGATATGGGAAGCAGAGACAGGAGAATCCCTGAAAGCTCACAGGCTGGCCAGCCTGGTGTACATAGCTGTAAGCATCAAGAGACTCTGCCCAAGCCAGGCATGATGACACTTGCCTTTAATCCCAGCACTCTGGAGACAGAGCACTCTGGATCTCTATGCAGTCCAGCACATCCAGGGCTATCTCAGAAAGACAGAGGCACAGGGATGGACAGACAGATAGATGGACAGGCAGATAGATAAAGACTCTGACTCCTCCTCAACCAAGGTTGGGTGTTAGGCCTGGCACTTCAGATTCTCTTCTGTAATGTGCTTTCATGCTCACACTCACATACACAGGTTAGACACAGTCTAGTGATTAGCAAAGAGCATGTGGTAATGGTGGGCCATGCCTATAGTCCCAACACTAAGGGGGCCAAGGTAGGAGGATTACTGCAAGTTGGAGGCCATCCTGGGCAACATAGAGTCCACTTGAAACCAAGCATGCAGACTTGAAGTCCACCTTGGGCTGTTCTCATAGGTCTGCAGACTCACACGAGCTTCCCAGGTCTCAAAAGCTCTCCTGTTATTTTACGCTGTCAGCACAGGTATTGTTTTAGCACTTATATGTTAGCATTCCCACAGAGCAATCGACTGAGGCACCACTAAGAGAATCTCATTGTGCCAATAAAATGGGAAGTCCTTGCCCTCAGCCTCCAGCCACAGGGCTGGCTGCCCTTGAAGTTGCCCTTGGGTGTAGCAAAAGGAAGCCAGATCTGAGGGCAAGATGACCTTGACCATCACCAGCAGAAGGACAGCAAGAACATCTTGCAAGTGGAGGTTTTAGTTTTACTGCTTTGTTGCCTGTACTTAAAATTATAGGTTGTGTGTGGCCGGGAAAGGCCTTCCAGAAGAGATAAGTAACAAGCTATTTTAGGATGACTCTTCCCATGACATAAATTATGGTTTGGAAAGGAGAGAGTTTGGAGGTACAGGAGGCTAATTAGAAAGAGACAGCCCAGTCTGCATGGAGGGCCAGGGAGAGTGGGAATGAGAAGAGACAGACCAGAGAGACCAGCTCCTTTCAAATGCATAATATCACCATCTAGCCTGGCATTCAGGGCCATGGACGGAAAAGTTTTCATTGGTTAGAGATAATATGCATGGTCTGGGAGGAATGGGAGAAAAGAAATTTTCCAATTGTTTGCTAGGGTAGGTTCTGGGCAGTTAAGGAGCTGAGGGCCCAGCCCAGGGGAAAGCACTAGCCTTGTCTTTAGGAAGCCCTCAGCTCCGCCCAACTACTGCAAAACAGGAGTTTGTGGGGATGCTAAAATGGGTTCTATAACTGCAGCTCTAGTGTAAAAACCTTGGTTCCAGCTCTCTCAACAGGTAAGGCTTGTCCCACCATCCCAACAGTCAATTAAAGAGACAAGGAATGGAGACAAGTGGAGATCAAGAGACATTGGGAAGAAAAGAAGAGGCCAGTCACTCAAGTCCATCTCTGGGTACAGACATGAGCTTTAGTTTTAAACAAAGAACTGAGGGGACGGGGAGTAGAGGTCTAGTCCGTCACCCAGCCCTGCTCAAGGTCACCTTGCTGCCTCAGCTCTACTTCTGAAGGGTGGTCCAAAGAAGTTCTTGTTGCTTGAGGGGACACGCAGGGTCTCAGGAAGTGGGCACTTCTGCTCCTGAGAATAATTGTGGATAATCGCCCTCACCTGGAGCAGGGGGAAAGCTAAGGACTGTGTCCCGTCCTGATTTTGCTCTTCCTTGAATCCAAGGTGAGTTCAAGTGATTCAGTCTCAGTCCCTTCGTTCTTGAAGCGGCACTGAGCTAGCTCAGGCAGACATACACGTGTTAGTGATTCTCATGTGTATGTGGGGTCCATCAAAAGCCTGACTCAAGATTAAGGGATGGACAGAGAATGAAGGCATGGGTGACAGGCTTTTAGTTACACTGTGGGTGAGCAAAAGCAGCTGCTGAGTGCCTGTTCCAGCACCATATAGTCAAGACAGGAGATTATGAGCAGATAGATGTTGTAAAAGGGTGATGTCACTCTTCCTGGCCGTGTGAGTGCAGTGAAAACCTCACGTAGTGGAGAGTGACGCCAGAGGGTTAGGGAGCCTGAAGTTGTACTTGGCTAGAGGTTTTCACTTGGATTCTGAAGAATGGAAGAGGAAGGACCTCCATCAGTCTTGCTCTGGCGGAGGCAGACCCGGGGAGAAATGGAGCTACCAAGCCCCACTGGGCAAGCTTCTCAACTCCTGCCTTGCAGCCATCCTTTGGTTGCCATGGTGACCACAGCAGCCAGCGTGCAGATTCTCTCCAGTTCTCAAACCCCTCCCACAGACTACCATGTGTAGCCAATATGCCTCATGTAGCAATTAAAAGGAAAGATGATACCCACGCCTTCTCTAAAATGGTGGTAGTCTCAACTCTCCAGATAACAGCCAAGTGGGCTTAGATAAACACAGAATTCTCTGCATCCCTTTATGGCACTGACACCCGTGTGCATGAGTGTAGATGTGGATTTACACACTGATATGAGCATGCTAATTTGGAAGATATGTTTCTGAGAAGACCAAAACAAAAAACAAAAACAAACAAACAAAAAAAAAACTGTGTGGAACTGTCACCATTAAGAGAAAGAAGCAAGTTGCAGAAAAGGACATAGACTACATAGACTACAATCCTATCCATATGCCTTAATTCTTCCAAGGATTCCTGTGCCCTTGGATAACGTGTCCTTCATCCGTAGTACAAATTCTCTTACCTTCTGTTGTCCTTTCTGGTTTTGTTTAAGATGGTGTTTTAGTTAGGGTTACTATTGATGAAATACCCTTACCAAAAGCAGTTTGGGTTTTTTTGGCTTACATATCCCAAATCACAATTCATTGAGGGAAGCCAAGACAAGAACTCAAACAGGGCAGGAACCTGGCGGCAGGTGCTGATGCAGAGGCCATGGAGGGGCACTGCTCACTGGCTTACTCCTCATGGTTTGTTCAGCCCAATTTCTTATACAACCCAGGACCACCTGCCCAGGGATTTCAATGAGTACAATGGACTGGGCACTCCCAATAAATCATTAATTAATTATAGCAATTAGAAGGAAAATACTCAATTGTCTGCCTACAGCTATATCCCACTTACAAAGGCTTTTTTTTTTTTCAGTTGAGATTCCCTCTTCTCAGATGATGTTAGCTTAGGTCAAGTTGACATGAAGCTATCCAGGATGAACAAGGGTCTCCTATAGCTCAGGCCAGTCTCCAACTCAACACAATGCTGAGGATGACTGAATTTCTGATCCTCCTGTCTCTTTGCCTCTCAAGTGCAAAACCATGCCCAGTCTCCTTATGCTTTCTTTTTCTAACTTTTATTTGGTAATAATTATACGTTCACAGAGAGTTGCAAAAACAGTGCAGAGATCTCATTAGCCTTTTATCACATGGTTATATTTTATATATATCTATAGAAAACCTAAGAACCAACACTGATCCAAAGTGTCTATGTGTATGTACAACTGTGTAGAAGTGGAAGAAAGGCTAAATGTGTGTATGGGTACAAGGGGGGAGATATGTGTGTGTGTGTGTGTGTGTGTGTGTGTGTGTGTGTGTGGGCAGGTATGGATACCTCTGTGCATTTATGTCCATGGTGAGTATAGGTGTAGGTGTGTCTATGTTGGTGTGTGTGTCTGTGTGTGCAGATATAAGTATAGATGTACACAGTAGAATGCTGTGTCATAGATGTGCAGATGCCAGCCTGTACCCACCACCACAAATAAAATACACAATATTCCTAAGAAACCCCTCCTTGGACACCTTCAGAGTTACCCACCACTTCCCCTGGCCTCACTCACTGTCCTCATCTCTGACAGCTTAATCAGTTTAAGAATGTCTTATGTTTAAGACTACAGTGTAAGTCTGTGTTACTGCTGATGTCCTTTTGAGAGTGGCTTTTTTCACTCAGTGTGTGGCTCTCAGGCTCTGCCTGCTTTGTTTGGTGTCCAGATTCCCTCCTTCCACATCCACTCTCTCTCTGATTGAGTATATCTTGTCTGGCAGGTCACCTAGTGTAGGGCATTTCTGTAGCATCAGTGTTCACGTGTATGGGTGGTGAGTGAATGTTTGGTTTGGAGGTGAATGTTTAGTTTGAGGGGGAATGTCAACCTGGCCCCTGGAGCAGTCACATGTGCTGCCATTCCCCCCAGCCTTTATCAACACTTAATACTAATGGTAGCTTTTATTTCTGTTGTATCGCATCTTATCTCAACTCTGTTTCCAAATAACTAACAGTGATAAATTCATTTGCGTGTCTCTGTATGGTATATGTACATGTTTGCATGTGCTCTTGTGTGTGCATGTGCACATGTGTGTACATGTATGTGGAGGCCAAAGATCAAGGTTCTTGTCTCTTTTGGTTACTCGCTACCTTATTCCTTTGAGGAAAAGTTCTTAGTGAACCCAGAGCTCACCATTGAACTGCCTGGTGTGTTCCGATTACCACCTCCCAGAACTGGAAATTTAGACATGCTGTCACAGTCAGCTTTTTCCATGGATGCTGGCACCAAACTCAGGTGTGCATGCTTTAACAACAATCCCTTACTGACACCCATCTCCCTAGCTCCTTGACTATCTCTTTATATGTTAATATTTTCTATGTGTATATCTTTGGCGAAGGGAATTAAAACTTTTCCTTATCTTATGAGTTGAGTTTTTATTCTTGTGTTTAAGACCCTGGAGCCCATGATATTTTCTGAACTCTGTTTTGCTCTGTTCCCCAACTCCAGCCTGTTCTCAGAATTTGTTCTCAGCTGGTTTGAATCGACTATGCTCCTACCTCAACCATCATACCCAGCTCTTTTCTTTTTCTTTATCTTCTATATCTTTAAACTTTTCTTTTTACCTTTCCTTCCTTTGTTTCCCTAGGCTAAGTAGACAATGTGCTCCATTTACTTTGATTTCACTAGTTGGATTTTCTCGACAGTGGTAATCAAATATTCATATGAGTTTCAATTTTGCTATTTTCTTATTCAGAAGTGCTACTTTCTGCTTTTCCAAACTTGCTTAGTCATTTTATAAAGATTGGTTCTAATTTCCTGCACACATTTTCAAACTTGCTTTTTCTCAATTTATTAGCTCTGATCATTTTCAAATTTGTGTCTCATAATCTTATTGTATGAAGACTGAGATCTTTCTCTATTTTTTCTAAAATATTGTTGGTGGGCCATTGATGTTCTTATCTTTAAAAATGTTTTATTATGAAATAAAGCCTACCTAAAGAACTATAAACAAAATAAAAGGGTGGCTACTGAATTAATGTAAGGCAAGCACTGTTGTCGTTGTCATCTGAATGTAGAGATTGGACTTGGTAGGAAAGCCCTCCATT
The DNA here is from genome assembly GCF_008632895.1 of Mastomys coucha. Lineage (NCBI taxonomy): Eukaryota > Metazoa > Chordata > Mammalia > Rodentia > Muridae > Mastomys > Mastomys coucha. The sequence continues at coordinate 28,782,773 of NW_022196913.1, forward strand.
GACAGTAAGTACCACAGAAACCCCTCCATTTGGCCTGTCTCAGTCCCAGTTAGTAACCTTCAAAACTACTATCCCATGGATATAATGATGTTTTTGAGAATTCAGGAATTTTGGTTTCTTTAAGAAAGACAAAAATATTCTAAGAATATATTTTTGTTTTAATCCCAGGTGTGGGGCTATGGGGTTGCTTTCAGCAGCAGATTGTGATTTGCCTTAGCAGAGGCAAAGACTTACCAGCTGCAGATGGCTTCTGAGATTGGATGACTTTTGGCATTCTGAGAATTTTTTAGAAGGTTTATAAATGCTAAAGCCCCAATAGAGGGTGGGTGGGTGCTTATTGGTCATTGAAGGGAGGGGGGTTTGTTAGTAGTCATGCTCAAAAAAGAAACTTGGAGAAAGATCTCTGGCTCCTCCATTCTTCTTCATCCTTATCTAGTGATAAGGGGTGAAACCAGGGGGATAAAGGGTGGGAACAAGAAGAACCCACAAAGTAGCAAAGACCAGCTACAAGTAAAGAAGAAACAAGAAAAATTAGGTTCAGATCTCTCTCTCTCTCTCTCTCTCTCTCTCTCTCTCTCTCTCTCTCTCTCTC
>NW_022196913.1:28783431-28815739 GCF_008632895.1 Mastomys coucha
CTCTCTCTCTCTCTCTCTCTCTTTCTCTCTCTCTCTCTGTCTCTCTCTCTGTCTCTCTCTCTCTCTCTCTCTCTTTCTCTCCCTTTATCCTTTCTTTCCTGTCTACTGGTAGGGGGTGAAAACAGGGGAATAAATAATCGGTAAAAAAAAAAAGAACCCACAAAATAGTAAAAGAGCAGCTATACACAGACACACCCATTTTCTTGTGTCTTGTGAGGATTTCAAACTCTAGAAATTTCCAGAATCTCAGATGACCACAACTGAAGATGAACACTCTGAAACATGTACAAAGTCACCTGCAACTGAAACTAGAAGACTGCCTCCCACAGGCATGGCCTACAACTGGGCCAAAGTAAGAGAAGGAAGATAACGCCCCTCCCCCTGATTGACTCCAGTGCAACTTCTCAACTAAACAGAAGCAGAGGCTTTGAGACCAAGTTTCCTGTGTCAAGTCACAGGTTCCTACTACCAAGATAAAATGCCTGGCAAAGGCAACATAAGACAGGCAGGCATGGGGTCTGCCTCACTGTCTGAGGGGACAGTCTACCATCATGGGGAAAGCATGGTAGCAGGATAGTGAGACAGCTATCATATCACACCTGCAGTCAGGAAGGAGAGAGAGGAGTGGGGAAGGTGAATGTCAATGCTCGGCTTACTTTTCTTAGTCTAGGATCCGGGTCATGGATGGTGCTGCCCACATTCAGGGCGGATCCTCCTCCCTCAATCAGTTCAACCTTTCTGGAAACACTCTCAGAGACACACGCACAGCAGCCATGTATGTCAAGGTGATTCTAAGTCCAGTCAAGTTGACAGTGAAAGCTGACTGTCATATTTCCCACCAAAAGCTCTCCTTTCTCTGCACATCATGTGCCAAGATCTGACCTGGGAGGCCTGTAACGTCAGTCAGCTAGATCCACCCACATACAGCTCTCTGTAGCTTCACTGTTGAGACATCTTGAAAACCCCTTCTTTAACCACAGTTGTACATCATCTATGTTATCACATTAGTGTCTTCAGAGGACAGTATTTAACAGTGACTTTCTCGGCTGACAAAAATCTTCCCTGGTACAATGACAATAAAACATTTATTGAACAGAATAGAGTGAGTACATTTTTCATGGGTGAGCTCCTAAAGTCAGTCACCACCAGGAATTATAAATGAGATATTCCACTGTCGTTAAACGAAATTTTCACAGAGTGTTATTGAGCCTCTTTATTCTTATTAATATGGAAGCACATTTTTGAAAACCTTTAACCCTCCCCCACAAATGTTGTGTTTAATGCTGTTTCTGATTCCTGTATGAGACAGCTGGGTTGGCACATGCCATGTCGGGGCCCCGTGGAGTCAAGAATGCTACACTGGATGATTATGAAATTGGACTTGATTGATTTAATCACTGTAATCACTGGCATTGTTCAGCTACGAGACCAGGAGGTTTTCCTTCCAGCAATTATGCAGGATGGAGTCACATTATGTGAGGATCTCATCCTGTGTTTATTTTTCCCTAAATGGGAGATGGAGACCTAGCCATGAGCCAAGGTCCAGCACTGCCAGGTGAACCTATGTGATCCAATCAGAAGAGGGCCAAGTGGTGAACCCAGCAAACACTTTGTTGTACCTGGCTCTCAGTACGTAGAGCTGGCTATGAAATGAATTTATGCCTAAGTCAGTATATCCCTGTATCATCCTTCAAAGAGGGTAAAGAGGCAGAATACTGGTCCATGTAAGAGCTCTCTCTCTGTGTATTGCTTGTTCTTCATGGTGAGGCCTTTGAGCAGCCCTCAGGACCCATCACTCTCCCCTAAGACTGTCATTCTCCATCCTGGATAAGCGCCTTCTGCCCTTGTTGCTTATGTATTCATTTAAATTACTGACTGCCTGAAGGCGTGTCTCCCTAATGGGAAGTGAAACCTCTACAGAATGGCTGTGCAGTCTTTGAAGAACCCCAGCACAGTCTGGACTGTTGTTCTTGTGTTGGTGCTGGTGCTGGTGTTGGTGTTGGTGTTGGTGGTTTGATTTGGTTTGGTTTGGCTTACTTGGGTATTTTTCGAGACAGAACCTTGTACCTAACCATAGACTAGGCTAGACCTTCTGGAAATCTTCCTGCCTTAGTGCTGGATTAATTCTGTGTGTAGAGCGCACCAGACTGGAGCATCTGTCCTTGTTTCCAGGTTTCAGGTGTCAGTGCCTTGGCTGTGGAGGCATTCCTCTGGCTTGAGAAACTTAGGTGAGCCCATTTTCCAGAGGAGTGCACACACTGGAAGGAGGCTGTGTGCTGTGAGGAAGTGGAGAACAAGGATTCTGAGACGTTTGCTCATCCTGTGAGAGTGCAGCATGGCGAGCTCTCTGTAGCCGTGTGCTGTCTGGTGAATGGAAACAGGACCTAGAAGACCACCTACCCCAAACCCTCATTTGCTGATGACGAAAACTGAGGCTGGCACAGAGTGTCAGGATCACCAGTGGTCTGGCAGACTCAGGCCCGCTGACAGACTTGAGGGATAATTGCAGCCAAGAAATCTGTTTGCAGCCTCTAATTGGCCCCTTTTCTAATTGATGTAAAAGTGTTATGGACAGCAGTTACAAAACTCATTATTCTCAAAATAGTCATAGAGGAGGTTGTGTGTGTGTGCTTGCAACACCTGGGCACTGCTCTCCTGGTGTCTAGAGCCCTGCTGCACATAGTAGGTGTTTAATAAAAATAAAACAATTTGGTTTGGGGATGATTGTAGGGGAGAACACAGTTCAACTGTTCTCCATTGGAGAGGTAAGAAGATTGTAATGCTGGGGAAATCTGAGGATGGCAAGGAAGGACTGATCACTGTGGAGAAGAAACAAGTATGCAGGCTGAAGGGACAGGGTTTAGAAAGCAAGAGTGGGTTCTGCAATCCTAGAAAGAGCCAGAACTTTGTCACTTCGCACATACAAATGTCACACTGCTCACTGCTCTGGGCCCTCAGAGCTGGATCCCCTTGGGATACAGTCCAAGAAAACCCCTGACGCAAAGCTGAGGAAACTGGGGAAACCCCAGGCCAGTCAACTAGCAAATTACAGGTCTCCACAAATAACATTCAAGTGTCTCGAGACTGGAAGAGGGACCAATAAATGCCCATGCGTATGAGGGCATTGTACAAGGAGTGAGAAGTGTAGATCCTCACTGATTTCCGAGGAAGTGGGGATGGCAAGAAGGAAGGGAGAGGAAGGGAGGAAGGAGGAATGTAAGTAGGGAAATAGAAGAGAGGAGAAGAGAAGGAAGAGAAATGGAAAGAGCAGAAATGAAGAGAGAAGAGAGATAGAAAGAGAAGAAAGGAGAATGATTGGGAATGGGAGGGGGAATGAGGGAGGGGAGGGGAGAGATGAAAGGAGGAGAGAGGAGAGGGGAAGAGAGGAGAGAAGAGAAGAGAGGAGAGGAGAGGGGGTGGGGTGGGAAGGAGAGGAGAGGAGAAGGGAGGAGAGGGGAGGGGAGGAGAGGAGAGTGGAAGAGAGGAGAGGGGAAGGGAAAAGAGGGGAGGAGAGACTGATTCCAGTGACAGTTAGGAGTCTATACTACTCAGCTCTGTGGCCTGGGGTGATCTTTGGAAAAATCCCAGAGCTTCTCTAAGCCCATTTCCCGACCTGGAAGTAGGGAAATGACAGTACTGGTTTCCCTAATGAGCTACTCCATGTTGAACACCTGCAGCAGCACCAGAGCTCAGTCAAGCTGGTTCTGGAAGTTTTGTTATTATTGTGGTGACTAAACAAAATGCTGCAATGGATGGCTACAGGGACTGTTTAGAAGGCCATGGAAGAGGAGGACAAGACCTTCAGCGGGGGTAGCATCCCCATAATTAGCAACAGCTTCGCACAGACTGTTCACCAGAATGGACACTGGCCTTAGTCACAGCCTGAGTTCATGAATGTCAAGCTACCCACCATCTTTGGTTATATCTGGGAGAAGAGACTGACAGTCATTGGATGAAAGCCAGCTGTTGACAGGCACCTTTAAGCTCTCTCCATGGACAAGAGAGGAATTCATGTTGGATACAGGATTTAACTGCACTGGGAGGTACTAGCTGAACGCCCGCCCATCCACGAGGAGCTCACCTGCAGACAGGCGCCGAAATTAATGTGTAGTTTAGGGCCAGTGTTTTGGCGAAGTTACTCAGGGCTTTGGTATTTTTCTTCCCATGCAGCAATAAAGTAGCCCAGGATGGAACACCAAGAAGACAGAGTGCCAGGAGATACTGAAGCAGCAATGGAGGCTTCAGGACACTGTAACTGGAAAACTTCCATGCTGTAGGAAACCGCAGAGGCCCCACACAACAGAATAGCAGACGGGAAGCCAAAAGCCAGTGACCCAGGGGCCATGCACACCCAGCTCCAGAATCATAGGAGCGCGCCACTTGGCAGGTTGCCTATGCCTTTAAAGTTAGCAAAGATGGGTGTAACTCTGAGCAACTTAATGAACCTTGCCAGGTCTCAACTCTTTGGCTATAAAAATAAGGAAAGTAATTGTCTCTATGTCTCAGGGTGTTTGCGAAGTTCAAAGTGGAATACTAATGAACCACAGCTTTGGACATCTTACTATTAATATTATTAACAATAATTGCCATACTTGCTGGAACTAAATTCAGCGAGATGACATTTGGGAGGGTGAAACAAAGTTCTACGTGTAAGACTGTAGTGATGTGCAGACAGAGACTGGGTTTATTCAGTTTCCTGGGGAGCTCTGGTTTGTCTGCAACAACCCATGAACAGAGCCAGTGCAGCCTGAAGCTCTTACAGCTTAGCCTCTTCTGCCTCAAGAGTCACCTCATAGGGAGAGGAGAGGGAGCATCGGATCCCTCAGAGAAGGCTGGTGCTGGTGACCATTTGTAGGAACGAGTCCATCTGAGGAATGGTTCGATGCTATATACCTTTAAAGAGCGGTAATCTCAGAGGTTGGTAATAGGATAGAGGTGTTCAGATATACCTGGAGACCTCGTTTGTATTATAACGTCTCAAAGGCGTGTGAGAACTCCTTGTTGGGCGCTGCTAAGATGTGGAACTTCAGAGAGATGTTTAAGCTCAGTGTAGCAAAGAACTCTCCATGGAAAAAAGCAGTTAGTCCTGAAAACCCAGCACATTGCCCCAGAAGTTCAGTCTCAACCCCCCAACACACACACACACACACACACACACACACACACACACACACTGAATGTGTATAAAATCGTGATTTTGTTCTTTCTTGCAGCCCAGAGCCTCACACATATTAGGCAAGTACTTGACCCATAAGCTGTATCTCTGACCCTCTTTGGTGGTAGTGGTGGTGGTAGCGTTTGTTTGTTTGTTTTTCATTAGTGTTTTGTCTGAATGTGTGAGGGTGTCAGAAGCCCTGGAACTGAAGCCCTGGAACAGATGTGAGCTGCTATATAGGTGCTGGGAACTGAACCCAGGTCCTCTGCGAGAGCAGCCAGTGCACTTCATTGCTGAGCCGTCTCTCCAGCCCTTGTTTGTTTGTTTTTCAGGACAGGGTTTCTTTGTGTATCCCTGGCTGTCCCTGGAACTCACTCTGTAGATCAGGCTGGCCTTCAACTCACAGAAATCCACCTGCCTCTGCCTCCTAAGTGCTGGGATTAAAGATGTGAGCCACTACTGCCTGGCTGCCCCTTTTGTTTTTATTTTATCTTTCGTTTTTACACAAAGTCACACAGTAAGGAGGTCCTTGATCTTGCTATAGAACCCAGACAGGTCTGTAACAGGCCATCCTCCTGCTCTTCTGAGTAGCTGGAATTACAGGCCTGACCCTGACTTAACTGTTTGTTGTAGAAAGACTTACATGGGAGGTTAGGCCTTGGTCATCTCTAGAAGCTCTTTCAACCTCAGGAAAAAACTATGTTCTGCATTTTAGGGGTGAAGATGGGGGCATTTCTTTCTGGAAAACTCTGTTCATGTAAATCTTCTGCCTGAACTCATCCTACAAATGGGCTCACTCCACTGTTCAAGAGCAAAAGCTAAGCACAGCTCTTTAAACTTTCTTATGCTATGAAAAAAAAAGTAGTGAAGAGGAAATTGAGAGGGAGGGAGGGAAGGAGGGGAAAGGAAGGGGTACAAAGAAGACGAACTATGTCAGTACTTATTCATTTGATCTATATTGACAACTTCTCCAGGAGGAAATTGTTAAATAGCCAATTAGCACATGAAAATATGTTCTGAGTCATTAATCATCAGGAAAAGTGGAAATCAAAACCACAAGATGTACTTCACACCCACCAGGATGGCTGTGTCCAACAGACAATATCAGGATTGAGGAAGCTGCAGAGAAGGACTCTGCACACTGCTGGTGGGAGTGTAGCCTAGGGCAATGAACCACTGGGAGTCCCTCAAAGGTCACCCGGGCCCTGGCTGTTTCACTTCTGGACCTGTGCCCCAAGGAGATGAAAACGTCATTTCACTTCCTGTTACCATGTCCCTTTGAGAAGTCTGCACAGAAATTTGTATGCAAGGGTTCATAGTGACATTATTCATGATTGTTAAAATTGGAAACCATGTCTGTGTCTATCATCTAATGAATGGTTGCATAAAATGAACACTGCAAGATTATTTGAGAGGAAGGTAGAAGGCAGTGCTCGCCCATCCAACAATGGGGCTAAGCCTTCCAAATAGTAGGAAAGTGAAGAAAGCCCCACGCAAAAGACTACATTTTGCTAGGGTCTCCTGATACAAAGAGTGAAAACTGGGCAAATCTATAAAGACGTATTTTGCCACAATCAATGATCAAAGAAGGAAGGCAGCAAAATGCATAAACATAAAATAGACACATGGGCAGCCCCCCAACATCATTGGTCATTAGAAAAATGTAATTCAAAAGTACAAGTGAGAGAGCACGTCACGCCTGCTTGAACAGCTGCTGAGTGTTAAGGAGAAACATTGATGAGCATTGCTGGTAGGAATATGAACCAGTGCGACACTTTTCAAAGCATAAACCCATGAGAAAGTCTACATGAATGCTCACGGAAGCATTGTTGATGAAGACAAGGGGAGAAGCAACCCAAAGGCCCATTAACTGATCAACATGTAAACAAAATGCATTACGGGCATACAGTGGAGATCATTCAGCTATGAAAAGGCATGAAGTACTGTCAGATGCTGGGCCTTGGAATCATGCCAGAGAAAGAAGCAAATCCCAAAATACTATACAGGAGAGGCTGTTATTTATGAAAAGTCTCCGAAACAGACAAATGAAAAGACAAAGTAGGTTTACAGCCAGATACTGGGGTGAGTTGGGGGGAAGAAGGTTAAGCAGTGACTCAATAGGCACAGGTTAATTGTGGGGCACTGAAAGTGTCCTAAAATTATATTAGGGTCATAGTCATACAAAGCCATGCATATGTATTGTACTTTGTGTGTGTGTGTGTGTGTGTGCACATGCGAGTATGTGCATGTGTGAATAGGTCAAGTTTGGGGAAATCTGTTCTCTCCCTCTATCATGGCGGGTCAGGGATTAAACACAATGTCATTAGGATCAATCTTAAGCACCTTTACATGCTGAACCGTCTCACTGGCTCATGTGATGTATTAAGTAGTAATTTCACTCTCAGAGATAACACTGAAAACATCGAACCTGTTTATGAACTTTGTAGATTCACCTTAATGACAGGTCAGCAACTGATGAAGGTAGAGTTAGAGGAACTGAAGGGACTGGTATCGGCTCATGACACCTCAAGACCAGGTTCTCAGCACAAAGGAGATTTATTTACCCCAGAGAGACAAAGGGTAGAAAATAAGAAACAAAGACAGTAGATGAAGGAAGAGGGAGAAGGGGAAAGGATATTTGTTTGGAGGGACTGGTGGGGAAGTCCTCCGCACCTCTAGATTGAGAGGACGTAGACATGGTTTTTGGGCAAATGGCAATTTATAAAGGTAGAAGGGGAAACCCCCATATTGCGATAAGGTCTTGAGGGGTTTGGATTGCTGGGCTTCAATACTTTAACGGCTGGACCTTGGTAGTTAGCTCTACAGGAGAGGGTGGCCAAATAAAGGAATGAAGCTTGGTGGCCAGCTTTAAGAGAGTAATATTATGGTTTTAAGCAAGGCACAGGGAATAGGGGAGAAGGGCAAGGCATACCAGAGCCTTCAAGAATGTTATAGTCAAACCATAAGCGAAGTACGTTTTCTTCTCTGCACCCTTTATGCATATTGTCTTAGTTAGGGTTTCTACTGTGGTGATACAAGACTATGACCATAAGCAACTTGGAGAAGAAAGGGTTTATTTTGCTTACACTGCCACATCACAGTCCATCATCAAAGGGAGTCAGGGCAGCAAGTCAAGGCAGGAGCTGATGCAGAGGTCATGGAGGAGTGCTGTTTACTGGCTTGTTCTTCATAGCTTTCTTCTAGCATCCAGAAACAAGAGCCCATGAGTGACACCTCCCCCAGTAGCTGGGCTCCCCAAATCAATCATCAGTTAAGAATATGCACCATATGCTTGATCACAGGCCTATCTAGTGGCGGCATCTTCTTAATTAAGTTTTCCTCTTCCAAAACGACTCCAGTTTGTGTCAGTTGCTATAAAACGGATCCCTTATCAATTTGACCCACATACACAGCACTGTTAAACCATAACCTTTCCTTTCTTGTTGTTCACGAGATTAATATCAATATCACAATAAAAAACATATTTCAAACTTTAAAATTCCCACAGACTTTTTTTTTAAAAAAAAAAAAAATCCAAACACTTTAAGAGCTCAGCCTTTTAAAAACATACAAAATACCTCTTTAAAGTATCCAAAGTCTCATCCCTCTAGGTTCCTATAAAATCAAAAATAAATGAAATACTTTGTTCAAGGAATAAACAACCAGGGTGCAGTCACAGTCTGAACAAAGCAAGCCTGAACTCCAGCAGGGTAAATCACACAGTGTAGAGTGTCTGGAGTACATTTAGGATCTGGGCTCCCAAGGGCTTAGAAAGTTTCACTTCTCTGCTCTTCCATTCACAGCACAAAGACCTGTCTCCTCGGCTCAGGCTAACTCACCCACAGCTGCCGCCGCCTTTGGTAGTCCATCGCATGGTGCTGGCATCTCTGCAATGCTGGCTTTCTCTGCTGCAGTTGAGCTGTACTTTTACCAATAGCCTCTCTTGAGCTCTCTGTAGGAATCCTGACCCTAATACCCGGTGCCAGACCTCAACTTCTCTCCGGGACCCCTTTAAGGTGGACCTTCAAAACTAGTGCCACCTGGGAGACTTAGGACTTCACCCTGTTTGGCTGGCAGCACAAGGACAACCTTGGCCACTGCTAGACGACAGCGTCTGAGCGTCTGTGTGCTGACTCCAAGGAAATACTTCCCAGATGGTTTTGCCTCTCTGATGCAGCTCTCTTCTTAATCGCAGCTGGTTCTGCAGCCCCAACTGACCAGTATTGATCGTCCCCGCAAAGGAAAGATCTCACTTTAATGGTTCTGCTTTCTTGTTAACCACAGCCAATTCTTCAACACTGAGTAACCTAAGCTCAAAATTTCAAATGGCCTCCATAGAGTCTTTAAGAAACTCTTAAGCATCCCTCTGAGACTACACAAGCCCAACTCTCAGCATCACTGTCTAAGTTCCCACAACGACTCATTAAGCTCTGATCACTGAATAGCTTTTCTAGCCCAAAGTTCCAGAGTCCTTCCACAATTCTCCCCAAAGCACAGGGCCAGGTCTGTTGCAGTAATACTCCACACCTGATACCAGTTTCTTTCTTTGTTGTGGTTTTAATTGCTGTGATAAAGCAACTTGGGAAGAAAAGGGATTTTGGTTGGTTGGTTTAGTTTGGTTGGGTTGGGTTGGGTTTGTTTGTTTGTTTGTTTGTTTTGCTTTGCTTATATTTCTATATCACAGTCCATCATGGAAGAAAGTCAGGGCATCAAGGCAGGAACTCAAGCAAGATAAGAACCTAGAGGCAGAAGTGGATGCAGAGGCTTAGGGGAGACTGTTGCTTACTGGCTTTCTCCTTTTGGATTGTTCATCCTGCTTTGTCTAAGCAGCCAGGACCACCAGTCCAGGGTGGCACCACCCACAGTGAGCTGGGCCTTCCTACAATAACCATCAATTAAGAAAATGTACCTTAGGCTTGGCCACATGCCAGTCAAATGGAGGCATCTTCTCAAGGTTCTCTCTTCCAAAGTAATTCTAGTTTGTGTCAAGTTGACCTGAAACTATGCAGCATACACGCCAAGCCTAAGCTGCTGACCATGGATGTTCTCATCAAAACCTTGGGTGTTAATACAAGAAATACCAGCCAAGCCAAGACCAGGTCAGTCTTATCAACTACTGATCAAGGCCCTCCATGCTCACTGCTCTAGTGAAAGGCAGCATTCTTTGACAGAAGGCCCCCAACATTTGCTTCGTCTATACTGTTGCTGCAATGACATTCATCCTTCACACACCAGCTAGAGGAATGTCTCTTCTGGTTAAATTGGTTCCATGTCTCTTCCTATATTAAGATTGTAACCAAATTTTCTTAAAATGTCTCACAAGGCTGGGTGTGATGTTGGCCATCCCAAAACAAGCCATTTTCCTGGCCTGCCCCCTCCCACCCAACCCTGGACTCAAAGATTTCATTTCTCAATGTCTAGGGTGCAGTATTATCTTTGCTTCTGTTTTTGTTTGGTTTGCTTTGTATTTAATTTTTCTTGCTGTTGTGTTGCTTTTGGTTTTATTTGGTTTGGTTTGCTTTTTGGAGACAGGGCCTTATGTAATCTATGCTGGCTTCTAACTTTCCCTCAGCTGAGGCTGGCCTTGTACTCTGGGTCCTCCAGCCTCTACATCCCAAGTACTAAGATCACAGATGTGTACTACCACTCCACTCTTTTCTCTGGACCTTTGAACTATGGCATCTCCTGCTTAAATCTCTTCACTCACCCTCATCTGCTTCCATGCCATCCTCTCTCTCTCGTCTGTGCCAGCCTAATCACTATTTTTGCCTTCACTCCACATTTAGGGATCGTGGGGAAATCACTTTCTCCACAAGTCCTTCCTGGTTCCCATGGTCTCACCAAATGCTCTTGCAAAGAACAGAACCCTGGGCTTCCCCTATGATAAATAGCATCTGTTGCATCAACTTGGAATTGCCTGGTAACTTTCCCTGACTCTCCCCAAAACCGAGTGGCGTGCTATGCTTCATGGCACACGTGAGCAATGGAGATAAAAATAGTACCTTGCAGCACTGGGCTACAGTGAAGGTCAGGTGAGACAGTATTTGAGTAAGAACAGTGCTGGGGCATCACAGGAATGGCACCCCTGCCTGTTTAAAACTTCATGTTCATTTGTAGATTCTAAATCCTAAGGTACAACTTCCATTTTTGTCACAGCTACATCTTCAGTAAATGTTACCGAGGGAAGATTTTGCTCAGTTAATTAATCAGGCTAGTATACAGATAATTCAAAGCTATCTCAGGATTCCAAGATCCAGGATAGGTAGTGGGTAATAAATAAAAATAGTTTCCAAACAAGATGGGTGAAGACAGAAGCATAAGCAGTTACATAGGGCTGTTCTTGGTGAGACATGCCTGTGGTCCTACCACTTTAGAGGTGGAAGCTAGAGGATCATGGGTTCAAGACTAATCTTGTCTATGTACTGAGTTCAAGATCAATATGGACTACAAATGACTCTGTCTCCAATTTTTTTTTTTAAGAAGAAAATAAAATAAAATAAGAGGCTTTTTAAATCAGTAGAAAAAAAGTCTGGCATGTTGGCTCATACCTATAATCCCAGCACTGGGGAATCTGAAGCAGGAGGATCACCACAACGAAACCAGCCTGAGCTACTTCATGAGTTCCAGACCAGCCTGGGAAACAGTGAGAAATATTATCCCTAAATAAATGGTAAATGATAAATAAATAGCAAAGCAATAGCTTGTTTACAGATGAAATTTGGATCATTTCCATTAGGCTTTTGAAAAACAACGAAAGTGAGAATCCATTCACAGCATAAACAAAAGTAGATCCATGGGCAGCTAGGTACAGAAAAGAAAAAAAAATTTTTTTTTTTTTTTTGTTTTTTTCAAGACAGGGTTTCTCTGTGTAGCCCTGGCTGTCCTGGAACTCACTCTGTAGACCAGGCTGGCCTCGAACTCAGAAATCCGCCTGCCTCTGCCTCCCAAGTGCTGGGATTAAAGGCACGCGCCACCACTGCCCAGCGGAAAAAAAATTTTTTTTAAGTCAAAACACAAGAAAGCAAAGCTCTGGCTGATGAGATCGCTCAGTGGTTAAGATCACTAACTGCTCTTCTGAAGGTCCTGAGTTCAAATCCCAGGAACCACATGGTGGCTCACAACCATCCATAATGAGATCTGACCCACTCTTCTGTTGTGTCTGAAGACAGCTACAGTGTACTTACATATAATAATAAATAAATCTTTGAGCCGGAGCTAACCGGGCCAGGGGCAAGCAGAGGTCCTGAGTTCAATTCTCAGCAACCACATGGTGGCTCACAACCATCTGTACAGCTATAGTGTACTCATATACATAAAGTAAATAAATAAATCTTAAGAAAGAAAGAAAGAAAGAGAGAGAGAGAAAGAAAGAGAGGGAGAAAGAAAAGAGAGAGGGAGAGAGGGAGAGAGAGAGAGAGGAGAGAGAGAGAGAGAGAGAGAGAGAGAGAGAGAGAGAGAGAGAGAGAGAGAGAGAGAGAGAGAAGGCAAAGCTCCTTGTCCCAGCCGGGGCAGCTCCCTGTCTGAGCCGGGGCAGCTCCGAGAGCTCTGCTCTTTCACCAATGTGGGAAGATGCTCTCCTGGAACTGGAAGCTGACAGTGAGTCAGGAAGGAGTCTCAGGATGCTACTGCTTCTTGAAGTCCCAGGCTGAGCACCAAGCTCAAAGCAGGGCACCTGGCTTCTCCGGACCTTATTTCCACACCGGTAAATACAGATTCTTATGCTGGGGATGATGGCCTAGCCTATAATACCTGTGCTCTGGAGGCTGAGGCAAGAGTTGAATATAAGGCTAGCCTGATCTACACAAAGAAAGCTAGTCTCAAATAAGTAAATAAATAAATAAATGAATAAATAAACTAACTAACTAACTAACATTTAAAATGAAATATGTTATGAGGACTAAATGATATAATGCTTGTATATCAGCTTTTATGGAATACCTAACTGCATATATATTATATATTATATAATATTATATTAAAAAGATGACAGCCAGTTATATCTCAGAGGTAAGGGTATAGTTTGTGGCTTTAGGGTTTTCCCTTTTAACTGTAGGTTCTAATAACTCTGCAATAAGCATGTTCTGTTTTTAAAAATAAAAGGGAAAACAAGTTATTTTTAAGTTTAAAATACTTAAAAATCTCACCACTGGAGAATATTTTTGGTCATACAAAAATATTCATGATCTACTATTAAGAGTTTTCTAAGCAAAATAATTTGGATTATGAAAATATTTATTATTTTCCTGTGTGTATGTGAGTGTGTGTGAGTGTGTGCGCGTGTGTGTGTGAGTGTATGTGTGTGAGTGTGTGCGCGTGTGTGTGTGAGTGTATGTGTGTGTGAGTGTGTGTGTGAGTGTGTGTGTGTATGTGTGTGAGTGTGTGCGCGTGTGTGAGTGTGTGTATGTGTGTGTGTGTGTGTGTGAGTGTATGTGTGTGTGTGTGTGTGTGAGTGTATGTGTGTGTGAGTGTATGTGTGTGTGAGTGTGTGTGTGTGTGTGTGTGTGTGTGTGTGTGTATGTGTGTGTGTGTGCATCTCCTCCAGGGAAGAATGAAAAACTCACAGTAGCCACAGCCCCTGTCTCAGGTCTGTGTTACATGTGATTTTGACTTTATTTCTTGTTATCTTCTATTTCCTAAATCTTTCACAAAGTTGTGATTCTTAGCAATTACAGGGGAAAATATGGGTCTTTTCTTTTTTTTTTTAAGAAGAACACAGTATGATTTTTAACAAGATCAAACAGAGCTTTTCATCTCAAACAGAAGGGAAGAAAAGGTTTTTCCAGATTAAAAGGTAAAAAGAATAAAGTGGGTCCCAACTAATGTCCTATATTTTTCTTGGCAATAGAAGGCGAGGGAGAGGATGGTTTAGGCTTTGAAACAGTTGTGAGAAATGAAGAGGTCTAATTAGAGAGATTTTTTCTTTTAAGGGAACACGGATGAAGGCCTAACTAACCTCATAGTGTGAAGTAGAGCCTCATGCTCCCAGCATGTAGCAGCACAGGGTTGGGAATAGGGAGTTTCATCTAAGGCTGATGAGAGACCACACAGGAACCACCACACATAGCAAGTCTGGAGGGCTTCCCATCAGAACACTGGCAACGGTTCTCATCTTACCTGACTTTTAAAGAGTTGGTGGATGCCAACCACACATGGTCATACTTGTAATCCTAGTACTCGAGGCTGCCGCAGGAGAATTATGAATTTGAAGCCAGTCTGGATTATGTAATGAGACCCCTGAGTCAAACAAATGAACAAACGAAGAAACAAAACAAAGAAACAATAAGATGGAAGAATAGACTCACACAGAGACACGTTATAGTTGACCATAGCATGGTATCTCCAAAGGGTTATGTATTAAATCCTTGGTCCTATCACCAGTCACACTACTGAGAGACAGTGGAGTCTTTAATACATGGGGGCTAGAGGGGTATGTGTAAGGTGCTAGGTATCAAGCCCAGGGTATTGTGATTTGAATGTGAAATGTCCCCATATGTTCATGTGTCCAACACTTGGTCCTCGGCTGATGGACATATTTTAGGTCTTAGAAGCTTTAGGGGTGAAAGCTTGCTGATGGAAGTGGGTGAGGGGAAGTGAGCTTTAATATCTGAGAGCAGGTTCCACTTCCTGTCCACTCTGCTTCTTAACTTTAGGTACAATATGACCATGCACCTCCTGAAACTATGCCTTTCCTTCAATGATAGACTGTATCTCTTCAAACTGTGAGCCAAAATAAAAAAAAAAAAAAAAAACCATACCCCCTTAAGTTGCTTTGTGTCAGGTCTTTGGTCATAGCAATAAAAGTAACTAATGCACTAGACAAGCATTCCACCATGGAGCTACACCCCAGGCCTAGTTTAGGCTTTTAGATCGTGGGGAGTATGTTCTTAAAGAGACTGTTGGACCCTAACCTCTTTTCTTTCTCCTCTCTCTTGCTTTCCAGCTATATGATAAGCAGGTTTGCTCTGGGAACATGTTCCCACCATTATCACAGGGCCAAATGCAATATAACTCAGCAAGAGTCTGTAAGACTAAGATCCAAAATAGCCCTTTCCTCTTAACAAGCTAATTATCTCAAGTAGAGTGACAAAAAGATAACAAACTCAGCTGGAATTGGTTATTGATTAATTTTTTGGCAACAAAATAGATGGAGTTTTTAATAATGCAACCAACTCAGGCAAATATATAAAAGTAAACTCTCCTCCCAGAATTTCCCTGGAGATGCCCTTTGTCGACATTTTTAGTCAACACTGTCCGGTAGATATGACATTACCCATCCTACCAACCAGCCTAGGAGTGATCACAACTCAATACTATTTCACTATTTGGTCAAATATGTCTCAATTAGGAAGAATCCAATGCCTCCCCAGCCACTTAAAGGCATCCCAAACACATTCTCGGGCTTTGCTCTTGTTATCAATGTTGTGGTCCCTGGGCATGTTATTACTGCAACTTACTTTGTTCATTTCATTGCTGAAAGAAATCACTGGGAAGAATTCAGCCTGCATGGTTCAGTGTGTTGCATCGAACAGCCCCATTCTCCCGATCCTTGCCTCCTCTGTGTTGCTGAGTCTGAGTTCTAATGTAAGACTTCTCTGTTGTTGTTGAGAAAGGCTCTTACTCTCTTGAACCAGGCTTTTCTGGAGCTTGTAGCTCAGGCTGGCTCAAACTCAAGGGAGTCCTCCTGAGTTCTGGAGTTACAGGCACAAGCCACTACTCCCAGCTAGACTGGTGGAACTGTAGGTTTGTGTTTGTTTATTTGTCAACTTTTTTCAGTACTGGGGGCTGTAGCTAGAGCTTCCATACATGCAGGGCAATCCCTGTCACAAGCTGTTTTCCCAGTCAGAGCTCATCTTCCTCCAACTGAGCTGTTTCCTTAAACGCAACAGTGCCATATTTTGGCATTGCCTGAACTGAAACACATCACAGCAGATCCGGGGAGGGCTCCCTTCTTGCTGCCCTCAGCTGCCGTACTTCCTGGTGTGTGCATTTAGAGAAAGATGGAGCTCTCTGGCATATCTTTGTACAAGGACACTAATTACATTAGATCAGGGCCCCAGCCTTATAACTTCATATTCCAGATGTAGTCATAATAGGGGATTAGAGCTTTTAAGTATGAAATGGTGGATAGGAAAATGAAGCATCCTAATCAACCAATGAATGTTGGTTGTGTTCAGCACTTCCTCTCATGCTACACCCACACCAACTCTATGACTACCATTGTTCGCTTGGATCATATGTCTTCTCAAAGCTTTCAAAGAGCAGACCTCTTGCTATATCTTTGTCCACTACAATGTTGGAATCCTGTCCAGACCCTACTTAATTTTTTAAAGATTTACTTATTTATTTATTTGTTTATTTTTATTTATTTAATGTATATATGAGTACACTGTAGCTATAATGATGGTTGTGAGATATCATGTGGTTGCTGGGAATTTGAATTCAGGATCTCTGCTGCTCCAATCGGCCATATTTGATCCGCAGACCCTACTTACAAGGGACAAAGGGGGCAACTGTTTTTGTTTTTTACAGGTCCCATCTTTATTCGCTTCTTCCTAAAATAAATAAGATAACATTCACTTTGGGGAAGTGACAGATAACCAGCCACAAAATCAAATGACATTTGCTTCCAAAATGTAATTTGCCACTACTGCAGAATGTATCTTCCTTGGTGCCATGGGCCTGGATGTTTGACTCGTAATTGTTGCTTCTCCCAGAACTGCTAGGGGTTCACTTAATGGTTAACAGTCTCAGTCTCAATTGTAACAAAGTAAAGAGAAAGGAGCTGCACTGATTACTACTAACGGCTGCTTAGCGTGGCTAATGCTCCCTTCCCTGTGCATCCTATGTGTGAGCCTCAGATGGTTTCTTCAGAGCGGTCAAGGATCAGGGACTGAAGGTACATTCAACAAAGGATACCTCTTGCTCTTGAGTTTCCATGATAACTCTGTCCTGCACCTCGGAGATTTCCTTCTTCACATTAGTTTGCTGGCTGCCAATAAAGGTTTTGTGATGTTTACTCAAGTTGTTGGCTTTCTTCAAAAATGTGTCACACATACCTTTAGCGTCTTCAAGCTTGGTTTCATGATCTGCTATAGCCGTCTGTAAACTCTTCATTTGCTGCTGTTATAAACCTGAGGTGTTCTTCTTGGTCCCTTGTGCTGCCCACCTCACTGAAGCTCTTCTGGTACAGGGACCCAAACCTTTCACAATACACAGACTTAATTAAGATCCTGCCTTGACTTCTGCTGAGCTTTCAAAATACCCTGGAGCTTTTCATTCAGGCATTCTGAAAGAGGCATTCACATCCTTTTCAAACTGCTTCCTCTTTTCTGTAAGAAACTGGGGTAACATCACCTTCGAAATCCTGCACCATCTTCTGAACAGGCTCCCTGGCCTCTTGCACATCTGATCCTGAGGAATGGCTGCCCATCTCACTGGTACCAACTGCTGGATTGTCCACAGGGCTGACCGCATCTGGGTTCTTGGAGTCATCTGATGGGAGGGTCTTCTCTACCTTCGGGCACTGAGCAGTTTTCTTCATGCCCTTCTGTTCCTTGCTTGACATGGCTGGAACCTCCCTGGGTCAGACAGGACTCCATTAAGGGTGGGCACGGCTATTCTGGGCAATTGTTAAAATTAAAGAAATAATGTGAGCTCTTGTGTTAAAATAACCACGGTTGAAAATTAAATTCTATAAAGGTAGAATTGTATAAATAAGATTTAAAACGCTACATAATGTCTGACACCCATCAGTCTCCACTTACTACACAAGAGATGTTTCTCACACAAAAGTGCACCTTCATTGGCATTCATATTGCCATTGTAAAACGCAATGGTAGAGACACCATCAAGTGGTGAGCTACTGTACACCCCTACCCAGATTTGTGTTCAGTGAGGCTGGGTTACTTTGAAATTCATGGAGAGAGTATACATGCTATAAACTTGAGTACACACTGCAAATCAGGGCCCCTGGTCAGAACTTGTCTTTAGTCTCCATCAGCAGGTCACTCAGAGTCTGTATTGTCATTGGATTCCAGGGCTGGGCACCCAATGAATGCTGAAAGGATGGTGGGGAGAAAAGGATAAGGCAGGGTTGACAGGGTTGACAGTAACAACAGGAGGATGCTGGGAGGGCGGGGCATCACTCCTGCCTGCACCTTGCCGACCACAAGGCCTGCAGCCTCAGCTGTGTTGTTTCCTCTGCTGCAGCTTTCTCGTGTTGGCTTCTGCACGTTGTGCAAAAGAGCACGATGTGGTCCAGTGAATGTGTGTTTCCTATTTCTGAACTCTGTTGCTTCATCACATTTCAAAAGAGGTGTAAATTTTACAATCCGGTTCATTCCATTAGAGATAGCGATGTGGCAATGCCCACTGCAGAGTCTATATTTACCATACACGACGTATTTACTACTAGATCCAGAGGAAGGTAGGCAGGGTGGGGTCACTTTGTGGCAAGGTGGCCTTCACCACAAGTTCCGTTCCCATATGCTTTCTTTCCAGTGCTGTGCAGAAAAGAGAACTAGATTGTGCCCTCCAGGCTGGCTACTATGCACAGAAGAACAGTGGAAATTATGCTCAGAAACTGCCAAAGCTGGAAATAATTTTGTATGAGTGCTTATAGGCAGTATTTCCTCAGAGCATTTTTAGTGTTTATGTCTATTAAGCATTGTATAATTTTCAGGGCTTGGAATGTGGCTCAGTGGTAGAACACTCACCTAGCATAAATAAAGCTCTAGTTTTTATCCCCATCATTGAAAAAATGTAAACATATATATATATATACATATATATATAAAGTATACCTATATAACTGGTGTACATATAGGCATATGTATATATTAAACAGTTTCTGTTCTTAATTTTTTTTAAAGGAGGTTTTGTTATGTATCCCAGGCTAGCCTAAAAACTGTGTAGCCCAGGCTGTCCTTGAACATATGACAATCCTCCTGCCTCAGTCCCCTGAGTGTTGAGATTATAGACATGAGCCACTAGATTATAGACATGAGCAGCTAAAATAAATTCTGAAACAGAGTCTCACTGTGTAGCCCAGGACAGCCTCAAACTCAAGATCCCCTTACCGCAGTCTCCCAGATGGTGGAATTGTAGGTTTGTGCTATCATACTTGGTCTAGTTTCCTTTTGTTACATCAAAATGGGGAAACAACTAGGAAAATGAAAAATGAGGCAGAATCCCAAAACAGCAGCAAAGTCTGGAAAGAAAATGACAGAGAAGCTTATATTATCATTACAACCATGTTTAGAATTCTTTAGTGAGCTGCTATCAATGACGTCCTTTCCCAGGAGAATTATCTTTGTCAATAAACTTTGAAGGTTCCTAGTCCCATGTTTGGCAGACAAAATCATGTCAACTCATGCACTGGATGATTGATTAGTAGAGAACATGTCTGTTCAGCCCTCTTGCACCAGGACCTGGGGTGGCACAACCTGTGTCCTCTGTATCCTATATGCATGTTCTGATTCTTAGACAATAGACAGATGGATAGATAGATAGATGATAGATAGATGATAGATAGATAGATAGATAGATAGATAGAAATGATAGATGAGATAGATAGATAGATAGATAGATAGATAGATAGATAGATAGATAGATAGATAGATAGATAGATGATAGACAGACAGATGGGTGGGTGGGTGGGCAGACAGACAGACAGAGAGATAAAATACTTGTGAGACTGGAGAACTGCTCCCATGGTTAAACACTTGCCAGCAAATTCTGTGTGAGAGAATGGGAATTCAGATCCCCAGAAACCCATGTAAATGCCATGTGGGTGTGGTAGCCTGCCTGTGATTTCAGCTCAGAAAGTACAGGCAGGTAAGCCCCAGAGCAAGCTGTCTGTCAAGAGGAGACATATCCATGAGCTCTGGGTTTCCTTGGGAGTCTGGGTTTGATTGGAACACCTTTCCCCAGTGAGTAAGGTGGAAGGGCCAACAAGGATGATTCCCTACACAAATCTCTGCTCTCCACATGCACACATACACACATACATCCATACACATGGTAACCCCCACATGCTAACACGTATATACACATGTGCATGCATAACACACACACATAAACACACTGAAGAAAGAAAGATACTCAAAATGCAAATTGCATCTGCATTGAACATGTGCAGTCTTTCTTGCTACTCTTCCCCAAGCAATATGGCACTCACGTAGCATTTTTGTTATTCAGTGTTAGAAGTGACTTAGGGATAGTATATGCAATTAATATATAGAAGACACATGAGCCCTCATGGGTTTTGGTTTCTCAGAGGGTTCAGGATCCAGTCTCTGTAGACACAGAGAATGACTAATTAGAAGTACATCTTTCCATTGGGACTCTCTGGGTCAGGCCCTGTAATGATGGACCTTCTACACAAGGTTGGACAGTGTGATCAAGTTTACTATATGTAAAGAATGTTCCCAACCATCCTAATCTATGCTTTGGTAGCCACTGCTCTCTTAGATGTCATCCCTCCTTGATGTGACCCTCCTAACGTGTCTGGTGAACCTCAGAGAATGTCTGGGAACTGATGGCTTATTCATCTGGAAAATGTCCAAAATGTCTGTGAAGACTGACTGGCATCAGGCCTCCAGTGAGAAACTCAAGTAGTCTTTGCTGTATAGGTCTCACACTAGAGTGAGTAGACTGCCTTATGAACTGAGAGATGAGACCTAGAGTTTTGGATCCAATGTCATGGCTGGCTTCCAAGACTGCAAGGATCAGCAAAGAAAGTAGGAAATTTGAGAACCCAGAACCAAGCATCAGGTCCTGCGCACCAAGCTGCGCCTGCTCTAACACAGAATGCCTGTCCTTTGGGTACACCTGGATTTATTTTCCTTTCATGAAGATGGAGTGGTTCAGTTATGTCTGTAGGAAGCATCTACAGTTTTAGTCACTAGCCCTGGGAAATGTGCTGGCTCATTTCCATGACACTGCCACATGATGTGTACCCTGTCACCCAGTTTCCTTGTCCTGAATGTCCTATCCGTAAAATGAGTTTCCTTCTTACCTCAAAAGAAGCCAGAAAATAAAGGACGATGTATCCCCGAGTCCTTAGGAAAACATGCTCTTTTATCCTCTTTAATATCATCATCATAAAGCACCCTAGGACCCAGGAGTACACCATCAATTGCAAGACTCACATTTTCCCAAGGGGAGGGCAGAAGAGAAGCATAGCTTCAGGACCTGGAGACAGACATGAGTGGGAGGGTGATTGCCTGTATGCATGAGGCCCTGGGCCAATCCTGAGCACAAAAATAAATAAATAAATAAATAAATAAATAAATAAATAAATAAATAAATATAAATAAAAATAAAAATTCAAACAAATTATTTGAGCTACCAGTGGTCCAAACCTGTATTCTCATCACTTAAGGAGACTGAGGCAGGAAGATTGCTGTAAATTCAAGGCTAGCCTGATCTACACAGACAATACTAATCCAGCCAGTACTACAAGGTAGGACCCTGTATTTAAAACCAAAACGAAACCAAGCAGAAAGCATTTGTCTTCTAAGGCAGGCCTTGTCAACACACCCCTTCATAGTCAAGAACTGACCAGGACTGTTTTCAGATTATATCCATACAGTCTATACAAGTTACTTTACCACAATGTCTTTAGCAGCCACCACCCAGTGAGAGACAAGCCTCCAGTGCCATTCCAAGAACAACCAGCATCAGCACCCTGGTTGTAACATCAAGGAAGTTGTACCAGCCTATAAATAACGACTCTGAAGCCATAGAGAGCTGCCGGAAGCAGGCTGTTTGTCATGGACATGGGGTCATATCTCGATTGTGCAGCATCTAGTAACAAAGACTGGCTGCACATCGGCCCAGCCGCTGCCTTCTTCTCTTCATCCATGATGTTTGAGCCTTCCTCTCTTTGGCAATACTCTATAAGAATCTCTGAGTGACCCCAGAAAATGCAGCCACTCTTCCAGGCTGTGGACGCCACCTCCTGAGATTGCCCCCAAGAGCATGAGAGCTTAAGAACACTGGCTAAGTTGTGTGTGGTCTCTGTCGGCCCCTCTCCTTCACCACGGATGCTTTGTGACACCACCACCCCACCCCACCCCCACCCCACCCCCCGCGGACGCTCCTGCAACAAGTCTCTAGAATGTTAGAAAGTGCACAGCTGGTGTCTGACAAGTCCTCGCTGGAGACATACCACCTCCTCTCTGATGTGTGCCAGCTCCTTCTTCTCCTGTTTTCCTTGTTTATTTCTTGGCAGAATCTAATCCTCAGGAAGCTGGCCCAATCTATTCCAACAAACCTTACTCTAAGGTTTCCTGAAAAGTACTGAGGCCCTCCCAAGCAGACACATGGAGGAGTGTCTCGCACCTTCCAGAGACAACACCCTCCACCCCTTGCATTGCAAAAAGTGAGGCTTATGGCTGGGTTTAAAACCCTTAGGTGTTGTGTTTTATAAAAAAAGATAAGGAGAGAAGGAATATATTCGGTGGATGTGTAGTCAGATGTGAGGGAAGGGAGTCCCTCTGCGGGCCCATGCTGAGGCACCCCTTCCCCCTGAGGGACCAGCCACAAGACCGTATGGTATAGTATAGAATAGAGTTTATTCAGGGCATGGGGAGGGGAGATGAGAGAGTAGAGGAGTAGAGGCCGGCCATGAGCACGTGGAGAGAGGCGGGGAGGGGGATGAGGGGAAACAGGGAGCAGCAAGGAGACAGAGCAAGAGCAAGAAAGCAAGAGAGAGCGGAGGGGGCAAGCAGCCCCTTTCATAGTCATTCTGGCGCACCTGACTGTTGCCAGGTAACTGAGGGGCGGAGCCTAAACAAAATACTAACGTCAGGTACTTCTGGGATTTTGGGAGAATTCTAAACTCTGTAGTAAATCCATGTGGATACGTTGGCTTTGTTACCCCTGTGCTTTGAAAACTGAGGCAGGAGGATTCCATCCTAGTCTATTTAGTGAGTTCCAGGCCATCCTAGGAATGAGACCATGTCTCAAAAAAAAAATTAAAAATTAAAAATAAAATAAATAAATAAATAAATCTACAATAACAACGACTGAACACCTCCCACATTGTGATGGTGTTGTTAGAGTTTTGACTTTGCAGTCTTGGTTTCTATGGCCTTCTGCCCTATTCCACTATAAAACGCAGTAGCTTTTCTTTCTTGTTTTTTTTTTCTTCCTGCCCCAGCCCCCGCCTGTTCTCAGGTTTACACCCTTGTTTATGAGCCTGGGTTCAGTGCGTTCAGCTGTCTGTGGCCTCCGGTAAGGTGGGTGGCACTCTTAACACACTGGTCGTGCTTCTAGGAAGCAGAGGTTTTGTTTTGCAGAGATGAAACCACCTTTGTTATGTTGATTCCTGTCAGCCGTCAGAAATCAGAGACCACCCCTGGAAGGAGCCTAGGGCGGGGCCAAGGCCCCAGCCGTGCTGCAAAGGCTTCAGCACAATAAAGTTTTTCCATAGCAACCTGAGCTCTTATTTAAAAGGAGAATTTTCTTCTAAATGGTAGTCAGTGAAAATAGACTCCCTCCTGCGCCTAACCTGAGGACCGGGAGAGCAGGAGAGGAAGCAGCCCTGCTTAGGGCAGTTCCAGCCTGAAGGCTTTCTCCAAGGCCTGGCAGGGATGTAACCTGCTGGCACCATGTCCACACTTTCCTTCCTCAGCCTTCTCCTCCCCCTCCTCCTCCCTCTCTCTCCTCTCCCTCCTTTCTCCCTCTTCCCTCTCCTCTCCCTCCTCTCTTCCCTCTCCCTCTCCTCTCCTCTCCCTCCTTCCTCCCTCCTCCCTCTCCTCTCCCTCCTCTCTTCCCTCTCTCTCCTCTCCCTCTTTTCTCCCTCCTCCCTCTCCTCTCCCTCCTTTCTCCCCCTCCCGTCCCTCTCCCTTCTCTCTCCTTTTGATTTCCTCTTCCTCTGTTGGTTAGTTCCTTCCTTAGGTTTTCATTTGAAACAGCTTCTTTCTTTGCTAAAGTTCGAGGTTGCCGGCTGGCACAGGAAGAAGGGAGAACAGAGCGACTGTCCACCCCACCAGCCTGGTGGATTGGAACTGGCTCTGTCTTCTGGGAGGAGACCAGCTTTTGTTGCTCTGGTTCTTAGAAGCTGAAAACTTGCTGCCAACCTAAGGCAAAGCAGGGGATATTTAGAGGCCAGAGTCAGGGGTCACGGGCCCTCTTCCTCAGGGCAAGGCCCCCATAATGCTGGGGCATAGTCTCTTTAGTTTGGTATTTAGCCTTTAATTGCTGCTTTCTTTTTATTTTGTCCGGTTTTTCAAACCAGTCTCATGTATACCAGGTTGGCCTAGAACACTGTTATGTAGTTGAGATAACCTGATACTTCTGAGTGCTGGGAGTACAAGAGTATACCTACCCCAAAGCCTGGTTTATGTGTTCTGGGCTTCTTCATCCATGATTCTCCAGCTGAGCCACACCCTCAGCCCTCACCATTGCACCCTTCAGCCTGTCAGTGGGCAAGATCGGGGAGAATGGGGGTTTCTCGGTCTGCAATGCTTCATTTTCTCCAAAGCAATTCAACCTCTTCTCAGCTGTCTGCATGTGCTGGGTGTAGCAGGTTTAGGGCTCATCCAATGAACAGGGAGCCCAAGAGTGACAGTGTGAGTGTGGCAAAAGTGGTGGACCTTGTCTACAGCACCCTCCTCTGCCCACAGCAATGACAGGCACGGAGAACTGGGGGTTCTGGAAAGGACTGTTTCTAGACCTCCTCCAACAGAATCTTTGAACTAACCAGATGCAAAAAGTATTTCCCTTTCAAAAGAGGAATATTGTTTTCTTCCATGGAATCTGGATGTGGAGTGTGGGTGTTGTTTTGTTTTTACATTTATTTTTTATTTGTGTGTGTGTGTGTGAGAGAGAGAGGGGGGGAGGGAGAGGGAGAGGGAGAGGGAGAGAGAGAGGGAGAGGGAGAGAGAGAGAGAGGGAGGGAGAGAGCGCTATGGGGAAGCAGTTGCTTTGGGAAGCCATGAGAGGGTGTTGGATCTCCTGGAGCTGGAATTACAGGGTAAGCCACTCAGTGTGGGTGCTGGGGACCAAACCTGGGTCCTCATGTGAAAGCAGCTGGACCATCTCTCAACTCCCTTCTTTGGAATCTTTGAAAAACTTTTCTTTCAAGTTATTTTTCTGTCCTTAGCATGTCACTTAGTGACTTAGAGATCAGTAAGATGCAAATATTGAAGAACTATCACACAAGGAAGACGTTTTCTTGCGCTGGTGAAATGGCTTAAGAGATAAAAGTGCTTGCTGCCAACAATGAGGACCTATGCTTCATCCTCAGGACCCACATGGTGGAAGGAGAGAACCAACTCTGAAAGTTGCCCCTTTGGCCTCGATGCAAACACTTTGGTGCCCTCCTACCACCTATACCTTACCTGCCCCTGCACAAGCAAATATGTAAATGGAAACAAAAATTAGAATTTTCAAAGCATTATTATGTTCAAGTCCTGAATTCTGAATTCTTGTGTCCTTGCTTCTCGGTGGAGGAAGTTTGGGATTTGGGCGATTTATCTAAAAATTCTTATTACATGCATTTATTTACTCTGTGTATATATGTGTATGGTATAGGCAGTATGTGGAGTGTGTATGAAGGTCAGAGGACAACTTGTGAAAGTTGGTCCTCTCCTTCTACCATGGGGGGTGGCCTGAAGATCAAATTGAGGCTTTTACCCAGTAAGTCACTACACTGGTCCTCATTCCTACTACTTCTTATCATAAATTTTAATAGTAACAGGATATAATTTCTAGGGTAGTATTTTATATTAGTATCATCATATATATACCATTATATATAGATATATATCATATATATCATACAAATGATATGTATATACATATCATTTGTATAAAAATAGATCCACACTCTTTGAGACTTGAAAATGTACATTATGATTCCTTTTGCTTGTTAAACCTGCATTTCTAGTCTATCTTACCCCACAGTTTTAAATTAATTTTTATAACAACATTCCAGATAGATTGACCAAGTAGTATCTTAAACTTCTTGTGAGATTCCTGGAACAGCTACAGTAAATATGATGTGGGTGCTGGGAACCCAACACAAGTCCTCTGGAAGAACAGCAAGCATTCTTAAATGCTGAGCCATCTCTCCAATACCAGCTTCTAACACCTTTCAGTGCGTGGCACTGGGCGTTGGACTTAGCTCATGTCAGGTAAGCACTCCACCGCCAAAGCCTAATTTTTAAAAATTGTTAAGTTTTTTCTAGTGTACAATTTTAAATTTCCTTTTACTAAATCTAAAATACATTTTTTTAAAGTGATTGTCCGAGCATTGTGCTATCTTAGCTAAAAACTAAGTAGGGTTTAGTATTGCCTTAATGTCAAGAGCGCAGACTCAGGATCTGAGCCTTTACAATCTTCTTCTGCTCCTTTTGCCAGAGTATTAGCATATGTAAATATCGTGTCTCGGGGGCGTGGTAAAGGTTGTTTATCGAGTTGCATTTTAGAGAGGATGAGAAGAGTTAGAAACAACAGCACACCCACCTTTCTTCTGGATTTACAAAGTCCTGACTTCACTGCTCTCTCCTCCGTTTTCTTACATCTTGAGTCACTGCCCAGTGTCCTTGTGTTCAACATGCAGGACTTCCTCTACCATTTCGGTCTTCGCCCTTTATCTTTTTCTTGAAAGGTCGACTGTATTATCAGTAATGGTGCATCGGCCTTGTCTGGGGAAGCTTTGGAACTCCATTGTGGTTGAGAGAGAGCACGAAGGCCCAGATTGGATCTTGACATTGCATTTACATAGGTAGTATATAGTTTGCATACAGTAAGTGGTATTGGTGAAGATTGTTTTAGTTTGGGACAGCTTGGGGGAGGGCTGAGTTCTCCCTTAGTGTAGCCACTGATAATTATTCCATTTTACAGACTCCATGTTCAGATTCAAAGCCTGTACTCCCAGCACTCGAGAGGCAGAGACAAGTGGATCTCTGTGATGCTAGGCTGGTCAACAGAGTGAGTTCCAGGACAGCCAGAACTGCACAGAGAAACCATGTCTCAAAACAAAATAAAACAACTCCCCTATCCCCACCCCTAAACAAACAAAAAGTCAGTAGTTGAACATTAACCACTCCAAGGAATCAACTCTGGACTCACAGTTCTGAACTCACCGACCATACCCAATGTCAGTCTTTCCTGGGGTGTTGGGGGGCTTTTATGGGTTGTTCTCCTTTCTAGGGAATACATTTGTTGAATGAGCAGTTGCCTTGTAATCTTAGTGAAGAAAATCCATTGTTGACAAAAAAGAAAAAGGAAGGAAGTAAGTTTATTCAGGAGAAAATATGGCCACAGAGACTTAGGTTAGCCCAAACTGCATATACAATGTGAAAGCAATATCATAACGTTTTTATCATAACAAAATAAAGAAAGATATGCATCAAGACACTTCAAATTCTTTGGTGGGATGGATCGTCATGGAGGCAGGTTACAACCAAGTGGAGAGGCTCCACTCCAGCCTCAGATACTGTGTGATGACTCTTAGCTTTGGGGCGGGGAGAAGCCAGTGATCTGCTCAGTTAATACATTCCTCAGGAAGACTAGTGCTTCATACAGACATCCCAATGGTTCTCCCAGTGCTCACAAAGTCTCTAGGTCAGGAAGAGAGAAGGGCAATAAATGGCTAGTAAGAGGACTGAAGATGGCCCAAGATAATTTGACTCTGGACCTGCAACATTCCAAACTCTCCACAATAATTGAAACTCTCAATCAGTTAATCCTGCCAAAAGCCCATATACTCTAAAGTTGGAACAAGAAGCAAGAAGCCCAAAAGGCCTGGGGAGGGCTGTTATTCCCTCTTTGAAACACTGGGACAGCCGTACTGTCGGCAGCCATGATCTTGTGGTCACAGCACTTTGCAATTAGACACATCTCATGTGTATCTTTACTGGCAAAGCCACCCAAAGAAAAGGTTATTTCTGGCTTTGCAATCTTTTCAGTTTCCCCCCCACTCCATGATTCCAGCTACTCCACACAGTTTCATTTCTTCTCTCCTACCCTGTTCTTCTTTCTACTTCTTTTACATCTACTTAGTTCAGCTTCTTTCCCCTGTTCTTAAGTTGGTGAATCTGAAAAAAAAATTGTTGAAAAAAATTGCTGAAGAGATGCTTCAGCACTTAAGAGCACTGGCTGCTCTTGTAGAGGACCTGGATTTGGTTCCCCACAGCCACATGGGAGCTTACGACCTTCCATAACATCAGTCCCTGGAATCTGATGTCCTCTTCCAATCTCCATAGGTACCAGGCATGCGTATGGTATTCATACATAATGCAGGCAAAACACATGGTTATACATATACATACATATGCACAAAATATAAATAAATTGCAGACTGAGATTATTGCAACCTAATTCTTCATACCAAAAAATAATAATCTTTTGTTAATATTCCTGCTCACACATAGATGCACCAAACACAGATATTTTTACCTCAGAGCTTCCCACTGCGGCTAAGTTCTGGTAGCTATATCATTATGGTTTTCCAAATGAATGAATGAATGAATGAATGAATGAATGAATGAATGCAAGAAGGAAGCAGTTTCTCAAGGCAGGCCTTGCACATTTGTCACCAGACTTAGAGTACCCAAATGTTGCCCATCCCTGTGTGTATGGCCTTATGAAGGTCTACAGTTAGACTTAGTCCATGTGTGACCAGTCAGCCTTTGATCCAAGTGCCTGAGGTGCATCCTCACATTGATTGGAAGCAGATTATGTTAGTATCCTCTTAAACTGCTTTTATTGCTGTTGGCCTCACTGAGAAGCTGCGGCTTCTCTGCTCTCCTTTCAGATTTATCCCTTCCTTCTTAGTCACAGCTCCCTCTGCACAAAGAAATGACGAATGTCTGAGACGGTAAAGGGCAATTACTTCAATCTGATCACTGCACATTGGATACATGCATTTAAATATCACAGTGTACTCCGTAAAATACATAATTGCAATGTGTCAAATATGATTTTTAAAAAAGTGTGTTGTAAAATAAGAGTGATTAGCACTGTGGGTTGGAGATATGGCTCTCAGCAGCTAAAATGCTTACCACGCAAGCACGGGGGCAGAGTACAGCTCCCTAAACCCTTACAACTGGGTTTCCGACCTAGAAAGGCAAACACGTGGGATCCCCAGAGAAGGTGGCTAGAGAGACTAGCCATGTAACTGAGGTGGCTTAAAAGGAAAAGTGGAACATCAGTTGAAGAAGATTTCTAACATCAACTTTAGGTTTCCAAACATGTACACACACACACACACACACACACACACACACACACACACACACACGCACACCCCACAGAGTGACACAGGAAAAAAATGAAAAAAATAAATAAATAATGTCAGTTTAGGTCCTCATCCTGCCACCATCTAGAATCACCTGGGAAGAGAGCCCCAATGCAGGCCTGTCTAGATCAGGTAATCTCATGAGCATGTCTGTGGCGGTTCTTCCTGGTTGTGTTAAGTCAGGTGAGAAGGCCCACTTCTATAGCTGGTACTATTCCTTGCGTTTGGGTCTTGAACTGTGTGCAGATAGAGAGGAGCCTGAGCAAAAGCAAGTTCTCATTCTCTCTCTGCTCTTCACGATGACTGCGAAGTCCAGCCTTGACTTCCTGGAAATGATGCCCTGTGTGCCTAACGATCCTTCCTCCCTTAAAGTTACTTTTGTCAAGTGTTCAACAGAAACAAGCATACTCCTGTATCTCTTTCCTTCCCATCTCCCTGTTCCTTCCTCTCTGCTTCCTGGTCCACTGAAATGTGACCAAGCAACTGCCACATACATACGCTGGAGCCAGTGATCACCATACCCTCCCTGCCCCAATGAACTATAACTCAGAAACCATTAACCCAAATATGCCTCCCCTCCCTGACATTGCCTTTTATCTGCTATTTGGTTGCAACAATGAAAAAAAAAAGTAACTAATTCAGGGCTCATGAAAGAGATAGCTCTTGAACTAAGCTCCAGCGATGAGTAGACATTGTCCAAGATGGGAGACCAGACAAGAGAAGAGGGGCCTTCTGGATAGAGGAAGCCATGTAAGCAAAGACTTGAAATGTTTGCAGTTGGGGAACTGAAAACAAAGCCCATTCCCCTTATTCCTCATAGATATTCTAGACATCATGCTGTAGTATTTAAGGATGTGGACTCTGAGGCCTGAGTCAAATGTCAGCCTCTCCACCACTTACCAAACTCAAGATTTGGGCAAGCCACTCTACTCTTTGGACCTTAAACTAAATTGCAGATAATAATTATACCTGTATATAGGCTTGGTGTAAAAATTCAGTAAACCAATACACTACATCCAGCACTGTATATATGTTAGCTATTATTTACACATTTACTTTTTCCATTTTGCCTGATTGGGGATATTTATATGAATTCAATCATACTATTTGTGTTGTATGAGGTTTCTTTTAGTTTGTATAATATTCATGAAATTTATACATATAAATGCATTTTCTGAATTCCATTAACTTTCCTCCTTGCCTAACCATCAAACATGCTCAGATTCTCTGTCAGGTGATTATAAAATCTGGAGACAAAGGCTGTGTTTTCTTATCTCTGCATTCAAGAGAGTCTTCATAGCATCTGTCCTCATCTTGTTAGCCATTTTTAAGACATCTCAATTGAAGTGAAGGAGACTAGAGGAAAGATGACTTAGATGTAAAATACCGCTCATACACTCACATGTTTGAGGACTTGGTCCCCAGCTGGTTGTACTGTTTTGGGGGAAATTGTGAGACCTTTAGGAAGTGTGTCTTCAGTGGAAGAAGTGGATCAGTAAGATGCATTGTGAGATATACACCAGCTGTTCCGTCTGCTCCCTCACAGCTGATACAACACACTCTCAGTGCTGATGATACAATGAAATCAGCCACATCATACTCAGTTGCCCCAAATATAAGCCATTCCTATCTTCATGGTTTCCACCCCCGTCTATAAGGAACTGTATCCTCTTGAACAATGATAGCCAAAATGGAAATTTCCTCCTTCAAAGTGTTTCTGTCATCGTCTCCATCTCCATCTGATATAAAATTCTATTATGGTAGCAAGAATACTGAGAGTTACTGAGACTTTATATAGGACATGTGTCTTAGTCACTGTTCTATTGCTGTGAAGAGACACTATGCCCATGGCATCTCTTATAAAAGCATTTCCTTGAGGCTGGCTTACAGTTTCAGAAGTCTAGTCCATTATCATCATAGCAGAAAGCATGGAACCATGCAGGCAGAAACGGTGTTGCAGAGGTAATGAGAGTTCTGTATCAAGATCTATAGGCAGCAGGAAAAGAAAGACACTGGGCCTGGCCTAGGCTTTTGAAACTTCAAAGCCCACCCCCACCCTCTAATCCTTTCAAATAATGCTTCACTCTGAGCATTCAAATATATGAGCTTATATTTAGGAGCCTTCTTTTCAAAACCACCACAGCATAGTAAAGGTGCATTCTCTATCTCCATAGGGACTTTGAGCTGTGCTCTAAGATGTCCCCATGTGGCTTTTTTTTTGATGATTAGAACAGAAACCTACTGTTCCATTGTCTTAGAGTTTTATTTTTGTGAAGTGACATCATGATCACAGCAACACTTCTAAAAGAAAACTTTTAATTGGGGCTGGCTTACAGTTCAGAAATTCAGTCCATTATCATCATGGCAGGAAGCACGGCAGCATGCAGGCAGACCTGGTGCTGGAGAGGAAGCTGAGGGTTCTCCATCTGGATTGGTAGGCAGCAGGAAGAGACAGATACACTAGGCCTGGCTTGAGCTTCTGAGACCGCAGAACTCACCCCAGTGACACATTTCATCCCACAAATCCACACCAACTCCATCGAGGCCACACCTCCTAATAATGTCACTCTCTATGGGCCTATTGGGGCCATTCAAACCGTTACAACTTGGGTGGTCTTGATTTAGTTAAATTATTCTATTTAATCCTCAAAACAAGCCAAACAAGTGAGCCCAGTTGTTTGCTAGGCCTGTCATAACAGAATGCCATGAGCTAGATGGGTTACAATAGTGATACTCACTACTGCATGGTTCTAGAACCTGGAAGCCAGAAGGTGAGTGTCCTTAGAGATGGTTCCTTCTAAGGGATGAGCGAGAGAGCCCACCCACGCCTCTTCCCTAACTTCTCATGCTTTATTGGTAGTCTATTGTATTGTTCTTCCCTAACTTCTCATGCTTTA
>NW_022196913.1:28816072-28824139 GCF_008632895.1 Mastomys coucha
CCCTAACTTCTCATGCTTTATTGGCAGTCTATTGTATTGTTCTTCCCTAACTTCTCATGCTTTATTGGCAGTCTATTGTATTGTTCTTAGATCTCCGCCTTTGTCCTCAAGTGGTGTTCTCTTCTTCCCATGACTCTCTTTAAATGTCCTCATTTTATAAGAGACCTGTTCATATTGGATTAAGGACCCCTGTTCCATTATGATAATGAGCTCAGGATCCCTTACTGCATTGTGATGTGGGCTCATGGTCACGGTTATATTCCTCAGAAGCCCTACTTCCAAATAAGGTCACGTGAAGGCTCCAGTACCTGGTTCTGCAAGGACACAGTGTCACTTATTCAGGGGGAGGGAAACAGACCTGGAAAGGTTATGTTGACACAGATGGTTGTGACCAAACACCTGGCAAAATGCAGTTTAAGGAAGGAAAGAAGGAAAGAGGAAGGAAGGAAAGAAGGAAGGAAGGAAGGAAGGAAGGAAGGAAGGAAGGAAGGAAGGAAGGAAGGTTCCTTGAAAGGAAGGTTATTTGGCTAAAAGGTTTTAGGATCTAGTCCATCGTGGCTGGAAAACACAGCAATGGAAAAGTGAGGCGGCTGGTCACCATGCGTCTGCAATCAGGAAGCTCAGAGGTGAATGCTGGTGTGCAACTTGACTTCTCCTTTTCATTCAGCCCACTGGATGGTGGTCAGTGGGACACACTTGATGAGACTGTGAACACAGGGCAATGGCTGAGAACAATTCAGCTCCCATCCTCTCTTTTGTCTCAACTGCACAAGATAAAACTGTAAGCCACAGAAAGGTTCTTACATCTGGACCTAATTCACTCAGTGTATGCTATTAACTCACCAGAAATAGCATTTTCATAGGAACTGGGGTAAGGAGGTGGGTGGCCAGAAGGAATGGAGATCTAGGGCAAGCTGTCTGCCTCTTGCTGTTTTTCCAGTGAATACTATTGGCTTTGGGGACAAGACAGTTCCTCCTGCCCTGATGCGTAGTTCCTGTCCATTTGCAGGAAGCTTCCTGCCCTAAGGGGCAAGACCCCGTGTACCATAAATGATTCCCCAGTCATTGCTCAATCCCAGCACACAGCATTTCCAGGCTCTCTCTGAAAGGTGGTTTCTGCCCTGGTTGAGATGACCAGTGATCCCAGTAGGACTTAGAACTTCCCCATAGGAACTGGTTCATAGATGGCCCCCCTCGATAGTGCTGCTGGTCCATCCTCAACAATTCTTGACCCCTGAGTTAACTGCTTGACTTACCTAGTCCTACTATCAAGATTCCCCTTGGGAAACAACTGACACAATTCCAAGCAGTTACAGAAGGAAGGAAAGGTAATACTGGGTGGGAATCTTCAAAAACACACAGTAAACAAGACTCTAAAAATAAACGTTTTGGGCGAATGATAGCTCCTCAAATGACACCTTCATTTGCATCTTCTGACTGAAGAAAAGCCCCAGCTGTGGTTGAAGTATCACACGCTGGTGGAATGTGTTGGGTAGTTCTGGGTGGTGATGCAAACCACTGGTTGTCACGTGAAAGCTGGACTTTAACTCCTCCCTTTGGGAGGGATTGTTGGATTGGTTTTTATTTTTTTATTTTTTTGTTATTTTTTTTTAAGCTACATTGTCTTTGTTTTTTCTTCTTCTTCTTCTTTACTGATGAAAGTCCTAAGTATCAGAATGAGTAAATATTATGCAATGGTCATTGTTTGACACAGACGGATTATCTGCTCGTTAATGTGGGTTTGTTAGAACTAGGAAAAGCCTACATGAATACTAAGGTTGGTTTAAGTGTTACTCTAAAGTTCCCCTCAAATGCAAGAGGTTTACAAAAGAGAAAAAACGCAACTGTTGCTGAGGGAAACAAAGAAGCTCATGTCTTCCAAATGCAGGCTTTGGTGTACCACAAGGCTTGCTTTACTTTCAGATAAACTGTCATTGAAGCAAAAGCAAGATATGAGAAATGTGAGCCCCTCTCTTTCAACACTGCCCATTGTGTTGAGATTCATAAGTAGGAAAGCTAAGAGCCCGCCGTCCTCTCAAAGAAATATGAAAGTTGGTCCTTTGAAATAGAACTTATCAAACTCTGCCTGAGTGATATCTATGCTTGAATCCAACTGGATCTGCATCCCCTTCCGAATAAGTCTTTCTTCTCAGTGGTGAGAATTACCTCATCTGGAGTTCACACTACAAAAACTTTCAGAAGGCTTTTCATATGAATGAAGCTGCTTTCTTCATGGCAGATGCGGAAGCTGCCCTCCCCTGGGCTTGGGCAATCCACCCTGGGGAAGGAAATTGCCTCCCAGTCAGTGTGGCTGCTCAGAGCTAAGGTGGCTCCCGTGTGTGCTAGGTTGTGAGTGCCTCCAGCTCCCTGTCTTCCCACAATGCAGTTCCTAGAGCCTGAGGAGCTTCTGGTGGATGAAGAGGATGACATTTTTGGTGAAGGTAAACACATCTTTCTGACAGGAGCCAGGCTGCTCTGCTCTAGGGTGGGAACTTTTCAAGTGGTTTGTACAAAGGACTTAAGGATTTTTTTGAATCAGAAAAGACAGTTATTCTGAGTGAGGTGGTTGTAACGGGGCACAAGGCAAGGAAAGGAATTGCAGTTGAGCGATTGTTCCAAAGATTTTGTTTTTAAAGGATTACAGCTAAGTAAAGATCTACTTTAGGCCAGAAAATAGAACTGAAATGTTATACTTTGTCCCTCATATGTGTGCTCTTTGATGACATCCAAAGGGAAGGCTGTCATAGTACTTTGTGCATGCGGGGTCCTGGGGTAGGAACTGAATGAATGGGGCTGGAGGGCTTCTCCTGGTGACCAGCCAACCTTCCCCTCCTCCACCCTCTCACCCCCTTCTCTTCCTACATCCTTCTCCCTCCTCCCTCCCTCCTTCTACTTGGCTGTCCCCCTCCCTTTGTTCTGTCACATTTATTTGCCACCCAGCTCTTCATTTTTCTTTTCCTTGTGTGTGTGTGTGTGTGTGTGTGTGTGTGTGTGTGTGTGTGTGTGTTGGAATGGGGGGAGCGCAGGGGCGAGGTTGAACCCTGGGCACACCTGATGCCCTCTGGCATTGCTTAGCTTTCCATCTCCATTCACAGATCTTCAGTTAACAGTGCAGTTAGGCTTAGTGTTTAAAATGGGTAGGTAGTAACCTCCTGATGTCATATTCTAATGCTGCAATGAGATGGGCCATAGACAAAAACTTTCTAGAATTTGGAATTGCCTAAATGGATGGAAATTGGGACTGGGGGAACCTCAGATTTTTCATTAAATACCTTGTTTGGGATTTTTTTTTTTTTTAAAAAAAAAAAAGTCTGTCAGGTAGTGGAAACGGAATACTGGGAGTGTCGGGGTGTACCCCGTCTCCTAAATATTACAAGTTCTACCAGGTAAGAATAAAGTGTGTGTGCTGAGAAGCCCTGTGCTCTGCCCTCTGGGATATGCTTGCTATCTACACTGTTTGCTTTAGCCATAGAAATATTTAAAATCAGAATTTATGACTGTTGCATGGTGACATATACTTGTAATTCCAGCACTGGTGGGTGGAGACAGGAGGATCAGGAGTCAAAGGCATCCTCAGCTACATAGTACATTGAGGCCAGCCTGAGCTATAGGAGTGGTCTTAAAAGAAAATGTAAATAATAATGCAGGCCAGGGATGTTTGCACACACCTCTAATCTCAACACTTTGGAGGCAAAGGTGAGGAGTTCAAGGCCAGCTTGGGCTACATAGTGTGACCTTGTTAGAAAAAAAATGAGTAAAAACAAAAATAAGATAAAATCATGTTTTGGGTTTTTATCACAGTGGATCGGTGTGAGGGATTCCTCTTGAGCTTAGCAGCTGGTGACTAAGGTTGCCATCTGCTGCTTTGCTTGACTGAGAACTGACAGGTGTTTTGAAATCGGGTCTTAGGCTTTGTTCTTTGACTTTCCCTCCTGGAGTTGGTGGTTGCTTACTTAGAAACCAGGTTAACAATTACAACTAGAAAGATTCACCTACTTTGGATAATCTCATACTTTTCAGCCACTTTCCCCTCCAGGGATGACATTCTAAAATGTCCAGTCCACATTTTTCTATCCAAAGGGGTTTTTCCCTTTTTGTATCTGGGTCTGGTGCCAAAGAGCACCATCTACAGGTTAGTGCACAAGCCTGGATCAGGCATGGGACCATCCTGAAAGGAAGGTTGGTTAGCAAGACAAAGCAGGCCTCCACAAACCTGCAGACCTTTCTGCTGAGCATTCACAGCTATCAGGGTCATTACTTTTTAAATTTTTAGTTTATATGTACCGGTAGTTTGTCTGCATAGATGTCTGTGTACCACATGCCTGACATCTGTGGAGACCAAAAGAGAGTGTCTGATCCCCTGGCATGGGCTTAACAGACAGTTCTGAGATGTCAGTCGGTGCTGGGAATCAAATCGAGGTCCTCTAGAAAATCAGCCTGTGCTCTTGCCCACTGATCCCCCTAATGCCGTTATTTCATCCTCAGTGACTGGTGTCATTTCGGAGCGGCTTTAGACTTGAATTCTAGTTCTGTCTTGCACAGGTTTTGCAATGTAACTTCTGTTTCCTCAGTGGCAACGTGAGACTGCAGCATCTATTTGATTGTACAGATTAGCTTCATTGAAGGGTCCTAACTGTTTGTCTTGTTCTTCTGTGGATCATATTGTTTAACGTACTCCTTAGAGACTAGAGTGAGTCCTTCGTGAACACTAGTCAGTATGCTTTCATTGGTTTTCACAGTCATGGCTAGTTCATGTGGGATCTGGTTTTTAAGTGGCATCTCACTTTAAGAAGTGCTGTGTAGGCTCTGCCTGGGTTTTGCCCATTAATCTGCTCTGTGACCTCAAACAGATTATCTAACCCCTTTGTTTTCCAGTTTAGTCACTTGGGAAATGGAGCACAAATCTCCTAGGACTGTGTTCACATAAAATCCTATTACAGAGAAGTACTTAGAATAGTACTCCATGAACAGTAATATACTTACTGCTGCTTTGCAACTATACACTCATGTAATAGAATGGGGATTCTGTTATCCCCTATTGGTTATAGTTGCAGGAATATGGGCAGGTCATTGATCCTCTCTGAGCCTCATTCTATATTGAAAACACAAGAGTTATACAGTCTCTGAGGCCTCTGTTTTGTTTTGTTTCTATTTTGCTTTTAAGTTATTTCAGCTAGCATATAGAATATAAGTTTTATTTTCACACACACGTGTATGTATTGTACTTTGCTCATGTGTACCCTTCCACTCCCCTTCATCCCCCACTTTGCCTCTCTTGGCTGAGACATCATTTTTAAAACCTCAGCTCTCTGCCTGACCTCACCATCAGGACATTTTCACCTGAAGTGCATGACCACCCAGGTTTCTCCTGGGCTTTCTGCTCTCTGACCTGCCAGAGAAAGCAGTGCAGTCCCCGCACAGTGAGTCTCTTCCCACGCACAGACCCTTCTGGGAACCACTCGGGAAGCTTGTTGTTAGGGCAACCCTGTTTCTTTACAGCTGATACATTTTTTTAAAGGAAGCATCTCCCCCCTAAAAACACAGGTTCACAGGTTTTGTACAGATGTAGAAAGATCTGGAAAGGAAAAGAAAGCAAGTAGTGCTTACAAGGTGTTTGCTCACCGCCTCTCTGAGATCCTGTTTGTTCTCTGTGGCTAGAGAAAATGTTAAGGTTCACAGAACTAAGAAGCATGGGGTGCTACTCTGCTGTTATTTTCAGAGAGAGAGAGAATGTTTACCTACACATTACACCCAAGATTTTTTCCACAACTCTAATTCTCCCTCCCTCACTCACTCCCTCCCCGCTTCCTCTCACCTCCTCCCTCCCTCCCTCCTCCTCTTCCCTCTCTCCCCCCTCCCCCCTCCCCTACTCACACAGGTAACCCTCATTGCGTCATTAGAAAACAGTTACCATCAGGTAGCCATGAACTTTCTTAGAAAAGTGGATGATTTGATTATCAAGGCATTGAAAAAATTGAAAAATCCAACAGCTGGCACTATTGGCTGTTTCTTTTTGTGGTTTCATGCTTATCAAATTAAAGGGCATTCATACATGTCATTGCCAGGTGACCTTGGCAGTGGTGGACACCACTGCATGGATTATCTTTCAGAGAAGAGAACACTAATCCTGAGGGAAGACTCAGTTCTCAGGTGGTGGTCAGTCAACCTGCTAGCATGAACATTGCACCTCAGCAGATGTTAGTTGTCTCCTGTTTTAGAAGCCCAAGCCTGGCTGCTTCCATTTTCAGAACTGCTCAGCAGCTGCAGTCCAGTGTGATGAGTGGAATAGTAAAACACCACGAGTTCGCAATGTGTGTGCAAAGTATGGCTTGGGCGCTTATATTCCCACAGCTCTTAAGATCTCACTTCAAGACCTCATCCAACTGCAAAAGTTTTGCCAGCTCTTTCTGTTCCCAGAGCTGGTAGACCACATGGTAGCAGAGATACACAGTCTCCTATCCTGGAGGAGCTTCTTTGGTCTCCTCAAAGAAGGCTTCTAGGTGTAGCCTTGTGCCAGGGTAGGTTGATACCCCAGGGTTACCCTCCCCCTTCTCAGAGAAGGAGCAAGGAGGGGCTGTGTGAGAAGGGATGGGGGCTTTGATGGGAATGTAAAGTGAATACATAAATTAAGGAGGGGGAGGCTTCTATATGGAGAGGAACTGGCTGCCTGTAGCTCTTAAGACTTAAGAGACTAGCGGGTGTTTGGAACAAATTCACTCATTTTTTAAAAATAAGTATCAGTCTTGGGGGTGGAGAGATGGCTCAGGGGGTTAGGAGCACTTACTGTTCTTGCAAAGAATTCAGGTTCAATTTCCAGCACCCATGTGATGGCTCACAACCATCTGTAACACCAGTACCTGAGCTTTGGATACCCTCCTCTGGCAGGCACACGTGTGGTGTGTAGACGAAATACCCATACATATAGTTAAAATAAACATTAAGAAGAAAGAAAGAAAGAAAGAAATTGGTCTGTGTGCTTTCCTTTCCAAAGGGAACTGTACCTCAGGTCAAAAGGCTCTCAAAATGTATCAACAAATTGTTAACTAGAATGCAAGCCAAGTTTTGCCTCTCTATGTAGAGAGTTTGTAAAATTATATGTTTCCCCACACCAGGAAAAGGAGCCCACCGTTGACACTACCTGAAAGGTCAGAACTCAGAGACTGGATAGCCCAGAGACCTAAGATAGAACCAAAGATGGCCAGGAAAAAAAAGTTAATGAAATGATTCCTAGTGCTATTCTGCAATACTCAGATTGGTGCCTACCCCAGTGGCCATCAGAGAGGCTTCATCCAGCAACTGATGGAAACAGATGCAGAGAGCTTGAAGAATCCCACAGTAGATGTGGAGAAAGGATTGTAGGAGCTAGAAGGCTCAAGGACACCATAGGAAAACCCACAGAATCAGCCAACCTGGGCTCATAGGGGCTCAGAGAGACTGAGTCACCAACCAGGGAGCCTGCATGGGGCTGACCTAGGCCCTCTGCACATATGTTACAATTGTGTAGCTTGATCTTCTTGTGAGACTCCTAACAGTGGGTGTAGGGGCTGTCTTTGACCCTTTTCCTGGCTTTTGGGACCCGTTCCTCATACTGGATGGTCTTGTCAAGTCTTACTATGAGGGGAAGTGCCTAGCCTTACTGCTATATGATATGCCATGCTCAGTTGATATCCAAGAAGGGCAAGAGAAATGGAGGAGGATGGGAGGGTGGCAAAGGGGGGAGGGAGCAGGAATTGAGAGAAGAGGAGGGAGGGAAAACTGAGGTTGAGATATAAAATTAATAATGATGATGATAATAAGCCAAGATGTTTTCTGAATTACATTTGTCTCTTACAAAATTAAAACATGACAGGAGGGAAGAAGAGGTAGGAAGGAAGAAAGGAAGGAAGGAAAGAAGGAAGGAAGGAAGGAAGGAAGGAAGGAAGGAAGGAAGGAAGGAAGGAAGGGAAACTAAATTAAGATTATATCTAAAAGCAATAAATCCAGGAAGCTCAGCCTGGCTGAGACTTCACAGAAAAAGTAAGGGAAACAGCATAAGCCTTGGCAGAAACTGTGTGTGTGTGTGTGTGT
>NW_022196913.1:28824149-28843983 GCF_008632895.1 Mastomys coucha
TGTATGTGTGTGTATGTGTGTGTGTGTGTGAGAGAGAGAGAGAGAGAGTATGTGTGTGTGAGTGTGTGTGTGTGTGTGTGTAGGGGTGGGGGCTCTATGATTTTCTACATTTCCTTTCATATAAAAACATACGATAATTGTTACTTAACTATATTTAATCTTTCTCAAAAATATCTGGGGTTCTCAAGTGGCCCCCAGGGGATTGGAAAGCAGGCGGGAAGAGGCTGTCCTTGTTTGAAGGAGTGAGAAGAATTGGTTACTCTCTGCTTTTCCCGTTTGCCAAGACTGTTTGGATCCGTTTCCAGCCTGGGTTCCTGGATAAACTGTTTGGATGGAAATCATTTCCCTGCTCTCACAGGGGCCGGAGCAGACACAGACCTCCCCACAGTTATTCATGCCTCTGTGACCTCGGCCTTGGACATTCCCTTCCCATAGATGTCTAGGAAGCTTTCTTTGGCTGGTGCCAGCAAGATGGTGTCATTTCAGGGGCACAAACCAAAATAGCACACTGAACTAAAGCTATGCAGGCCAGCTCAGCCACCAGTCTACCCACTGATTTATGGCCTCCAGTGACCTCACAGTGACCTATTTAGATCTGCTGATGCTAAAAGGGGTTTGATAGTACAAGTTGGGAATGCCAAATGTTTATTTTAATAGTTTCCGAACAGCCAGAAAAGTCTGAACATTTTAGGAAGACTGGAAGGTATATTTGAGCATTTATTTACAGAACTTGTCTTGAAAACTAAACTTCTGTACATACCCACTAGAGACAAGAGAAGACAAAGGAGTGAGAAGGGAGGGAGGGAGGGGAGAAAGGAAAAGAGAAAGTAGTAGTTATTAGTTAAGTAGTTATTATGACTAAGATGTTGAAATAAATTGTGAGTCTAGCCTTTCCTTCCTCTTTGATGAAAACTATTTACTCAAGCCCATGTGTCTATTGACTAGCATGATTTCTAGAGTTAACTATGCTTAGTTTGTTTAATCATAAAGCACAAAATGTTTCTTAAAAAAAAAACCACCCTGCTATTCTGAGATGTGTGACATCATGTGCTCATCAGCGAATGGCTTTGAGGGGAAGCACCTTTGCAGACAGTGCTGTAGAAAGTACCTTGCACACAAAGAGCCTGATGCCACTGCTGTTCTTAGATGGTGGACATCTTAGCACTCACTCGGCCTTAAAACTCAGGTAAGGCAGCAGTAAGCTGCTCCCCATGTAAACGATGAGAATACCGATGTCAGTGGTAATGATGATGGCTTTAATGATGGTGATGATGGTGACATCATCACTTGGTGATGATGAGGACAGTGGCGAAGACCATGGTAGTCCTGGTGGGGATAGTGGTGCTGATGGTGGTAGTCATGATGGTAATGGAGTCACGATGTTGTTGCTGCTGGTGATAGTGGTGGCAATGATGTTAGTGGGGATTAGGATGATAGTGAAAATGAAGGTGGTAGTGGTTTTAGTGATGGTGGTGGTGGTGGTGGTAATGGTAGTAGTAATGATTATGGTGGTTCTACTAAAAATAATAATAGTGATGATGGTAGTGGTCATGCTGGTGTTTGTCTCTGAAAAAAAAAAAGGATTGTCAGGGTTAAAAGAAAGAATGTGTAGGATAAGTCAAAATTCTTAAGGGCTTCTTCCTACCTAGACGTTGCTCATTATCTCTCTGATATTCTCAGCTGTTCCAGCATACTAGGTCTGTTCAGTCCCCTTCTTCAGCTCTTGGCCTTTGTCACAAACTACCAAGAGCTGGCTTAGTGAGGGTCGTAGTCTGATGAGAGCAGAGCCATTGAGACTGCTGCCTTCAGAAGCTTCCTGGGACTAGAGTGCCTTCAGGCTCAAAAGCTGAAGCCTGGCTGCTAGCTGGTTTTCACCATGTGGCTGAAGTAGGGCTCAGAATAACCCAGTGCTCAGCACAGAATAAATTTGTGATTGCTTCTCTATTTTCTCTTGCTTTCCTTCATCTGGTCTCCCTTTGAAAATGCTTTACTTGTCCAAAGCAATGCACACTGTGACAGCATTGTGAACAGATTATTAATATCCTGTATATATTATTTAATGTTAAGAATTAATAGAGCAGTGATTATTCCTTATCCAGCTAGTTCCCCAAATAACCATACAGAGAACTTTTAATATTTCAAAGCTTAGGACTTAGTTGGGTAGACTCTCAACTAGCTAATCTAAGTTTACCCAACCACCTAGCTCCATCCAGCCACGTTGCTAGTTATGCCTTCCAGGCCCATAGGCACGTCATATCCTCTCGTGTTTCCTCTTGAAAGACCATCTTCTTTCTTCTTCCCAGAGTTCCTTTCTCACTCCCAGGAAGTCCCACCTTCCATTTCCTACCCATCAGATTTTTGTTAAAGCCAATCAGTGTGCCTTAGGTAGATGAAGAAGGACAGAGACACAACTTCACACAGTGTAACCCAACATTCCACTAGTGTGGAGAGGCCCTAATTTCCTTCAGAAATGCCAGCAGTGAGGAATCCCATTTTTATCAGTATTCCTAACAGTGTTTGGACCTATTTCCTTGGTAAATATTTCCTTGGTTGATATCACAATGACTGCCTCTCCACTCAACTAAGTAACTTACAAAAGTAACTTGACAAAGGCTAAACTTTACATATTTATTCAAAACACCTCTAATACAAAGCTGGTGCACATTTAAAACACACACACAGATATATATTGCAGGCTTTTAGAACATCAATTAAGATTGTCAGGTGAATCGTCTATAATGTTTCCCCAGGGTTTCGTTTTTACTTCTCCTAACTTTCCTGGAGAAGGAAACTTTCCTAGCTTTACTTTA
This sequence comes from Mastomys coucha, assembly GCF_008632895.1. Classification (NCBI taxonomy): domain Eukaryota; kingdom Metazoa; phylum Chordata; class Mammalia; order Rodentia; family Muridae; genus Mastomys; species Mastomys coucha. The sequence continues at coordinate 28,826,960 of NW_022196913.1, forward strand.
CCTTGACAGTTTGTTTTCATGAACTTACATATAAATACGTTCAGGATGATAAACATTCGCTTGCTTAGTGCTACTCCTACTACAAGAGACAAAAGAGCAGGTGAATTGAACCTTATACTGATCTTCTTTGTGGGAACTAACCAACAGAGATTTACAAAGCATCACCTATCAGTTCTGACCAGAACACATGACTGGTTAGAGATGTTGGAAATGGCATCCACTACATTCAGACAAATCAGAACTGGATCAATGCGATTCCCTCCTCTACCTGGAAGGAAAGCTGATGGTGGGCTAAGAGATTGATCTTTTTTGTGGAGAAAGACAGTGTGAATTGAACTGTACAGGACAGAAAAGGGCCCATGAGGGGTGGGGAGATGGCTCTAGTGCTCACCATGAAAGCGCCACAACCTAAGTTGTGATCCCCAGAACCCATATACAAACCCCAGGTGCAGTAGTAGTACATGCTTAGAATCCCAACACTAGGGAGACGGAGACAGAAGTATCCCTAGGGATCACTGGCCACCCCACCTTGACAAATTGGTAATTGCCAGGTTGAGTGACAGACTATCTAAAAATTAAGGTAGAGGAAAACATCCAGCACTGACCTCTGGCCTCTGCACATCCGCACACACACAAGTACTTGTACATGCATTTATACACATACACACACATACAAAAACCAGTGAGTCGTCAGAACTACTCACAGTGAGTCAGTGGCTTTCTGCAGTGCTCTTGGTCTGGCCAGGAGTTGACAAGCCGTAGCCCTCAGGCCAAGGGTAGCCTATTACCTGCTTCTGCTTCTGCAAGATGGGAATGGCTTTCACAGATTCACATTGATAGCTGATGTGATGACAAGAGTCATCCGTCTTGAACTCAAATAAGCAAAACATTATCCCAAAGAATTCTACTCTTGTCTTATTCTTGTCTTGGGAGAACACTATTACTAGACATTCTTATTACCATATTTTCAATTTGTCAGTGAGAACTATGTGAACTGCTGTTTTCTTTATCATTGTATGTTTCTAGATCATTTTCTCATTTTTAACCTCTCCACCCACAACGCCTTAAATATTTACTTACTACTTCTGTAGAGAAAACACCTGCTGGTCTCTGGTCTATGTAGGCTATTAATTTCAAGGTCATTTTATATGTGTTTTTTATTTATGTGTATTTGTCTGGAAGACTATATGTACACAGTGTGTACAGGTGCCCTCAGAGGCCAGGAGGTGATTGGATTTCCTGGAACTGGAGTTAAAGGTGATTGTAAGCTGCCCAAAATGGATGGTGAGAACAGAACCATCCATTGGTCTTCTGCAAGAGCAGCAAGTCGTCTAAACAGCTGAGCTGACCCGCCACCCACCCCCCAGCCTCTTTCAAGTCATTCTGCCTCTCTTTGGGTCACTGGGTTTCTTAAGTACCTTTTCTCTGTAGCACTAGTTTTACATCCATGCCTTCTCCTTAAGAAGCGTCCATGTGAGGAAGACTTATCCCCTGGGCTTACTTTTATTTTCTCTTACAGGGAATATATGTCTTCATATTGGGTTGCTTTCTAATATCACTTGGAAAGGCGATTTTAAAAAGTTAATACTTCAGTACAGACTGTCCTGGGTGGGGGAGGAGAGAGAAGCCAATATTGTGAAAGAGAAGAAACACAGGAGGACCAGTGCTTTCTCCTCCCACTCCAGCAATAGAGTAGCTGGAAGGAGATATTACGTATGAGGGGCTCAGGATTTTTCCTGAGTACTCCTCTTAGATTTCTCTCTTCCCTTGACTCTGGGTTCACAGGTCCCTGGGACCTCCTTGTGATGAATGGCTGATGTGTAGGAACAACTCCAGGCTGCCTTCCTATGTGCTTTCCCACACTGAGATGCCCCAGTTTACCAAGGAGCAATGTGCTAGATCTTACACAACATCTTCCAAAGAAATAAGACTGAACCCACAATCTCTTTCCGTTAAAGGATTTCACGGAGTTAGCCCTGTCTTTATCATCCCTACACAGTACCAGCTCTCTTCCACTACCCCTGTTCTGTGAGGCAGAGCCATGCATGTCTGCTCATGTGCATGTTAATTTGAGAATGAAGAAGCCTTTGCAAAATAGACATGACAAGAGAAAGCTAACATAAGCTCGCTCGAGCACGCACATGTGCCCGTACACACACACGCACACACACATACATGCAAATGTGCGCACGCGCACTCACTCACACATATATAGAGAGTTACAGGCCCCCTGTTGCTAAGTGCTGGAAGAATCAGGAATGTCTAGTTCTATTAAGCATCTTTGGGCAGTTCTCACAGGCTACAGAGGAAGAAAATGCTGCTACTAAAAAGACAGGAAACTCTCTTGTACGCTGTTGGTGGGAATCCAAATGATGCAAGTGGTACCACAGGTGTGGGCAGCAGAGTAACAGCTCTTCAAAGTATTAGGAATGGAGTTACCATATGATCTGGGTACCCCACTTCTGCATATACAGGAATTGAAAGAGGGGTCTTGAAATGTTTGTGCATTTGTACTCATGAGTAACCATGTTATTCAAAGATGCCCGAAAGGTACAAAGCAGCTCAAGTATCCATTGAGGGAAAATGGAGATACAAGATGTAGTGTGTGCAGACAATGGAATATTAGCTGGCCTTCAAAAAGAATGAAGCTCCGGTGTGCATAAATCTTAAGGATATTATATTATGGAAAGTAAATCAATCTCAACAAATGTAAATGCCACATGATTCCACTTCCATGATGAATTTACAGTCATGAAGTCCATTGAAACAATAAGCCCATAGTTCCCTGGGCTGGGATAAAAAGTGAATTATTAAAAGATATAAGATATATATTAAAAGACATATATATTAAAAGGTTTACAGTTTTGGTTTTGCAAAAGAAATTTGCTCTGGAGATTAGATGCTAGACACTGGAAACAAATGTACTGAACTATGCATTGAAAATGGCTAATTACGTGAGTATGCCTCTGAGTGTACATGCCTCAGGAGGCTAGCAGAAGGCGTCAGTTCCCCCTGAAGTTGGAGTTACAGGCAGTTGTAAGCTGCCCAGCATATCTACTGGAACCCTAACTCCGGTCTTCTGAAAGAGCATCAAGTGTTCTTCATTTCTGGACTGAGATGCTAAATGTTATGTTATGCAAGTTTTACCACAACTACTTATGTGTACATACATAGACATATATGTATATACATGTATCAGTATTTGAAAAATTAGTTCAAAATTCTGTGCAGCCTTTCTTTTGAACCTCATAACTCTAACATAAGAGAACCAAATTTCCACAAAAGACAAATTTGATTCTAGGGAGTTGGCCCTGATTAAGGTGGACTCTATCCAACAAATTTTAGAAGGATATCATTCTTCCTGGTGTTAGTGAAGTTTTGGGGTCAAAGTCTTGGGCCTGGCCATCTACCCCACCAAGCTAGCCATGGCCACCAATCCCCAATACTTATAGAGACAAGTAAGAGCAAAAACGAGAGAAACAATATTTATTCAATGTAGCCACACTGGGAGCCGGAACAAAGAAAGAGGTCTAGTGACCCTCAAGTCATTCTTCAGGGGCACAGACATGGAGTTTCTGGTTAAACAGGAGTATAAGCCATTTAGCAGTTCAGGTCAAGGGCTGGTCCTACCTATCACTGACCCATCTTGTCTCTAATTCTGTCTGTTTTGAAAGGAGTTTAGTAAATTATCAGAACTGTGTAGAATCTCTTCCTGGGAAGCAAGTGCCTCCCGTAGCTGAGGTCAAGCCTCCAGCCTTTCCCTTCCTCAGCATGAGATTCCTGGGACCCATCTTTTCAACAGCCCAATGGCTCAAGGGTGGGACACAAGTGTTTCTCTTCAGAATAACTTTGCTCTTGCCAGGACTTTTGCATGTACAAGCTTTAGATAATGGGAATTTGTTCTATGAATTCCTGCCTAATTGGGAACAGGTCTAAGGATCTCTGCATGTTTTGTGACTGGCCCTCATGGAGGATCCAGAGAGGAATGACACCCATGGCAGATGTGGTCTCCTGAAGAACTTATGAACTATTTTTCCACCATTGAAAGATTGTCATTGGAAGCCTGCCTCATGCTGGGCTCAGTTCTATTATGGCTCCTGGGATCCATCAGTAACTACAAAGTCCCTAAAGTCCCAGGTCTGGTGAAGTCACACAGTGTTAGAGAGGGGAGACACAGACAGGAAAAAATGCAGAAATATCCTGTGTTGGGGGAGAGAGGTGTTGTTGACAAATGAGGTGCAGGATGGGAAGGATCAGGCATGGCCGCCCAGGAGGGATTGGCTGACAAATGCCAGAAGCTTAAAGGAAGTCAAAGTCTGGCCCTGTGGATGTCTAAAGGGAGAGTGTTCCAGGAATAGCAAAGAGGACACTGTGTCTGCAGCAGAGCCGGAACAGCAGAGAGTGGCAGGCGGATGAGATCCAAGCACTTGGGGCTTGGGGAGCTTCACCACTTGCAGAGCCCTATAGAGTGTGTGAAGACTTGGGTTTTTTACTTTGTATGATATGGGGCTCATTGGCCAGTGCTCAGCTGAATGATGTTATCGCACCTACCTTCTAAAGAATACATTCTGGCCATTCCCTTGACAGTAAAGAAGGGCTCAGCATGTACCTCAGTTGGTGGAGTGCCCACTTAGAATGCAGGAAGCTCTGAGTTTGGTAAATTTAGCATGATAGGTAATACATGTCTGTAATTCTAGCAATCAGGTGATGGAAATTGGAAAATCAGAAGTTCGAGGTCATCCTTGGCAACATAATGAGTTCTGGGTCAGCCTGAGACCTGGAACACACAGGCTCTGATCAAAAAACAAAACAAAAAAAAAAAAAGTAGAATACAAAGGCAAGCAACCAATTGGAACGCCATTAGAGGAATCCAGATGACAGCTGGTAGAAACTCCACGAGACCTACTGTGCGTAAGCCAGGGATATGTGTAGTGGGATGAGTAGGCAAGAATGAGACCCAGTTGGTCTTGAATATCTTGAAGGGTAACACTGCTCTTTGTTTCTTGAGATGATGATGGTGGCTGTTGAGAGAGCTGGTAGGGGCTGGGGGAGCCAGTGTGGGCTGAGGAGACTGGAGTCAGATGTGGACAGTCAAGCTTATAGAAATTGGGATGGCTTTGGGAAGTCCTCTATGTACTCAAAATAGTGAAGACTCAAGAAATGCCTGTTGAAATATTGACTGTAAAGCAGCATTAATATACATAAAGATTATCCATAGATGTAGCCCTAGTCTGTGTGAATTGAGGCTATAGAAATCTCTGTAGACTGTTCCAGAAGACCAGGAGTTCAGCAATGCAATACTAACTGTTAGAAACTCTCCAGGGAGGGTCAGGGAAAGGAGAGGGAGAAAGGGCTAGAGTACCTTGTGCAGGTACTGGAGTTCTCACCTGCAGATGTGAGAGCTTTGTATCACTGGGAGCTGTGTGTCATACACCTGCTAATTATAGAAGCGTGTACGCAAACTGCCTCTGAACACGCTCTTAGTCTTTGATGCTCTACATATGCAGTTCTAGTGCTTGCCCTTCAGCCTTTTGGGTCCAAGGTTCATAGGCTCTTTGCTGGAGGAGATCTACAGGGTTTATTGATTTATTCTACTTCAAAGAAGGAAGCAGGGGTGTCTTCCTGTTCTTGAACTCCCCCTTTTCTCTTCTTTAAGTCACACATCTATTTAACAGTCAAGAGGCAGCAACCCACTTATTCAGTCTCGTTTCAACTCAAACCCCACATGCTGTTTTCAATTGCTTCTCTTTATTGTAATCTTTCTGTAAGACGGTCCTTTGCAGTGGGGCTTGGAGCATGTTACTTTTTCAGTGCTGGGGATCAAACTGAAGACCTTAAGGAGAACTCTAGGCGACTACTTTATCACTGAGCTATAGCCCCCTTGCTCTTTGTAGCCTAGAAAAAAAAAATTAAAGGAACCTATTACCATACCAGGAACTCTCCCAAATTCTGAAATAGACAGTCCAGTATTTTTCCATCACCAAGCACTTGAGTTGAATAATGTATCTACTGCTGGACAAAAGACCAGTGCATTCTGGTTCCGGAAGAGGCCCATATGTCTGAGAATCAGATCTGAACCCCCAGGACACTGGGCTTTCAGCTGTGGGAGTTGAATTCCTCTGTAAATTCGGCATCCAAGGCTGAGAGGTCGACTATTTAGAACCTGCCAAGGGCTGATCCTTATTCTGGTTTAGCATCATCTGTGTGTGCAGGGAGCGAACTGGAGCAGGTGTTCACATTTATCTTTCTCAAGTAGCCTCTTGAGGCTCTTTGGAACAGAGTCCACAAAAGAAGAGGCTGAAATGGAGCCTTCCATCCATCCCCAGCTTCGGCTCTGCCAGGAGACAGCTGTTTCGGCCTCTCCCTACTGCCTAATGAAAATAGCTGGGTTCGGTAGGAGATGCTTGCTATAGGATTGCTGGCAGAAGTCACTTTCTTTGGAGATTTACCTCAACCTTGGCTTTATTACCGTTGCTGTGAAATATTCAGCTCTAACAGCTCAAGCATGAATGACCTATTTTGAATGTGACAGGCATCGCACTTCGGCTGTGTGAATAATTTATGAGCTGAAAGCGCTGTCATCACTCTGATAGTACAGCTCTGTCCTTTGCCTGGCTAATTATGGAGGGCAATGATGCTCTGTCCTGCTGTCGCAGCCCCTTATGCGAAACCACCAGGGACTTGTGTGTGAGCAATGGAGGAAAGGGGAACTGGGCCAGGGCCTCCTTGCTCCCACTGCTAAGCAAAGAAGTCTCCAAAGGGGATAGATTTCCACCTGAACCTCTGCAAAGTGAAGCTGTGCAGAGCCCTCGGGATGGATCTGATATGCAGCATCCTGATTTTGCATCACATGTGTGTTAGCTGGGAGAGGTGTGAGCTGTGAAAGGGACTTAGGAAGGAAAGAGATGCTGGATCTTGGAGCTAGGACTGCTAATGCTTCCAATCCTCCAGGACAAGAGCAGACAGCTGGGTTCAGAGGTTCACTTTCCTGTGAAAATGGAGGCTTAGACGGTAGGGCGGGGAGCCTCAGTAGGTTCTTCCTGATGGGTACCCCTGTGTTTTAAGCCATTTTGAGGTAATTCTAGCTCTCTTCAGCTGTGCTTGAGTAGTGACAACTCACTTAACCTCCATGCTGCCAAATGGAAATCACACTTCTTTTTTTTTTTTTTTTTTTTTTTTTTTTTTTTTTTTTTTTTTTTTTTTTTGGTTTTTTTTGAGACAGGGTTTCTCTCTGTAGCCCCGGCTGTCCCGGTACTCACTCTGTAGACCAGGCTGGCCTCGAACTCGGAAATCCGCCTGCCTCTGCCTCCCAAGTGCTAGGATTAAAGGCGTGTGCCACCACCGCCCGGCGGAAATCACACTTCTAAGATCCACGATTAGCCCGCTAGAGGTAAAGGGTCTCATCATGAGGCTCCTATCCCTAGCATTCCTCCAAAACCCACCTCTGACATTAAAGGGCTCAAATTCAGGAATTAGAAAGGACCTGACCTTTGGGAGAGCTCTGCCAAGCTAGGAAGGGAATTAAACAAGATTACAAGGAACAACAACACGGACCTGAGGTGGAAAGGAAGAGGGATGTCCATTAGAGCAAAGGGCCACCTGAGTGAGAAATATTTAAAATATGAAGGATTAGAGAAGAGATTTTAAAGAGTTCTCTTTTTAAAGTAACAAGTGTATTTTTTTTTTATTGATCTCAGACTCAGGCTGTTCACAGAAGGTCATTCAGCAATCATTTTGGTCCCTAATCTCTTGGAGCCAGTTTTACCGTGGAGAGGCCTGAGGGACTGGATTAACTGGTTATTCTTCCTACTAAGTCAAATAACCCACAGAATTAGGTGGGGGGAAAGCTCTGTGTCAGTTTAAATGCATGGCTGACAGGCAAATCCCATCTCTTATGCTTTTCTGATCTTCTCTTTAGCTCTTCTTCTTGTCTATGTAGATTTCACATAGTCCTTCGTAATCTCTTTCAGCTGATTCCAGACTTTGTGCTCAGCCTGGCTCTGAGCTCCACCAACCTAGGCTGTTCTGTGCCACTGGGTAAGGGTCTCTGTTACCCACATTCTCCTGTCTGCCATGGCCGTGCACGAATGGTGTCTCTTCAACCACTAGCATAGGCTTGAGTTCCTCAGGCTTTCCAAGCACTGGCTAGGCTGGCCCCAGGATATGCCTGTTTCCGCATCCACAGCAGTGGGATTACACTGAGCTTCTTTACAAGGGTTCCTCCGACTGAACTTCATTCCTCATATTCTTGGAACAAATACATGTAGCAACCGAGCCATCTAACCAGCCCGGTGGGTAATTATTAAGGAGTATCCATCAGGAATGCCAACATTTAGAATATCCAAGAAATGTCATCTAATAAAGAAATGAATCACGGAGGTAGGGAGGGAACAGGTGTTTGGGAACCAGCAGCAGCATTACGGAGCAACTGCTGGACCAAAGGAGCAAAAGGAAGCGGATAGAGGCCATTCTCCACGGGGGTGGGAGGAGGTTCTCCTTTATAAAGGGACCCAGCCAGCCCAAGGTGACCTTAAGAGGAAGAGTCCAGACTTCATACCTTGAAGGAGGCTATTCAGGATGAGCTCCAGGGCAGAGAGAGGAGCTTAAGGAATGAGACTAAACAGGAAGTGGCCCAAGCTGAAAGCCTGGGACTAATAGCATCCATCTGAGAGCAGTAAATAGATCACCTTGGAGGATTTGATGGTTTTCTTTTTACTGTGCCTCCCGTGGCTCCATAAAAGGAAGGGGCTTATCAAGAAGTAAATGTTTATTTCCCACCTTAGAAACAGAAGTGCACACCTGCCTAGTTCTTAGCACTCTGCTTACAGATACCAACAGTTTCCAACCACTTCTACCTGCATTTTGAAATCTTTTATGCCCGTTTTGTTGTGTCCTAACGCTTTCAATTAAAAGTATGTTCTTCACTTTGCACCTCTTGGGATTCAGAACTGAGAAGAATTGTCGATTTAACATACTGCCAAAATCTTTGTCGGTCTCTGTTGCTGGCTCTGACAATGAGATCTGAGTACTCTTGAGGTTTACCAAAGCCCTTTCAAGTTCTGCAACAGCCTCAATGAGTGTGTGCTTGTGTGCGTGCATGTATGTGTGCATGTATGCATGCATGTGTGCATGTGTGTGTGCATGTTCTCTTCAGAGCATACACGTGTGAAGGCCAGAGGTTAGTAGCAACCCTCTTCCTCTGTTACTTTCCTTGTTTTTAAGACACTGTCTCTCACTGAACCTGTAGCTCAGTGCTTCAGATAGACTAGCTGACCATTGAGTCCCAGGATCCACCTGTCTCTGTCTCCCAAACACTGGGGCTGGAGGGGTGTGCTGCCACCTCTAAACTTTACACATGTGCTGGAATCCAAATTCACTCCCCTCATGTTTGCATAGATAGCAAGCATTTACTCACTGAGCCACCTCCATAGTTCCTGTCCATTTGTTTATTTTTGAGGTAGCCCTGGCTAGCTGGAAACTTCAGTTTGACCTCAAATTTATGGAAATCCACATGCATTACCCTCTTATGTATTGTGTGCACCCTGCCATGCTTGGCTTCAGTATTATGAAAAAAAAACATAAAATGGTCTAATGATCTTGAGACCATTACGCTATATTTTTTTAAATATTAAAACATTCTCTTAGAAAGTAGAGGATAGAATATTGGTCAAGATTATGGTATATAGTACAAGATTATATATATATATTATATATATATATATATATATATTATATAATATATATATATATATTACAGAAAAAGACCTCAAGGTGTTATGTAATAATCATGTATAGGAAATATGATGTAAAATTTCTGAAAAGAAAAGTTTTGCACTTGAAGCACATTTTCTTCCCCATCAGCTCTGAGCATCCAGTTGTTTGTGCCTCTGAAGCCTTCCAGTCACTCAGTGCAGAACCTAGACCTATAGATGAGGCATAGGCTTAGGGTCATTTGCCTGAACTCTTTGGCCTGACTTCCATACCTTTGAGCAACTTGTTTCTGGGACATACTAAAATGACAATAGCGTTGACCAAGAATGTTCCCATTGCAAAAGCAAATACGTGTGACAATGAGAAGGAAATGCCTGAGTGTCTGCTTCTGTGAGGCCTTATCGGAGGCCCCAGACATGCACAGGCGGTCTGGCTCCCTGCAGTTCCATTAGTGATGAGCACTTTCACAGGAGCTGCTCCAGTGCCCATAAATGCTGGCTTGGAGGCAGGGGTGGGGCACTCTTCAGGAGAAGGTGGCAGAAGCCAGCAGGGACGCACATGCTTACCTTCCTCACCGAGCCAATTGGCTCCCCTTCCTCTAGACACATTAATATGGAGCTTATTACACTGTGCGTGGCACAAAGCATAGCTCCCGACACACAGCTTATGGATAGTGAGAAGTGTGCTAACCAGCTCTCCCAGACAGCAGGGATCTGTGTTCGGAAGACAGAGGACCTATAAAAAAGACCAGTGTCATGATGGAAACAGGGCTAGAACAGGGCTTTCCAAACTAGGGGTGATTTTAGAGATAAACCTTGGTGGTAGAAGGGAGTGTGATCGACAGAGAATCAGTTAAGAATTTCTAGGCACTGGATTGGCCTGAGCAAAACAACAGTAAAAAAAAAAAAAAAGAAAAACAGGAAGTGTGATGACCTGGCCAGACCCTTCATATGACAGATGAGACACGGGGCTGAGATTGGCCAAGTTTCTCCCCAGCAGCATCCAGACAGAACTAAAGTCTCTCGACTTCAAATGGAGGATCCTTCTAGGGACTGTCCCCTGCCTGTGAGGGTGACAGCAAGATGGTGACCCATCTGGGAAGGCTTCTGAAGCCACACTCCTGAGGGAGGCTATGTAATAAAGAAGTTCAAGAGTCTCAGAACCAAAGACAGGCATGGTACGCACCTTTAATCCCAGCACTCAGAAGACAGAGGCAGGAGGATCTCTGAGTTCAGGGCCAGCCTATTCTGTAAATTGAGTTCCCAGACAGTCAGGGAAACCCTGATTCAACAAAACATAACAAAACAAAACCAAACCAAACAAGTCTCAGACACAGAGCTGGGATTATGACTTGCCTGGCATTCACAAAGCCCTGAGTTCAAACCCCAGCACTTCATAAAATATGCATGATGGCCCAAGCCAGTAGTTCTAGCACTCAAGAGATAGAAGCAGGAGGATCAGAAGTTCAAGGTCATGTTTGGGTATATTGGAAATTCAAGACCAACTTGGACTACTTGAGTGAGAACCTATCTCAACTAAAGTAAAAATCTCAAAACCAGCAGCATTTCAAGCTACAATATAGCCAAGCACTGGGACAGCTGAATGTCCCCGAAGGAGGCTCATGTGATTAGAGAAAGACCTTGACAGCATGAGGTCATGAACTCCTCTTGTGTGTACGTGAGACGTCCCAGTTAGGAAGGAAGCCTAGATCTCAGGCTAGATCTCATCACCTCTCCAGGAACTGTCAATTAGGCCAGTAGAAGCCAGAAGTCACCAGTGTCACAGGCACAAGATACATGGAGAAATTAAACACAGGAGGTGGCCAGAGCGCATCAGCTTCCCTTGGCCATGCCAGGCATTCCTCAGGCATATGCTGAGCTCTGAGTTACATAGCTGGAGTTCTAAATTGGGAAATCACATCAAGCATTGGATGCTTTTCTTGATTCTTCTGATGAACGGTGTATTTATTAGTCTCGACCAGGCTCCCTGGGCTGATTCTGTTAGCTAAACATCGGCTTAAAAATTCTCCAGAAGGAGAATGACACAGCCTTGCTGTTTTAGAAAGGGAAACTTGTCGGTACTGCTGAAGTTAAAACGCGGTTTCATGCTACCAAAAATAAAGCTGTTCCCATAGCACCCAGAGCACTTCCTCTTTCCTAATGGCACACCTCACTTACTCATCTCCAGGACCACCCGCCCAAGCAGGTTGAGCGGCTGGGGCAGCCTTCCCGTAGCCCACTGCCCAACCGTTCACTGATAGCAGCCGGCATTTTTATTTGTGAGTATTCTTGATGAGAAATGACGTGAGGGGGTGGGCTGAACTGTGTTCTAAGGAGACATTCTTTTCTTTTTAAGTCAACAAATTTTTACTTAAGGGATTTTGCATGTCACTCTTCCACTGCCTATTGAGGTCATTTAGCTCCTTCAAAGCAAAATTCAATATTTCAAGACAGCCCCTGTTCTAAGAACACTGATCCTCAATCCAGGCATGCAGTCAGCCCACATTTTCCACGTGAGTGGAGAACATATTCATGAATTCAGAATTCTCCATCTGAGATAAGAGAGGCACCCATAACAGTGTGACAGTGCTAAGTGGTGACAGTATCCATGACAAGGCTCCTACTTCGAACTCGAAGCCTGGAGTTGAAGGCACAAGTCTTATTATAAATGGATGGAGTTTGTTTTGCTTTGTTTTTACCAATATAGCATTGGCACAACATACATACAGACCTGGGTGCAATATCATAGGAATGAGTGTTGTCTATTAGATTCCTTCGTGTTAAGAGGAGTGGAGTGTCAGAAATTGAGAGAGCAGGTCATTTATCCTGAAGTGGACCATCAAACAAATTGTTTCAGGTACCATTCCTTTCTGCTCACATGAGGAAATGCAAGTTCTCCTAGTAAGGAGGTTCCCATAGTGCCCCTGCCTCCAGGAACGGAACAGATCTGTGCTTCATTGTTTCCCTGGGTAAAGTCACAAGAATGCCATTAGCGGATATGAATGCTCTGCTCAGAGAAGTTTAGAGAATATAAGAATTCTGCTTAGGGAGCAGTAAATAGCACCATAAGAGAAAGTAGGAATAAGGAGAAATCCACCTCTTCAAGAATGGGGACCCTGGAGATCTCAGCAGAGACAGCGGGTGGGGATGCCTGCTGTGGAGCTCTGGTCTGAGATACCTGGCTTCTGGTGTGTGCTCTTAATTTGGTTGCCCTGTTGGACAAATCAACTTCGCTGGCACGTGAGCCGCAGGGCCCAAACAGGAACACATTCCATCTCATTAGATCTATGGTGCCCCGTCTGTAACTTATGTTCTTACCTGCTGTCTGAGGATGATTTGTGCTAGGACCCACGGGGGCTACAAAGTCACCCAGGACAGATCCCAATCCAAAGAGGGAACTGACCTGCGTTCAGGATCCACCCTTCCATCATCTACACGCTGGCTCCCTGCCCAGGGAGCCAGCTCAAAGTGGCACCTTGCTCAACCCACTTCCTACTTATTTGCAATTTCAGTTCTGCCCCAGGTTGAGGAGTTGAGCATCCCTAAGGTAAAGCTAAGCACAGCACCTTGAGGATTCCCATTATGCAGTGCTCACTCCTTTAGCCTCTTTTTCCAGAGCACAGGACACACAACACTTGGAACAATCAGACTTCATTCGGTACCTGCAGTATTATTCCAAGTAGAGCTTATAGCCATCTTGAGATCAAGCTATTAGGAAGTTCAGAAGTGAGAGGACAGGAAAGGGACAAGGGGCCTGAGGGAACGGATATAGCCCGGGGGCTTTTTAACTGAGTGTGAATAAATAGCCGCTGCTCTTTTGATGTGGGCAAAGGCTCTTCCTTTGGAGATAAGCCAGGCTGACAAGCGGAATAAAATGACTGAAGAGTCAGGGACTGCTTCAGAATGCAGTTATCCATCTTCCATCTGATAGGCCTGGGACACAGTGTGTAAGGCACAGATCAGTGACAGAGAGACAGGCAAAGAATGGTCAATGCTCTGGAAGGCAAATGGGGATGAAAAGAGTCACTGGGAGATGGATGTACTAAAGATGCCAGCGGTCAGTGATGATCCAGGAAGAGGCTTAAGGAACCGAAGAGAGGTCCTGGAGACATCAACCTGGAGATCTATAAAGGGTCAGCTCACCAAGATCTTGTTAGCAGAGGTGCTGTGGTTATCTTTCTTGTTGCTAGGCTCCTTTTGAGGGGAGACTGTCCAAGGTCCTACTGCCTAGGTGAGTTTAGATCCTACCAACCTGGTGATGAAGATTAACCATCACCAGCAGTGTGGACTTTGGGTTTTATTCTGTATTCCCTATGGGGAACTGACACAGGATTTAAAGCCACAGAAGGGCCACATTGTGGTTTACAGGTTTTTAAAAGGCCACTGTTTCTGCAATGTAGATAGACTATTGTCTATCACTCTCTAAGAAGTCACCAACGTACAACCATTTAAAAGAACACACAGCATTAACTCACAATTTCCACTCCTCAAGAATCCAGGCCCAGTTTTTCTGTGTCCTCTGAAGAATGGGTGCCATGAAGAATGTCTCTCCACAAGCCACATCCTTTTTTTTTTTTTTTTTTTTTTTTTTTTTTTGTGTGGGAGCATTTAAAGTTGATTAAGCTAGGTCACTTTGAACAAGTTATTCTAACTCTCTTTAAACTTAGTTTGTCTGTCTATAAAGTAGGAATCAAAATACTGAAAGATTATAGCCAGGTGTAGCCAGCCTAAAGTCAGGGATGAAACGATCACCATAAACTTGGGTTTAGTATTGTAAGGACTGAGGCATTAGGGACTTGTGTGTTGAACAGAACACCCATGAAGAAACATACAGAGAGCCTGCTAAGTATGCTAAGCTGTCATGCTGTAGTCGATGTTTTCCTCCTGGAAAGGAATGTCCACATGAGAAGGTGGAACGCTGACGGGAAGTGTGTTGAGTTGAGAGAAGGGCATCTCTGGAGAATGCAGCTGGAAAGGACAGACTGTCGGTGCGCCTCTCAAGCCATGACCTCGTGGCCCAGGTCAGAGCCCTGTCCAGTGCTCCTCCTTGGGTGATCACTGAAGTCTGGCTGCATCCTTAAGTGGGGTATGATTCAGCTACTTGTGTTGTCCAGGTCTAAGGATGTCCGAGTTTCCTGGTGCTGCCACAGACTCCTCTCCTAGCCTTTGTTGGTCAAGGTTTATACTTCCTGATTCTAATGTCCTCACAAAGTGACTAGATCTCAGCGTGGGATGTGATAGATGAGTTTCTGGGACACTTTGATTTTACATATTGTAAATACACAATTGTAGGAATAAGGTGGTTTCACAGATGAGGAAACTGACACCTGGAAGATGGCCTACTTAAGGATGGACGTGGAGTTCACTCTTTGGCTCCAAATCCTTAGAACGCCCAATCTCATACTCTTCATTCACACACAGATTTTTTTTTAATTGGAGCCAGGGTCTCGTATAATAGCCTAGTTATTAATGCTGACCTGGGAGTTACTATATATAACCCAGGCTGGCATCGAACTTACAGCAGTCTTCCTGCCTTAGCCTCTTGAGTGCCACCACACTCAGCTTCAGAAGGCCCTTTTTATGGGATGTTTGTGTCTGTCAGACTCACCTACATTTTAAAGCTTTATGTATAATTCAAATTCATACAAAAAGAGGGGTTCCAAAGCCAAACCAAAGTCTTGCTTCGCCCTATCATATAGTGAGACCTCTGTTGAAACAAGCCCTTGGGTGCTTGTACCCAGAGGCCCTCTCCAACCGGGTTTTTCAGCATAACTCCTGCTTTGAGCCTTGAACTTCACTCCCCAGCACTGTGCACAACCCTCCCCCACCTCATCATTTGCAATGCACTGCCCTTTTTTGAGAGCCCCAAAGGGCTGGCTGCCTAGGCACTCTTGTCTCAGCTGAGATCTCCTCTAATGCTCCGTGTCGGCTGGTCTCACTCAACTCCCCTGCGGCGAAGTCCTCCTAAGCTGCGCCACAAGCTAGAGTCCCAGAGCCTGGCATGCAGGCAGGCGATCAGCTGGAGGCAAGCACCCAAGCGCAGCCCGAAGGAGTCTGGCTGAAGGGACCATCAAGCAGCTGTCTCCACCCGCCCTCCCCCCGCCCCGCACGGGTGACGCGCCAGCCCCCGCGTGCGCGCCTCCCCACCGCCCTCTCCGCTGCCGCGCTCGCTCCGCGCTCTGCCACCCGCGCGTCCGCTGGCCCCGCAACTTCACCCGGCGCGGCAGCAGTTGGTGCGACGCCCGAGCGCTGGGACCACGACTGCCACCCTCGGTTCCTTTCCCTGCTGGCTGGGAGGAACGAGCACCGGCTGTCCGCGGAACCCGAGGTGCACGGCAGCGAGGGGCGGTGCGTGGGTGCGGAGGTGGTACATGCCACCCGGTACTAAGCGTCTCCGGGGACTAGGAGCGTTCTTGGCAGGTAGGTGCATGCGCCTCTTAAAGACATTGTCTGCATCTGATTTTGGTTTCCACCGGCATGAGGTGGGTGTATGGAGGAGTGTCCTGGACTTGAATGAGCCTGGCATATTAAGAAGAACCCTTGGTTGTCCGGGCTTTCTCGGTCCTGGCGAATCCGGGGAGCCTGATGTGGGCTGGGACGAGAAGGGAAGTTGCTAAGGGAGAGGGGCCATGCACTTAGCGGAGGCAGACCCAAAAGATGTCCCGCACCGTGGGAGGACCGATTGAGAAGGTTAGAGAAGCCTGTGGCACTGCCTAGGGTAGGAACTTGTCAGGGACCGGGGATCACCTGAGAGGTAGGAGACGGGAACCGAAATGTGAGCGTCCGCAGGTGGGATCATGGGTGAGCCTTGGCTACTGAAAGACTTCCGGGCACCTAGTAGGGATGGGTGATCCAACTCAGAGGAAGGATCGATATTTCCAAGGGCTTCCTATACCTTCAGACAGAGCAATTGAGCTTGACTGGGACCCAGCTGCTCCAAATTGGCCACGTGAAACCGGTGAGAATGGGGAAGAGGGCAAGCCAGAAGAAATGTGTTGCTTTTGATGCCAACCAGGGTTTGGAAAGACTGGGGTACGGGGTCACACTTGGGGACACTCCAGCCCTAGCAGGTGTCTGCGATATTGAACGTGCGGAGGTTTCTGTAGTTCTCCTGCCTCTGGCTATTTATTACCTCATAGCTCCCTCCCACAGATTGGAGGGTAGGGATACAGACCCCTCGCTGTAGAAGACGGTAGGGGTTAGAATTCGCTAAGCAGAGCCATTCAGGTGTGAGAATGACAGAACTGTGGACAGTCACAGCTCCTGAGTGAGAAAACAAGATAAAATCCTAGAGAAGCTGGCGGCGGTTTTTTT
>NW_022196913.1:28844076-28881478 GCF_008632895.1 Mastomys coucha
TTTTTTTTTTTGTTTTGTTGTTGTTTTTGATGTTGGTTGGTTGATTGGTTTTGTTTTGTTTTGGGGGAGCTTTCTGGGTCAGGTTTGCCTCGCTCCTCCTTCCTACCCTCACCCAGTATTCCTACTAGCCTACTTCTCTTAGAGCAGGCTCTGAGAGTCCCATTCATAAGGTTTAGCTCCATTAGAGCCTTCTATCTGCTGTTACAGCAAGAGAGGTCAGGGTACAACTTCTGTACAGAACCAGCGCTCTCAATCCAGTCTCCAGCAATTATCTGTAAAGTAGGCACCCTCCCTCTGTGGATATCAATCTCAAGGGGGTGGCGGAAGTCTACTTGGTCCAGCCTCCAACATCAGAGCTCCTGATGACGTCCCAAGAGTGGAGAGACAGCCACAAGGTGGCCTTTGCCCTAGAAGTTAATACATTTGCCTGTCCAAAAGCTGACTGCACCCAACCATCTGAAAAAGAACATTGGAGAATCTGTTTAGTCAAAACATAGTGCATGTGTTGCTTTTCCAACAGCCCCCTGATGGGTGTTGTTGCTCTCTTCCTCTGACACTCTGATGTGAGATGTTTTCACTGGGAATATTTTGTCCTCAACATAAATATAGAGAATGCCAAACCGGAGAGAGGGAAGACTGTTAGCATGGCCAGAGGACATGCCTGGAAGCCTGATAAAAACACAGGTTCCCTAAGTGGCTCCTTTCCTTTTGTTGATTACAAAGTGGAGCTATTTCCAGCAGAGAAGGGACTTGTCCCCTTTCGGACAAGTGATGTGTCTGTCCCAAGTGGACAAGGAGGAGGTTTTTATGCCTATTGTTTGCATCTGGGGAACTACACCTAGGTAAGCTTTGGAATGGTATGCTAACTAAATCTTTCACGAACAAGAGACTCTCCCCCCCCACACACCCCTCAAGGATAGACCCTAGGACTCAGCTACATTATTAGCCACGTGCCTCCTTCTAAATGAACCAAACCACTTGTTATTCTTTGTCCCTCCCTCCCTTCTTGCCCCTCCCCCATTCTCTCTCTCTCTCTCTCTCTCTCTCTCTCTCTCTCTCTGTGTGTGTGTGTGTGTGTGTGTGTGTGTGTGTGTGTGTGTGTGTGTTCAGGTGTCTTCTTCCGTTAGCCTTCACCTTATTATTTAAGACAGTCTCACTGAGCCTGGAGCTCACCAATTCAGCAAGATTAACTGGCCAGAGAGCTCTAGGGATGTCCCAGTCCCTGCTTTCTTGGCCCTGAGATTACAGGCATGCACTACCGTGTCCAGCTTTTTACATGGGGACTGGGCATCAAATTCAGGTCCCCCTGCCTATGTGACAAGTACTTTACTGAATGAGCCTCCTCCTCAGTCCCTCATGTAACATTTTGAGCTCATTTTATTATACCTCACTTCTGTGAAGAGGACCCAAACAGAGAGGGGTAGCTGTACAGAGTAAACAATATAGCCTTCAGACTTCATGGTTAATGATCAGAGCTTTCTTAGAATGGTCCTCCAGGGTTAAGGGGCCTGCAAACAAATGCTTTATTCTAACATCCCTGCATTCATGGACTGGAAAAAAATTAAAATGCAGTCTTATTTTTTATTCTGAAAAGAAGCAACAAGTCTGAAACCAGCCTCTTGCTTTCCTTGAGAGGAAGTAGGAGTGGAAGTGAAAGTCATTTAATCTACACAATGGGTGATCCCCAGGCAATGACTTTCCATCGGGGCTTCCTGTGCCTGGTTCTGAGCAGGGGCTTCATGCTTACAAACAGATCTTTTACCAGGGTTATTCTCATCTACCAAGAAAAGCTTCTGGGTGGTGGGGGTTGGGGTGGGGGCATTGTATAGCTTGTGTTTGAAGCCATTCAACCAGAAAAGAATACCAACTGAAATCAGACAATGGGTCAAGGGAGTTGGGCGGGAGTTGGGGAAGGAGCTACAGATAGGCAAGACTACAGAGTTCCATAGAGGCAGACCTCAGTGTGTCTTCCATCAGTCCTCATGTAAACAGCCCACAATGGGACTACTGGGAAGATGTGTTCAGAAAAGGGAAAAGATTATGAAGCTGCACCTCTGTTTCCCAGTGGAGCCCAGCTGTGAGCTTCATTCCTCTAAGCTGTCATATTGTATTCAGTTTCTCCAGACAGCATCCTCCCTGTGAAAACCTCCCTGTGATAGGCACGGGAGCCTTCACGGGAGATTCATGGGACAGTCCACTCCAGGTCTTGCATGAGCTAATTCAGAAATACCCATGATTTTTGGTCTTTCTTGTGCGCCTCCCCTCTGAAGCCACAGGCTTCCTCTCTGGGCTAACGGTCTAGGTCTTAGTTTGGTTGATTTGGTCAAGTAAGCTTATCCCTTGCTTACTTAGATTGGAAACATCCCCTGGAAATAATAGATGTTTTTCTGAGTGTGGCAGCTATCTAGTTAGGATTCATTACTCATGGGTCCTTGAGGGGTTTCCTCCTTCTAAGGAAACCCAGACTGCCTCGAAGAGAGGAAGCTGGTCCAGTTTATTTTATTGTTCTTTGTTTATATGATACCAGTGGCGGGGGATGGGAGCATTAAATGCTTTTATGTTCATTACACTAATGAAAAAGGAAATTGGAATTTTTTTCACAGTGAAAGAAAATGAGATGCAGTATGTCTATGTTGTCTTTTTCCATAAGACCAACTTGAGCTCCCAGCCAGAGCAAGGAACAAGCTTTAAACAAAGGGAATGGTTTATCACAGTCTTTTAAAACAGTATACAGATTTTACACTATTCTGAAATACATATAAAGATTGATTACCTCTAATTCTGAAGTAGATTTTTAATGTCCATCGTTAAGTAATGTAGAGAAATACTACATTTTCTCTTTCTCCTGCTTATACATGTGTTCCCTGAGCAAGTTCTTGGGATCTTGGCCAGAGTGAGATTTCTCCTTCATAGTAAAAGCATAAAATATCAATTATAACTTCCAGGAAGTTCAATCCAGCACAGAAGAAGGAAGAGGCAACTGGATGACTACATAGCTTGATTAGTCCTGTGTGTTAGTCAGTTCTTTGTCATAATAGCAAAATACCTGATACAGTGTACTTAGGAAGTAAGGAGAGACTTATGTATCTAGCCCACTGTTTGGATGGTATTATAGAGGCCTGGTGAGAGCCACCTCTTGACTGCATCACCTCCTGGCAGGGAACTATTAAATGAGCAAGTATTAAGCAAACAAAGACACCTTAAACCAGGGACAGGGAGAGACTAGAATCCCACACTCCCTTTAGAGAGTATGCTCCCAGTTAACCCGGGGGCCAATTTCACCACTTTCCAATACTTCCATCATGTAACTCTTGGAGGACATGGGAGCCTCACTCAAAGCACAACCCTGCATTTATACATGCTGGTGTAAGGTAGGTGTTGATACCAAACACACGCCTTCACTTAGAAGCATTTGGGGTTTGGACAGTCCGAGGATAATCACCCTAGGCAAAGAGCTAGGTCAGAGAAAGCTATTCCTTCTAGGAGAGATGAATGGAAGGGGAAAGAGAAGCTACCAGATAAAAACACCAGCAGCAGGCTCCCTGAGGGCTCAGAGGGGCTGTTTGGTTTCTTCTTACGCCCTTGTGCCCAGCCCCGAGCAGAAGACATTGACTACTAATCAACAGCGTGTGAACCTGAATTTAAGAGCAGGAACCTAAAAGAAGATAGTGAAGATCAGGGCATCAAGAAGGCAAGCCTGGCTGGGAAGATCACTCGAGAAGGTCACCTAGGAACAGTAGTAAAATAAGCTGCTATTAATGACAGTGATGTCAGAGAAAGACTGGCCTACAAAGAGCCTTAAATATACACAAACAGTGTCTTTTAACAATTTCTTGTGTTTGTGCTTCCCTTTGGGCTTAATGCTACTGGCTTTCTCTTGTAACCCTGAAAGAGCTCTCTTCCTCCACAAGCTGATTGTTCTGAAAGGAACCTAAGAAACAATGAGTACATTCTCTTCAGCTTGTCTGTGTAATGCTTCACCCTTCAGGAGGACAAGGGCAGAAGGAGACAGAGCAAGCAGTGGGGATCGATACACAGTCCAGGACAGATTCCTGGATCTAGACCAACTCCCAAGAGATTATTCCTCACATGGCATTTAATTTCTTTGCTCTTTGCAACACATGAAGTACAAGAATAACCTTGACCTTAACTGTTTCCCTTCCAACCCTGGGAGCCCTGCTGACAGACAAACCCAAGGCTGATCCTTGATTGGCAAAACCACACCATACATTAGCCATGTGGATATGTTCCATGTTCTTCATTGGCTGTAGTCTAACTTAAAACTGTCTTAGTGAGGCTTCATTCTTGGGAATAACCGGGGCTTGAAAAAGAAAGGGAGGGAGAAGTGGATCTCAGGTGACAGACAACACACAGGGGATCCAGCATTCACCAGGGTTCAGTTGAAGAGAGGAGAATCCAATCAACAGAAAGTCAAGATGGCTTGCAAAATGATGTGCTACACTGAAGAAAGCTAAGCAAACACACACAGGTTACACTTCCTAAACCACATTTGTAACTGAACTATAAAAGTCTCTGCTGTCTGATTTAGTATCAAGAAGCTGCCTGATGATCTGAGAAGTTATTGGCATGGCCAGGAAACAACTACCACCAGGAGGCTACCACAGGAAAAGCCAGATACTTAGTACACAAAATAATGATATCCTCTCTCTCTCTCTCTCTCTCTCTCTCTCTCTCTCTCTCTCTCTCTCTCTCTCTCTCTCTCTCCCTCTCTCTCAATGTCCATGCCAAATCTCTGAGATCTAAAACTCTGATTTCCTTTATGACAAAGGAGACCTTACCCATATGATTATGTCAAGGATTTAGCAATATCCTAGATTACCTACCACCTGGACCCAGTCTAGTTAATTTAGTCCTTAAAAGCAAAGGAAACAAATGGCTCTCTGAAAGTACCGTCAGCATCACAGAAAGTTATTGCCTTTGAAGTTGAGGGACAGAGACCTGGGAGAAGAAATGCTGGAAGCTAGAAGAGATAAGGAAACAGGTTTTCCTATATAGGCATCAGAAGGAAACATAGGCTTTTGGATTTCTTGATTTCAGATCTCAGTCCTCTAGGGCTATAAGCTCCTAAGTGTGTATTGGTGTTTCATACCACTAGTTTTATGGTCATTCATTTCAACAGCCACAGAAAAGCAACACTTTCACCCTCCCACTCACAGCTGCCTTCAGAGCTCACAAGAGTCTGATGGAAGCTCCTCCTCATTGGAGGTGGATTTAGCTATAAAGGATTCTGGGAAATGGTATTTCAATACAGGGAGGCACCCTAAAGGTTGGGGGCAGTAGCCAATGTGACGTTGAATGCCAAACAAGCATAACCCCTGCAGCTGACAGGAAGTCGTGAGGCTTTCGAGAGCCACTGGTGAATACGTCCAGCACCCTCCCTGGACATATGTCCTTCTGTGAGGGATGGTAGCATTTGGCAGAACAGAAGTGGATGCCAGAGTTTTTAGGTAGTTTAACAAATGTTGCTAAGTCATGAAGATACAACAGGGAGAGGGGAGGAAGGAGGCTTCGAATAGCTACCCACTTCTGCTTGGTAGAAGTTATTGTCCAGAGAGTGAGCACATTGCACAAAAGCATCACTACTGGAGCCAAGTGCTGACTTACTTGCAGCTCTTCCCCGAGCCACAGAACGCAGAGGGCCTCAGAGTTATCTCCTTCCCCATATGATCTTCCTACAAGCGATACCCCTCAGATGGAGAGATGAAGGTCTGTGTCTGTTCCTTCAAAATTAGAACATTCCTGATCAATAGAGAATATGACCTTTTGGGTGTCAGTGGTTGTTACCTTTGTTATTATCATCGTTGTCATCATCATCATTGTTGCTGTCTGATGCCTCACTGAGCATCCCAGGGTAGCCTAGAACTTGTCCAGGGCCTTGAACTCACAGTCACCCAGCCACCCACCAGCTGGAATAACAGGAACATATTGTTATGCCTGGTTTAAGAATATATCTTCTAAGCCCAGATCATAAAATGTAATTTTATTTGTTTCTTGACAGAGTATCTTACTTACTATGTAACCCAGGCTGGCCTTGAGCTTACAATGTAGCCCGGTGGCCTCAAAACTTGTGGAAGTCATCCTATTCCAGTGTCCTGAGTGCTGGCACCTCACTGCTCCCTTAGAGGCAATTCAGCTTCCACTCTTGTCAGCTGGAGCAAAGCTCCTGAAGCTGGGATACAGCGTTCCGAGTGTCTCAGCCAAGACTGCTATGCTGTGAGGAAGCCCAACCTAGCTGACCACATAGATAGACCTGAGACTTTAAGAAGAAAGAATGGGTCCCTGGCAGCCACCAGCAACACTGGTCCTTGATGTATCATGACCTACTGCCATCTGACTGATAGGAGACGTGGATCCAAAGCTGTCTAAAGTTTGCAGCTCGTTGTGATTGTTGCAGGTCACGGCATGTATGGAATGATTGGTCACCTAACAATAAGCACCACACTTGGTTCTAACAAATGTAGAATGAAGTCAGTGAAGAACGTAGTTTTGTTGTCCCGGGTGCCTTTACTGTTAGATAATAGATCAGTGGTCTGTTGTAGAAACCAGCTCAGATCTGACTCTCATCTCTTCCTCCAGTTCAATAGTAGCTAAGAAACTGAACCCCACCACCACCACCATCACCCCACTCCCCCATCCCTTTCTCTTGGGACAAGATATTACTCTGAAGTCCAGCTGGTCTCAAATTGACATCAGTCATCCTGCCTCAGGCTTCACAATTCTGAGATTTCTGGTCTGAGCAAAGATGGTGGACTTCAGTCTTGAGTTTCGCATGAGGAACAGATTGATGTGCTCTGGAGAGGAGGCAGTTAGGAAGGCAAAGATGTTGGCCTGGATGAGGAGATTTCAACTGACCAATCCAATATTGAATTAGCAGATTCCAGAGAACTTCTTGAAGTCCAGCTTTTCCTGTATAGGAAATACAGAGGGTGTAAATATTTGCTTTGGAGAACATCCTCAAACTAGGGTCCCTCTGAGGAGGTAGAGAGAAAGGAGAAAGGGCAGCTTGAAGTGACTTAGGCCAGAGGTACAGTTCCTCATGCTGGTACCGCTGTCCCACCAGACTTACTGACTTTTTTCCCCCTCTTTCTATGGCCTCTTTCTGTTTATGAGTCCTTCCTTAATACTTGAAGTTTGGTGTGCCTCAAATTGAATCCAAGGTATTGTTGTTTAGAGGAGGACATAATCATATTAGTCTGAGTAAAAATACTTTCTGCTTTATTCACATTTTTACAGTTTACAATTCTTATATCAATTGTCCTATTTGCTTTAAGGTGTGTGTGTGTGTGTGTGTGTGTGTCTGTGTGTGTGTATATATACATGCAAACATATATGTGGAAGTATGTATAGAGGCCAGAGGTCAATGTCAAGCATCTCTCTCATTACTTCTCCAGCTTGTGTTTTTGAGCCAAGCTCTTGCCCTGCCCTGGCACTCACTACTGAGCTGAACTGACTGGCTTGCAAGTCTAGGGATCTTCCTGTCTCTCCCTCCTCGTTGCTTAGATTACAGGTACAGGATGCCACATGTGAGAGGACTAGGGATCTGAATCCAGGCCTTTATTCTTGAAGGGCAAACACCTTCCTAACTGAATCATCTCCCCAGTCCTTTCTGGCATTCATCTAAACATAGAACAACCCAGTGATGTAATAGCAATGCTTCCAGTTTTACAAATCATAAACCACATATAGTGGTCCAGACACACAATCTACTTAGCATCGAAAGCAGTGGGTTCAGGAGCGCAATGTCTTCCTCCGCTACAGAGGGTGTTGGATGCCAGCCAGGGATATATGAGACCCAGTCTCAAAGGAAAATTAAAAGGTAAACTGTCTGGTTCAAAATCTGAATGTCCATGAGTAGAAAAGGATGGGTGAGTACTGACCCTAACTGCTCCCTGGGTTCTCTCTACCTAGGCCTGCCCACATCACAACCCTGGGCAGTGAAAGCCTGCCTGGGCTGGAATGAGGAGGCTGATTTCTTCGGCCCGCCCTTCCTACTTAATAACTCAACTATGGCCAAACTTCAGGGTGGGTCTGAAGTGACTATCTTCTATCTGATGCTCTCAGAGCTCTTGAAAGATGGAAGAGGGGTCAGGAACTGCTCGTATTCAGGCTCCCATGACGTTCCCCAAAAAAAGTTTGTCCCTTGAATCATGTCATCTTGCTCCTTGCCCTAAAATAGGACAGCAATGACACGTGGTGTTCTTTCCTTTGAGGGTCACTTTCTTTTTTGGGCTCTTCGGTGTGTGTTTCTCCACAGTGAGATGTTTTCCAGATGTTTCCTTATTTATTTACTTATTTTGCTTTCTGCTGCAAAAATGTCTCTTCCCTGCTAATGGAAGAAAATAGTCCTAGAAGAAGCTAAAGGGCAATATCAAGCTGTTTCCCTAAGTGTGAACACAGTCATCGGGCTGGGGACTAAGTGAAAGACAGAGCAAGAGGGACAATAGTCCGTCCTGCAGGAGACTGACTGGTCTCACTCTTTTGTGATATACCTGGGGAGAATGAGTAAGACTAAACCATGCATGGAAACTTTCATTTAAAAAATATTTTATGTATTAAGTTGTGTGTGTGTGTGTGTGTGTGTGTGTGTGTGTGTGTGTGTGTGTTGGAGAGTATGTTAATGAGAGCACAGGTGCCATTAGAGAGGTGGAAGATGCCCCTGGAGCTGGAGGTACAAGCTGTTGGGAGCCACCCCAGGTGGTGCTGGGAACCTCTGTTCTTCTGCAAGAGCAGGGTGCACCCCCAACTGCTGTGTCATCTCTCTAGTACCTATGTAAGTTCCTAGATACAGAAGAAGAAGGAAAAACAGCCATTCAAGTTGCAGAGGTGGTAGGATCACATCAGATCTGAGGTCAGCTTGAGCTACGTAGAAAAACCATGTCTTAAAATATACCATGCCCCCACCAAAAAAAAAAAAGAAAGATGGGGAGGGAAGAGGAGGAAGACACGAAAAGAAAAAAAAGAGGAAAAGAAGCAATAAATACAAATATTGAGTGACAGCTTTGTGAATATATATTTCATGTTGAATGTTGACATAAATCTTCTTCCACGTTGAAACAGCCAATCTAAATAAAAAAACTAATCTATAATACCAATAATAATAGCTCTAGTTCAAAAGCATTTCTGATGTCCCAGATATGTGTACTAACTCATCAGGTTTTTGTGATAAACTGTAAGAATTAATTTCATCATCGCATAGATGATAAAATTATGGCACAAAACCATTAAAATGCAGGCAGCCCAGCTTTAAACCTAGGCCAGGTGGGATCCAAGTCCAGGCAATGGCAATGAATATAAATACAGAGACTCCAAAAGCAGGGCTACAGTTCCCACAGCAACTAGCAGTCAGCGGCAAGCTGAGAATGCCAGAGCTCTCCCACCTAACTCAGCTGGGTTGTGGCTGTCAGGTCTTTTGGCTTGGCAACTAAAATCTCAGGCTGTCCATGTGAGCTGAGGTTTTCTGTTGATAGCGAGACAATTAACGGGGCTCTTCTAGAGGCTATTGCAACCACAGAGAGGCTTTTTCACATTATCTAGGTGAAAGGGTCATCATTCCAGCCAAGGGCCTGCAAAGGTACCCCCATTGGGGTAAAATGGGCACTTTCTCTACCACATCATCGGTAATGCATCCTGACAAACAATGCCATGTTGGTAGCACTGACTGTCTGTCAAATGAACCAGTGCAGAGCAGGAGTGGGGAATAGAGGAAAAAAAAATACAAAAAAAAAAAAACAAGAGGAATCAGTGCTTCAATGAGGTTTATTATCAGCTCCATATCCACACATAAAATACCCCTTGATCAATTTCATCTTAATTACTGAATGGAGGAAAACAAGAGCATTGCTAATTGATGTGGCTTTAATTTATGCACCAGAGAATTATACAGGATAATTACCTGCAGCAGAAGAAAAATGAATACTGTCAAATCTGGCTAATACATGTGCAATTCACCCTTCTGTGTCTTTATCTGAAAAGATTTAAAGTGCAAACCAACCTAAATGATATGCAAAATGGCATTGGTTTGCAAGCAGAAGTATTTTCTGGTGTATACCCTTTGATTTGCATCACAAATAGAGTTCTCAGATTGAGACTGACAAGATTTGAATATTATTTCTAGAACAATAGCTGTGATTCACCAATTTAATGTGCATTTGATCTGTTCCAGAAGTTCCCAGTTTTCAGGTCAGTAGAAGAGAAGTTGTCTTCATGGCTCCATGTCAGCCTGAGCATAATTTCTCTTCTGAGGATAACTTGGTGGGATTGATGACGATTTTCCTTATCAAGATTCATGGGATATTTCCAGTTTCCATCAGTAACTGCTTCCCACATAGTCCCAGAACCTCCACAAAGCGGTGGCTTCCAAAATCTGAAACTCAAACAAGCATCTGGAAAAAATTATGGGGCCACAAAAGAACACCAGTGGAAATTTCCTGATGACTTGAGTCGGGCTGACAAAGCCTCTGGGAGCTGTCTCATTGTGTTGAGAGGAGACTAAGGCTTGGATAAAGCTGACTTAAAAATGGGCTACACACCTGTCATCACAACACTCAGTAGAGGAAGGGGGTGGCTGTGAATTTGAGGCCAGCCCTGTCTGTTTTACAAGTTCCTGGCCAGCTAGAGCTACATAGTGAGATGCTATCTCAATAAGTAATGAAAAGCCTATAGGCTGCAGAGGTAGCTTGGTATAGAACACTTGTCTGGGACTGCTCTGATCTCCAGCACAAAGGTCTTGCTCTGGTTCATGCCATATTGGTAGCAGTGGCAGGCTCTGTTCTAAGCTTTCTTATAGTCAGGCAAAAAAGGCAACATAGCAAGTTGTTACTTAAGTTGTGATCAGAAATGTATATGGGTGTGTATATATACATATATGCATATACCTCTGTGTGTATACATATACATGTACATGTGTACATGTACACACATACACATATACATATACATGCATGCATGTATACAAGCTAGCCAGGGATATATACAGACAGGGCTGGCCTCAAATTTTGATGATAGGTATGTAATCCCAGTTTTTAAGTCAACTTTATCTAAGCTTTAGTCTTCTCTCAATGTAAGAGAGCTCATATATCTATGTTATGGTATAGGATATATATTAGTTAATATATTATATCTAATAACATATCTATTAGTTCCTTGGAGGGCAAACTTTCAAGTGATGAATTATGATTTCAAGAGGCATCTTAATGAGGGAGATTAATAGACTCAAAGCACCACAGCAAGGTTCAAAGACAACAGCCCTGTGCTTGCTTGTCTTCACTCTTGTTTTCTTATCTCTCCCCGAAGCTCTTCCCAAGGTCTAAAAATGGCAAGGGAAAGAAATATTATTTAAAAAAAAAAAAGAAAGAAAAGAAAAAGAAAAGTCTATATTTGGCTATCAATTGCTTCTTTCCGGGGAAAGCAATATAATTTAACCTAGGCCAAAATTATACACCATAATCAGATCTTGTTTTCAGCAAATATTATTAGCAAGAGGTGTTAAAGATGGTTTACTCTAGCCCCACAGTCCCTCCTAGGGAGCCCAGCCTGGATGTGAGGCCACAGCTGCTCAGTGGTCTCCTGACTGTGCCAGAATTTGTCATTTGACACTTTAAAGTTCTGAGAAGATTAAACTGATTAGCAAAACAGAGAAGTGTCAAAGCACACAGTTTTCATTGCTGGGAAGGGCCCTTTTGTCTCTGCAGCCTTGACTTTGGTGAAAGTGAGGATGTGAACGGCAGGCCCTGGTTTATCTGAGCATCTATTTGGTGGAGCTTTCCACTTGGCAGGCTTGCTGTCTTTTAATCCTCAGAAATTAGGATGCACATGTTACACTCAACATCTTACAGAAGAGGAGGCCAAGTAGGGGGCACTCGTCCAAAGAGAGGACTCTTAGCAATAGGGTGACTGCAAACCGATGCCCCACATGCTATGTGTGTGTTCTTAACCTTGCAGAGCTGTCTACTTCCTTGTTTGTGCTCCCGAGCTCTCTTGACCTACTATTAAGGACATTGGCTGGGGCCATCTCTATGTCTGTGTAACTCAAGGCCTCTCTATTGGTAAGAGCTGTGGTTAGTCAGGAGAGAGGTACTGGACTCACGTGTAAAGCCAAGCTGCTTTTGCATACTCTGAGAGACTTCTGCTTGCTTCAATGCTTCGCGCTGACTCTGGAAGTGCTAAGGAAAGTGAATACTGCCCTTTCCTGCTGTGAATATTAATTGTGTCACCCTATAATCCCCTCCCTGCCACCACTCACCCCACCCTAGTGCTACTCTGGAGAGTGGCAGAAGGGGGAGGGGGTTTGCAGTGACTGGCTGTGTCCCGCCACCTGTTCAAGTGGTGGCCTCTTCTCTCTTGGCCCCAAATACCCAAGTCTGAACAGTTGGAGGGCATCTGCTCTCGAAGCTGGAACACCCGCACTGCTGACTGGAAAACAATAGGCCCAGCCTGCCAAACAATGTATTTTTGGTATAGAGAAAAATCCTGTCCCTCCTAGGGATCAAAATACATTCTTACTCGAATGTGTGTCATTTTTTTAAAAAGAAAGTTGCCTGGTTCACATTCTGAATTCTACTCATCCTATTTGACTGTCTTCAACGCCTACATTTCAACACCCTCAGTACTTTCAATTCCAAAATCTGGGATGAGCTTTCAGAAGCATGCAAGATGAATGTGCCAGCTGACTGCCTGAGGGTGGTTCACTGAAGACCTGACAAATGGTGCCGTAGAATGGGGACTCTGAAAGCTTTCCTACCCACAGTCCCTCTTTGCCAGAGAAAAATGTATACACTCCCAAGCATATAGATATAGAAAATAAGAATAGAGATTAGATGTTTGCTGATAAAAAAAAATCACAAATAAATTAATTTTAATACAACTCCTTTAAGGGCTGGAGAAGTAACTCAGTGGTTAAGAGCACATATTGCTCTTGCAGAGGCCCCTACTTTCACTCTTGGCACCCACATCTGGCTGCTCACAACCACTCATAATTCCAGCTCCGGCAGATCCAACACCTCTGGCCTCTAAGGGCACATGCCTTTGTGTGTACATACCACCTCCCCGAGTATATATAATTAAAAATACTAAGAAAATAAATCCTGAAAAAATATCCCTTCATATACATAAAATTTTGCTATTTCTTAGTGAAAACAAACTTGCATACAAAGAAAATGGATGAGCTTATTTATTCACAAAAGGAATTAAACATTGGCAGAATGTTTGATTCTATAAGACAGAGAATCTTCAGAGATTCTGAGTTGTCCAAAATTCTGATTTTATAGTCATTAATGCTGAGAATGCCATTTTTCATACTTTCACTTTTCATAGATAGTACGGAAGAGCAGAAGTATGTTTAGCGCCATTTCAGAAATTGCTATAACCCTAGTAAAGACCTGCAAATAAATACTTTACAAGCATCTTGAGTGAAGTTGGAACCAGATGACCAGATACTGTTAAGCACCCAGAGGTCAAATGTGACTCTGCTTACTGCAGCTTGTTGTGCATGAAGAAAACCTAAGCCCTAGGAAAATATTTTTAAAATCTTATACCGGAGTCCCAGTCCAGATCACTTAAGTTGGACAATCGGGAAATGAGTCTCAAACTACAACATTAAAAAAAAAAAAAAAATCTCCCCAGGAAATCCTGATTGCAGCTGGTTTGAAGAATGCTCTCTTGGCTCTTGTTTGTTGGTGACATCAAGGGACAGTGGCTGAGACACAGGCATCTTATTTTAGTGCTGGTAAATCCAGTAATTCAGTTCCTAAGAATGCATGTGACTTTCTGGATTTAACACAAGAGATAAGATGCCAGGCATTGCCCCTTGAGCACCAGAGATTGCCTGCTCATTTTTGCTGAATCCAAAATGTTGTTATCACCACACCAGGGCCATCCATACCTAATAGGCAACCTCGTGATGGGCAATGATGGTTGATGAGTAAAGGAGTTAAGTCTAGGGGAGCCATAGGAGACCTGCCTAGTCTTCTCCAACCAGAAGAGCAATGGCCTCGTACAGACTGATGACGTTTGTAGGTTGACAACCCTACAGTTCAGGTTAGTGGAGAGTCTCCTTAAGGAACAGGAAAATAGAACTAGGCATGGTGGTACACACCTGTAATCCCAGCTCTCCAGAGGTGGAGACAGGAAGGCCAGGAGGTCAAGGTCATCTTTGGCTATGTAGGAAATTCAAAGCCAGCTAGGACTACAGAACACCCTTCCTGGGTCGGGAGTTCGGGAGAGAAGAAACAACGAAACCGTGAAAGCTGTAGTAGGATTTGTATATCTCAGCTAAGGGACAGTGGACATGAAGGGTGGCAGGAGGGGCTGATTCTGGTTTTAATTTTGCCATCCATCTTATTAGAACAGTTGCCTAAAGACTAGTTTCCCTATGTGTGAATGAATGCTAATAGCTGTCCCTCCCAACTTAGGCTGCTATGATGCCTAAGTACTTGGGAACAGGCAGGCTACACTCATGAGCTATAGGCTCATTGATGGGGCCCTTTACTGATATGTGAGATATGACCAGCCTTGTAGCCACTAAGACAGAATCCATTCTTTCTGTTGATTTTGATACCCACTGGGCCGTCTGCTCCTATAAAAGTACTTGGTTCTAGACCTTTTAGAAACCCAGTATGGGGAGAATGCCTCTGTCAGGTAGCATCAATGACTTTCCTACACAGAAACATCATTTCATTTCTGCAGGGCTGATGTTATCTAGCTCAATATTGCCTGCCTGCTTAAAATGTGTGTGTTTCTGCAAGTTCTGTCAACATGAGACTTCTGTGTCCTCTTGGCTGTGGTTAAAGTCCTAGAAAGCTCCACATACTTCTGGAGGACAGGAACAGAGTCAATGGGCTCCCTAAAGGCGGCTTCCATTCCTCTGTTGGTCTCTTCCAAGTCCAAGAACAATGGTCCCAAGCTTGGGCTTTCGATGTTTATACAGATGTCCACCCACGTGGAGTGGAAAGTTACATGGATACGGAAATCATTAAAGCCAGCTAATTTTTACCACCCGTGTGGCTCCTTGTTTGCTTTGAAGTTGTATAGGATTGATCCATCAATCTAAAAAGCCAAACCAATTCTACTTTCTCCTCTAGAGAAAACAGACAAATTCCTCATCGCTGTGGATTCGTCTTCACCTGCTTCACATCTGGTGGTGCAGGTTTTCATGTATTACTATGTATACTCACAGGGTTCACTGTGCCCTGATGAGCTCATAAGGATTGGGAAGGTTAAGAAGCGTTGTGTAAAGGAGACTTAGCTTAGATGGGTGGTTCCTGGGAAGTGACACCAAATCAGACCTCTGCCCCAACATACTCCCACAGGCACACACACACTGGAGCATGCACATGACTAAATAAATAAAATTAACTAATTATTCAACCATGCATATAAGTAGGATGCATAAGACAAATCCCTAAATATCCATCATCCAGTTGTAAAAATTGTTCAAGATTTTCTATGTTTAATTGATAGATCTTTTTAGTTTTTGTAACTGCAGAAGCCAAACCAGACCTCATGTCATTTCCCTGGTACACACTTCAGGGAGGTAGTCACACCGCACACCAGGGCTTCCAGACGCCTTGGGAAAAGCCATCCTCAATTTCTTACTGCGTAAAAAACAGTAGGTAAATTGGCTGAAGACAAAAACTGGGCAAGACAGGCATCCCAGTGCTTTAGAGGCTGAGACAGGAGGTTCACAGTAAGTTCCAAACCAACCTGAGCTATATAGACAGATCCTCTGCCTCCTCTGTTTCTCTGTCTCTGTCTCTGTCTCTCTGTCTCTGTCTCTGTCTCTGTCTCTGTCTCTGTCTCTCTCTCTCTCTCTCTCTGTGTGTGTGTGTGTGTGTGTGTGTGTGTGTGTGTGTGTGTGTGTGTGTGTGTGTGATAAGCATGGAAGAAAGGGAAGAAAGAAGCTTATCCTTGCCCAGGTGTCAGCCTGATGTGACTGACTAGGAGTTCTGTAGGCTCACAAAAGACAATGTGACAAGGCCTTCTGAGCTCAGCATACAAGCAATATGGCTTCCGGATGTGCACTAATTACCCTCTAATGTGTTCTTTTGTCTCTGGTGCTAAGGGTTTTCCCTGTGCTGTTAAATCCAGTGCTGGCTTCCTCCTTTACACTCCACTGTTCTTAAAGCTTAAGGAAGAGATGGGTTTCTGCCTTGTCAGTGTTTTGCAGCTTCATATTCTTTTAACACAAACATAGGATACTAAGAAATCATTGGAAACCTCACTATCCAATGGGAAGGCACCTTGTTCTGCTGTGGGTCATCTGTGCTCTGGCACAT
The DNA here is from genome assembly GCF_008632895.1 of Mastomys coucha. Classification (NCBI taxonomy): domain Eukaryota; kingdom Metazoa; phylum Chordata; class Mammalia; order Rodentia; family Muridae; genus Mastomys; species Mastomys coucha. The sequence goes on from NW_022196913.1 coordinate 28,860,369, forward strand.
AGCTGCTCTGCATTTCGATGATAAATAATTTGGCTTTGGCAGCCAAGAATAACTGTGCAGATGTTCTGCACCCGGCCACTTCTTGGTATGCAGCAGCAAGGACCAGCAGAAACCATCCCAATTATAGCAGATTAATGTGCTAAAATTACCACAAAGAGAGCATTGTATAAGCCTTTGGGAAGCCACTTAACTTTGAACCTGCTGGTGTATGATGGGACACACACACACACACACACACACACACCTGCCTCAGACTAGCTAGTTGGGCATAGATGATGCACACACAACTTTCAGGAGGCAGATCAGTAGATCTCTGTGAGTTTGAGGCCAGCCTGGCCTACATAGTAAATTCCATAGTGAACTACATAGTGAGACCCTCTCTCAAACAGACAAACAAACAAATAAATAAACAAAAACTAATTCCAAAGCCAGGCTGTTCTGCAGTTAAGCAGTTTGTTGGCATTGAGATGCTGCTTTTGAAGTGTTATCATAACAACAGGAATAAAATGATGAATTAACCTCAGTTTGAAAGGAATAGCTTTTGAGTTTACTGTTATAGCCTAGCTGAGACATAGGCATTATCAGTTCTTATGGCCATGCCCATGGTTGTAACTGTATTTACATCACAGACTCACCAGTCCATCCTCTGTCAGCTCAATACCTCACAAATGCCTTGTAACACTAGCTCCAAGGCATCTGATGTCCTCTTCAGACCTTCATGGGCATCTACAAATACGTGCTTATACACCCACACACATAAATCATATAATGAATCTTCAAAAACAAAGACAATAATGAAGTTGCAAGGGGGACCTGTTGTGGGGTGGCTGGTGCAGTTCGGGAGAGGAAGTGTGTACAATCGTAATACATTGGTATACATATATGAGATTCTTAAAATAAATACATAATGTCACATAGAAAACTGAGAGGACGTGAAAAAAAATGGCCATAGAAAAATTAGTAGGTCCTACGAAAAATCTGTTTGATTTTATGCACCTACTCTAAAAAGATTTTAATTTCCTGTCCATTTTCTAGCATGAAATGTAGCGTATAGCTTTATGTATAAGAACCCAGATTCATTTTCTACCTGACTCTTGTCCCATTAATGAAGGCCAGTGTTTGTCAAGCCTACAATATGCAAGAGCAGTCCTAAGCAGAGTGTTGGGCATGGTCTCCTAGAACCCAACAGCTGTTTCTATCCACTGTTTCAACAATGGAGTTCAGTTCTGGTAAGAACAGTAAAATATAGGCACTTGTTTTTTTAAAAAAATGATAATTTTAGTAAAGCCAAACAGAACGGAAAGATAACATGTCAGTATCATTTTGAGGTTGTTATAAAGAAACCACAACCTAAAGGAGTGCCAAGCCCTGGGGATAATCAGTCTGAATGCAGATCCTCTGGGAGGAGCTGACTTTCTTCTATGCCAGAGTGTTATTTTTCAATCTGATGATCAAAAAGGGGGAGGGGGCATGGTGAGTGTGTTTTTCTCTCTGCAGGATCAGCCAAGCTGTCTCCAAAACCATGCTCCCAAGACACATTCCCCTTTTGATAATCACTGGGGTGGGGGAGGCAAAATTACTTATTATTACAAACAGCCTGAGCCTCGTTTAAGTGCAAAATGCTCTTCTTGCCTTCTAACCCACTTTGATGTGTACTGTGTGCTCAGAAGTCCTGTGAGTGTTCTAGGCTTTGCATTTTAAAATGAGTAATGCCAACATTAGTCAAAATCAACCCAACCCCTCTAGAGATTTAAGTGGGTTTTGTGTCCTGAATCATTTTTCGTCTAATTATCGTGAGGCCAGCTGCTACTCCCTCCATTTATTTAATCCACCAGAACGGAAGAAGGAGCAGAACTGTCATTTTCCCCAGGGCTGAAGCACAGCCAATTATCTAGAAGTTCATACAATTGACTAGCCCAATGAATAGACGGGCTGTTAACATTTCTTCTTTACTCTTCACATGACTCAGGCAGACATTTGAGATAGCTTCCGCATACTGTACTGTGCTGTCACCTTTGGGGAGGGGACTCAGGAGAGAGACGAGGGGCAGCACAGTACTTCCTCACTGTGTGCTTTCTCAGCTATTCAAATGCTTGTGGCTTAGAACGGGCATGCTCCGTTTGATTGATGAAACGCAAGTGTGTCTTCAGACTGCAGTTCTAGGTAAAGGGAAAGACCATTGCCCCACACTAGGCTATGCTTTTGTCCTTGAAGCAACCTTGGTAGCTTAGGACAAGAAAGAACAGGGCTTACAGAAGTAAACTGAGTGGAACAAGTCAAGCCAAGCTTTTGTTTGTTTGTGGATTTCTGGTTTATTTCTTTGGTTTTGCTCTATACTGGCTATCAAAGATAGCTTAAAAGACAGCTGGTAACCTTCAAAAAAAAGGTGAGGCTTGGTTAAAGACATAAGACATTTGGGAAAATAATAATGAAGGGAGTCCTCAAAGATTCTAGGTTATGGCTCAGAACATGCTTCAGAAACAGCTGAGCCAGGCATGACGGCACATGCTTGTAATTCCTGCATTTGGAATCTGAAACAGGACTGTAGATTCAAGACGAGCCCAGGGTACACACTGAGACCCTGTCTCAAAAAAAAAAAAATTAATAGAAAAGCAAGCAAGTAAACAAACAAAAGACAGTTGGCTCTTTCTTAAGATGATAGTAGTAGATAATAACCCATTGAAAACAAAAATCCATGAGTCCATATTAACAATAAGCTGATTAATGAATATAAGCAGTAGGAAAAGCCCCCTTCTTACACACAAAAGAATGATAGGATTCAAAGATGGCCATGATGCCACCATTATGGTTATAACTGACTGGGGCAATAGTCAGAAAATGGCTTACCAGTTCAGCTGGGCTGACTGGAGAGTGAGCCACAAGAATCTACTTGTCTCTGTCTCCCCAGTGCTTCGATTATTGAAGTATATACCACCATGGCTGGCTTTTTATGTGGGTTCTGTGAATAAAACTCAGGTCCTCATGCTTGTACCTCAAGCACTTTACTATGTTCTCTCTCCACCCTCTCTGTATTTCTAAATAGAAGCCTTCCTATCTGTGTGGATGTCCATAGTTTAGAAAAGACCCAGGCAGTCTTGATGTTGACTTGAAGATTGAAGGAAGTTTCATTCTCAGTTGAAATGCTCAAAGCTTACATTAAAATGGAGACTACTGGCTAACAAGATGGAGCAGAAGGATACTTGCTGCAAAGCCTAATGACCTGAGTTTGATTCCTAGGACCCACATGGTAGAAAGAGAGAGCCTGCTCTTCCTAGTTGGCCTCAGACTTTCTTATACATGTGCCATGGAAAGTACATACATAGGAGCATGCATGCGTGCGCGCACACACACACAAACACACACACACGTAAAAGAATGAATGTATGAATGAATGAATGAATGAGAAAAATAAATAATAAAATGAAGAATTGCTTCCTCTGTTTCACAAAAACAGAGTCCATAGCTGCTCAAGTGACACTTGCTGAAGAGGCCTATGGGACCTACCTTGGTCCCTCTATCTGCTTGCTAAGGAGTGAGATTATAGAAAGTCATTTATACATTTTTTCCATCCATTTTTATCACTTATCTTAGTTGGTATTGGTCATCTGCTTGACAGTGTTGGTGTTTGAGAAACAATTATTGACACTTCCTTGGTTTATTTTAGAGCATCAATATTTTAAAGTAGTAGGCAATGGGGGCTGGAAAGATAGTTGCTCTTCTAGATGATCCAAGGTCTCCCAGAAGCCACAAGCAGCTCACAACCATCTGTAATTCCAATTACGGGAGATTTAAAGCCCCCTTCTGTCCTCCGCAGGTGTATGCACAGACACATTCAGGCAAAACACTCAAACACATAATAGAAATAAAATAAATCTAAAAATGTAGGCGATGACTTAAATATATCTCCTTTTTCTAAAAGATTAGTCAACTCTGTAATAGGTGCCTTGTAGATGTATAATAAGCAGATACCTATTTTTAGGATTCATTTCACATAATCATTTAGCATAGCAGGCTATTTACATTGGGCTCACATGCTCATTGAGACAACTGAATTATACTTCTGCTCTTGACCGGGATGTGGAGGAACATAAACAGAAGGGCACACTGTTAGGGAAGGAGGGATTTGTCAGGCGCAGAGGAATGACTCAGAGATCAGTGGGCCCAGTGCTGCCTGGGACTTGGCCTGACTAGAAGGATCAACTTACTAGGGTTATTCTATACTCAAAGAGAGCATCCATCCATCTCACCCTTTCCTTATCCTGATGTCTTGGGTCTTTCTCTTGTAGAAGTAATGATGACTTTTTTTTCTGGCAATTGATGATTTTTAAATCAGCTTTATTGATCTGAAGTTCCTCTGCCATAACATTTACTCATCTTGTGTTTCCAGGGTGAGCCTTAATAAATGTATATAACCTCATATTTTAAATTTGTTATTAATCTATTTAACTACTTGTATTTTTCTTTCTTTACACTTCCTTACATTGTAGGGTGTGGAACCTGAGGCTTTGCACATTCTAGGCAAGAGCTCCATGAACAGCCATACACCAGCCTATCACAATAGAATTCTAGCTTCTTCCATACCCTAGAATTTCTCTGGACTTCCTGAGTATTTCTAGCCCTGACCTCCAGAGATTGGTTGAACTGATCACGGGATTGTTTGGTGTTATCAGCTTGTCAGCTGTGTTCTCTCTGAGGGCTGGTTTCAGTCTGTTTTGTGGAGCTCCTGAAACTTCAGAACTTTGACAGGATTGGCTTCTTAGTGGACCTTTGCCCATGAACAATGCTTTAGTGGGAGCAGAGATGTCCTTCCTCATCTCACTTGGACATCATAGATGTCGGTTTTCTCTCATCACAAATGCTTCATAATTACCTGCTTATGGTCCTTGGGGAATTTGCTTACAGAAGAGAAGGAAAACCCCACGAGGGTCATGGTGATAAGGTTCAGCACCTACTACTCCTCCGATTCCATGATGTGCTATCTTACAGCTGAAGCATGTACACGTGTGGATGCACTCCTAATTTCCATGGGACCCCGCCCCACAGCTTATCCTTGCAAGGCTCCCCTCTGCCTTTGGCCAAACCCTCTCCAGCTTAAAGTCAGAAGTAGAAACATATGTAATGCAGTCTAGATGGCTTCTTTTTTACTGACCAAAGGAGAGCATGGAATATGGGGATTAACCTATGTGTATCCTTTTAAGATGGTATAAGACAAACGTTAATGTATGAAACCCAGCCCCCAAAGAACTTTAAAAAAAAAAACAAAAGCTTGCTGGGGAAAGCAGCATGCATGCAAAAGTTAGCATGCAGTCTGCACCACTGGCATGCTTGCAGGGAAAGGGGAGAGTAGAAGAGTCAGGAAATTCCACTGTGGTCCTATGGGTGTGTGAACAGCATGGTTCTCCCTCTCTTTCCCTTCCCTGCCCTTTTTTCTGCCCTTCTGTATTTTCCTGACGTTAGAGACAGTTTTGATGCCTATGAAACTTTAAAAAAGCAAAAAACCTAACTATTCCTGTTTTTCCTTCATCATGAATCTCGTTGAGTGTCGTTACACCACCAAGGCCTTCCTTCTGGCTGTCTGATTGGTTTGCTGCTTGCTCTCATTCAGCAAAGCCTCTGCTTTGAGCGCCTCGGTGTGGAGATCCAGGCCTGGCAACTGTGAGCGAGTTGGAGATCTGCCCCTTGTCATACCTAACCCTGTTAGTCCTAGAGGAGCCGTTGACATTTGAGAAGTATGTAAGCACAGGCTGACCTAAGCACCGGATGTGGAGTGCCAGCTAATAAAAGCACAATGAAAGTAGAACTGTCATCCAGACTAGAATCCCATCAATCTTCCCATCACTTCTGGTGTCATTAATGAGCTACTGCTGGGGCTACACTGTATAGGCAACCTTGACAGACGTTCTTCATAGTCAGTCTCCAAGCAGGCAGCCTTCCAACAGTGATTCCCATAACTGGCTCTTTGACATCAGGTTATTTCTAAGTTCTTCAGGTTGCCCTAATGTTCACTTGTTTTCTTACCTGTCCTTTCTGGACCAACCACAATGTGAGACTTGGTGGGGTGAGGGGAATCTGCCAGTCACTTTAATCTCTTACCATCTGCCTCAACCTCTCCTCCACCTCCTGGCCCAGTGCTCTTGTCCTGAACCTGCCTGATAAGACTCCTTCTGACTTGATGTCTAGGTTGGCGAGTGGCCAATGACATCACACTGTTTATGAGAATATAAAATCTCATCATTTTAATTTCAAAAGATCTCTCTCTCTCTCTCTCTCTCTCTCTGTGTGTGTGTGTGTGTGTGTGTGTGTGTGTGTGTGTCTGTGTATGTGTGTGTGTGTGTGTATGTGAGTTTGCCAAACACCAGGTACCCTGGAGCTGGAGTTATAGGTGGTTATAAGCCATGTAGTGTAGGTGCTGGGAACCAAGCTCCTCTGGAAGAAAAGCAATTGCCCTTAGCTGCTGCTAATCCATCTCTCCACATACAAGCTCTTTTCTAGGTTTTAATAAAGAAAGATGAATATTGATTCAGCTATAATTATCAGAAAGACCAGTCTTTTAAATTTTTTTATTATTTTTCATGTGTATATGTATTTTGTCTATATATATATGTATTCGCATCACAGGCACGCATGTATGTGAACCACATACATGCAATGTTCAAAGGGGCCAGGAAAGGGAATCCAATCCCTGGTACTGGAGTTATGATTGTGGGTGCTGCGGTTCAGTGTTTGGAACAGCTGAGACATCCCTCCAGCCCCAAGAAGTCTTTTTGCAAACCCCAGCAGTCCTGAAGATGAATAACAGCATCCAAAACTGAGTCTGTTAATCTGCTGGTGATTTGTGCACATGAAAGGAACTCTGACTATTGGAAATGCTTCTGATGAAGCTTAGAAATGTAGATCTGGTGTAATCTCTGCTGGTCTTTCTTTTGAATGAAAGGAAGTTGTTACATAATTCAAAATAAGGACATCAGGGGGGTTGTGACTTGCTTGAATCTACTCAAAATTTATGAAATCTACTGCATTGTTTCTTTAAAATCCTATTTCTTCTCTATACAATATAAATAAACAAATTGGCACCCAACAGCTATCTTACATGGTCTCTGAGATAAACTGTCCTCTCTCTTCACTCCCGACTCCACTGTCCTCTCTTCACTCCTGACTCTAATGGTCTGCAATCCCAGGCAACATCAAGACAAGGAATGTTGCATCTATGGATAATACATGTATTAATCTCTGTAAGAACAAAATGTAGACAATACCAAAATGTTGCCGACTGCCACGCAATCCTGCCTATCCATAGACAACTGTCTATGCCTCTGCAACTTTTCCATCAATGTACATAGTTTCCGATGGTTTTCTTTTTACCATTCCTGGGTTTATACTGTGGCCTACTATGACCTAGAGTTCTTTCTTTAGAGAAATTATATGAGAGCTTAGTATTATTATTTACTTACTATTATTACTGGATCTTTGAGACAGGATCTTACTATAGAACCCAAGCTAGGCCTTGAATTCACTCCTCCTGCTCCAGCCTCCGCAGTGCTGGGATGACCTGCATGCACCACTCGGCCTCACATTATCGTCATTGTCATAGTTCTTTACCTTGGTGGTTACACCACAGTGCACTCACCACGTCTGTGATGATTTGTGTGCATGTATGATGCTGAGTGTTGAACTCGGGGTCTTTTGAATAATAGGCAAGCACTCTACTAGGCCTAGTAATTAGCATGGATACTATCTCTCAGTGTTACAAATGTAGCCTGGAACAAACATCTCTTATGTGCTTCTCTGTTCTAAGATGTCTCCCTCAAGCCACATGAAAGGATGAGTATGTTTTACATTTCCACACTGACATGTCCCTTCCAACAGTGGCCCCACAACTCTACTAGTACTTTTTTTAAGTTAAGACATTTGGCCTAATGGAGTATCTGCTATCAAAATGCAAATCACTCCAGGGTGGGCAGTTAAATACTCAGAACCTTACACTATGTTGGATAGTAGAGAGGGTAGTGGTAGGGTAGCTTCAGAAACTGAGTAAACTTGCCAGGCTTCCTAGGAAGGCAGCAAGCTAGCCGAAGGCAGGGGACCCTAAAAAGTAGATGGCTCAGTCACACTTCTTCTTGCACTGACCAAATACCTGACTCAAAACAACTTACATAAGTGTCAGCTTGTAGTTCAAAGAAATACAGCTCATTGGGGCAGGATGGAGATATAGTGATGGGTCACATGTGCCTGGGGTCTGGAAGCCAAATGAAACAGGAAGTGGAGAGCCAAGCTATCAAATCCCAAGACCCTCTTCTAATAACCCACTTCCTCCAGTGAAGTGCTACCTCCTGAATGTTCAACAGCCTTCCAAAGGAAAAAAAAAAAAAAACGATGCCACCAGCTGGAGACCAAGTTTCAGGTCCATTTGTCCATGGGGGCCATTTCACATTCCGATGTGACATTCAAATATCCAGAGTAGGAATGGAGTGATTTTTAAAAAAATAAATAAATAAATGATGCTCAAAGACGCAGATTGCAAGGTCATTTCCACGGACTAACGGCTATAGAAGCTGAATGAAATATAGCAAAGAACTGCCCCCCTAGACAGGCGTGCTGGTGCGCACCTGTTATCTCAGCACTGGAGAAGTAGCTGCAGAAGGACAGGGAGGTCAAAGTCAGCCTCTACTACATAGCAAGTGTGAGGCCCTCTCTCGAAAACAAACAAACAAACAAAAAGATTTGACACTGTTCACTCTGAGTCTAGAGACCTATGGGGGGTTAAGGGGGGGTGTTTGTTCCCTCTATACTGATCAGTTGCTCTCCACCCTGCACAACCCACTCCATTTCTTTAAGAATGTGGTATGTGTGTCCACGTGAGTGTGCAAGTGCATGGGTGCGTGCATGCGAGTGCACATGGGTGTGTGCCTGTGGGGACAGGCAGGGGAACCGATGGAAGAATAGAGATTTCAACCTAAACGAGCTCACAAAGTCTTTCCTGGTAGACGATGATGATTGCTGGGATAGAGGAGATGAGTCGGAGTTAACCATTCACCAGCCACACTCCTAACAGTCACCCATCCCCCAGGGGAAGTTAGTAAAAAGTTTCTGAGTAACATTTTATCTTCCGACTCATGTAGATCCTCAACGCAGCATGTAGATCCTAAAAGCCTTCACAAGCACCTGCTCTTAGATGCTTTCGCCCCCATGACAGGGAGGAGAAATGAGCAGGACACAACTTTTGTAAGGTAGCATTTCATTCACCTCATGTGACACCAGAATTTTGCAGATAGGGGCTTAAGACTGAATAACAAGCCAGGTGTTCAATAATCTCAGCATTCAGGAGGCTGAGGCCAAGTCTGGGCCACATAGAGAGTTACAGGCCAGCCTGAGTTATATAGCAGTCTCCAGCCTCAAAATAAGTAAATGAATATAAAATAAAAATGAAATGAATAAAATTCAAGAAAACATTTTGGTTTTGTTCACTTGTCACACTGATGTAAGTTTGACATTTTACCCCACAGGATGGACTGCCTTTGCTCTCTTGTTCTTCTCGTTGCAAGCCTATCTTAGTGCAACTGACTGTGCAATTGAAACTTCTAAGGCAGTGTCTTCACAACTCTGCTAGACATCAGAATCACCTGAGGGGCCTTTGGAATAATCGTATAAACAGGTCATTGCCTGTATTAATTATCCTAGAATGCCTGAGGCTTGGAGCCAGGCAACTGCAGCTTAATCTGATGCAAAGAATAAAAGGGAAAAAAATCTTTTGGGTTTAAAAGAAAAAAATCAGAACATACAATTTCATCATACTTAAATCCTAGCACATGGAGCAAAGGTGGCAGGCTCATCCAAGTGTGAGCCCAACTTTCTGTACCCAGCAAGTTCTAGGCCAGCCAGGGCTGCATGGTGAGATCCTGCCTACTGTTCCAACTACTAAGGCAGGAGAATTGCTATGAGTTCAAAGTCACCCTGGGTGGCTTAATGAGTTTAGGCTACATAGTGAGACTCCCTCTCAAAACACTCACACCAAAAAATCCAAAAATACATGCATGCATACATACATACATACATAACTATGATTTCTAGAAACTCTGGGACACTTTTAAGTAGCTTTAATATTTGTTTGTTTGTTTTTAATCAAATGACTGCTTCATTAGACCTATTGAACAATTTACAAATAAATGAGACATAATAAGATTTGTCAACTTGGGGCTACAGAGAAAGCTCAACTGTTAAGAGCACTGGTTGCTCTTCCAGAGGGCCTGGGTTCAATTCCCAGCATTCATAAGGCAGCTCACAACCATCTCTTCTGACTACAGCCAGCACTTCTAGCTTGTTGTACATAGACATGCTCAAAGACAAAAGAACCATAGACATAAAATAATAACATAGAATTTAAAAGATTTGTCAAGTTGAGACTTACTCAAATGAGTGTTTGGCTGTCAAACTATTGCATACAGAACTGGGTAGAGCCCCTGACTCACATGTGGGACCCTGGGTTCAATGCTTAGCACCAAAGGAAAAAAAACAAAACCCAATGGAGTGAAGACAACACGGGCCATGGTACCTTCCTGACAACTCTTGGAAGTTTTCAGGTGACATCATGCTGCATGAAGCTGGCACCGTGAGCCCAAAGACCATGTCCTCACTGGAATGTAGACAGACACCTGAGGGCCATCAAGAGCAATTGTGAGAATTTGTTGAGGAATTGAAGAACTGGGCTTTTCTGTGAACCTCGGGGCTAATATGGAGTAACCAGTAACAGCGTCATTTCTGTGCATAGTCCAAAAACAAACAAACAAACAAACATTAAAGCTATTGTATTAGGGTTCACTAGAGTCATGGAACATATAGAATATCTTTCTGTATTGAAGGAATTTGTTATGATGACTTACAGTCTGTTGTCCAACTCCCCAACAATGGTCAGTTGTGAATGGGAAGTCTAAGAATCTAGTAGTTGCTCAGTCCCACGAAGCTAGTTGTTTCAGTTGATCTTCTGTAGAAGTAGGTTCCAACAGATGTGCTGGCAAGTAAGTGCAAGCAGTGAAGAAGAGTGGATCTTTCTTCTTCCAATGTCCTTATGTAGGCCTTCAGCAGAAGGCGTGGCCCAGATCAAAGGTGTGTACCACTACGCCTGGATCTGGAACTTGCTTTTTCCCAGGTTGACCTTGAACTCAGAGATCTCCTTGCCTTAGTCTCCTGGGATTAAAGGCATATATTACATTGCCTGGGCCTATGCTTTTCATAGCCACAATGCCTGAAGATCTCTATGCCAAGATCCAGGTCAGAAACTTGTGTCTTCCAACTTCAAGATCTCTATCGCAGGTGAGCCCTCCAATTCTGGATTGTAGTTCATTCTAGATATAGTCAAGTTGACAACCAGGAATAGCCATTACACTATTTAAAATATTTAAATGTCTCAGAGTTTCTAAAAATTGTGTATGTTATGTAAGTATGTATGTATGTATATATGTACGCATGTATGTATTTTTGTTTTGTTTTGGTGTGAGTGTTTTGAGAGGGAGTCTTACTATGTAGCCCAGACTGGCCTAGAACTCACTAAGCCACCGAGGGTGACTTTGAACTCATAGCAATTCTCCTGCCTTGGCAGTTAGAATTGTAGGCAGGGTCTCACCCTGCAGTCCTGGCTGGCCTAGAACTTGCTGCATAGAGAAAGTTGGGCTCACAGTTGGATGATCCTGGCACATTTGCTCCATGTGCTAGGATTTAAGCATGATGAAATTGTATGTTTTGCTTGTTTCTTTCAAACCCAAACTTTATATAGTTCTATCTCATTACATTTAGAGTTCGAGAGAATCCCTTCTGTCTTTGGCAGCTATGAGGTTTTTGTCCCATTCCATTGAAAAGCCAGCCTACTGCCACCTGTCCACAGATTGACCTCCCTGTGAGTGAAGCACCTTGTCCCCAGGAATAAGGCACACTTCTCCCAGGGGTGTAGAGACTTAAATCCCGTGACAGTGTGGAGGAGAGTCTGCTCTCTGAGGGCTTAGCTATTCTCTTTCTCCTAGGGTCTTTAAAGGACAGTGGGTGACGGTTCCCAAACACACTGATTGGTGTGTATCTATCTTTGGAGGTTTCAATGTGTACACTGTCCTATTCCTGTGTATTCCTCCTGTGAGCTCAGCCCCTGCCCGGGATGACATCACCTGCTGAGACAATGGTGCACGCTTTGAGGCTGTCTGGTTGACAGTGGGTAGGATTACCTCACAGTTCTAGGGCAGTCCCTTGGGAGACTAACCTTGGGCTTCTGTCCAGCTGAAGTTGCACTTGACACTGCACCTTGGTCTGTCACAGGGAATCTTCACAAAGCCAAACAGAGAACCAAAGAAAAGATCAAAAAGGATTGAGCCCTTCGTGGGCCTCCTACCTCTCTTGTGTTCTCACCTAACCCAGATTATCACTTTTTTTGTAGGCTCTCCTTCTGTCCTTTCTTATTTTCCCAGACAATGCAGTGACACAACCTTACCTATCAAAATAAGGAGAGAAAGGGGAAAGAGTTTAAGTAAGTTCATCTTTATAGAAACCTCGTATTTTCAGCCTTACATGTAAAAAACCCCATCTGCAGGCCTGACTATGTTTTGAATTTCAGGTTGGACTATCTGAAACTTTGATGGTGGTACATTTGTGTGGTGCTGTTGTAATTGAAATGGACTGAACCATCACACATGTTCTCATCTTTAATAAACCTTGGTTGAACCTAAGAAAGAAGTGTGAGGGGAGAAGAGGAAGGAAGAGGAGAAAAGAAAAGGAAAGAGAGGGGGGAGAAAAGAAGGAAGGAGGAAGGGGAGGAGGGAGGGAGGAAGGAAGGAAGGAAGGAAGAAAGGCAGGAAGGAAGAAAGGAAGGAAAGAAGGAAAGAAGGAAGGAAGGGAGGAGATATACATTGGGTTGGGGAGATGCGAAACAGCTCAGTGAATAAAAACACTTGTTATGCAGGCTTGAGGATGAAGTGTCAGTCACCAGAACCGACTGCTGGGCAGGCATAGCAGCTGGCCTATAATCCCAGCACTGCGAAGTTGAAAATGGGATCCTTGGAGCAAGCTAGCTAAGTACACTAGCCATATAGTCAATTTCTATATTCATTTGAGAGACTGCCACAAAGAGGAAAATGAACATAATCTAGGAAGATTCCCACAGTCAACCTTGAATGTCTACATGCATAGACAAACATGCCCACACACATGCAAACATACGTGCATCATATACACATACACCCCAACCCCAAAGGAAACCTAAGTGGCAGCAATTTTGTGTTTGTATTTATTTTGATCTAAATGGATGAGTATCTTTTTAGGAAAGTCTCAGAAGCATTTTCTGACCAGGATCTCATGAGACATTTTACTTTGTCATGCCTCTGAATGTTGACAAGCTCAATGTTTCTTGTGGACCTGCCTGACATCACCACGATTTTTCCCTCTGTCTATAGGACTGCCAACCAGACTCCCAGAAATCATGCTGGTGGGATCCCAGTCCTTCTCTCCTGGTGGGCCCAACGGCATCATCCGGAGCCAGTCCTTCGCAGGTTTTAGTGGGCTGCAGGAAAGGCGATCCAGGTAGGTGCTGGGTACTCCTCCTGGGATGCAGCAGAAAGGGGCTATGTGTGCCTTGGTGATGCACATGTGTGTAGCAGCTAATGTCTTCTTCATGGAAAAGATAATGCATCCCTTATTAAGTGCGATCATTCCTATCATTTACAATTCCTTGTGCAAAGATATCTGAGGATTTAGGGTAAGCTAGCCCTTAACATGTATATATACACATTTGGCTAGCTTATCCTAGCTATTATGAGAGGCCATGCCCTCACTATTGACTACGTGATCATTCCAAGTTGTGGTTGAGGGAAAGGTTTTTAATGTAGATATGAGGGAGAGACCAGCAGTACAGCTCAAGCATCTGGAAGAGTCCAGAACCAGGAGAGAAATTAAGACACTGAACTTGGCCAGCAGAGTGAACTGGGAGATGAAATGATATGAGGAGTGGGGGGAGTAAGAGAGGAGGCCGAGAGAGAGAGGGCAAAAAAAGGACCAAGAGAGCACATGCCTGAAGTGTCAGGGTTCTATCCGAATCAGAAGCTAGGGGAAAGGAAGCCCAGGAGCTGCAGAAATGTAGGCTTGGGAGGCCCGTGAATCCAGCCAGGATTCCAGCCTGAGGGAACCTGGAGGCCAACCTGTGCTTTGTTATGCTAGAAGTAGACACCACAGTTAGTTATAGACTCCCTCCTATCTCCCTCCCAAGTCCCTTTAAAGCACACTTTCCTTTACCCTCCTGTTTAGGAGACTGAATTGGTATGAAATTATGCAGTGGATGAAGACTGTGCCTCACAGACTGCCTCTGAGAGCTGATATCATTCAGGTGGGGGTTGGGAAATTAGGCTCTAGTTTCCCTGGAATCCCTGGAAGGTCAGAGAGTGAATGAGTAACATGCAAGAGAAGTCGCCTCATGGACGAAGCTCTCCAAGGGGAGCTCCAGGCTCAGAGAGAGAGACTCTGTCTCAAAAAAACAGGGTGAAGAGTGACAAAGGACGATACCCAAAAGTCAGTTTCCAGACACACGAGTACACGCATGCACTAGCAGATCCCGATGAGAAAAAATAAAGTAAAATAAGCTAAGTAAGACTTCCAGGACAGCTCTAAGTCCAAGCTCCATGTTTTAGTTTAATGCCCTAGAAAGTTAGCTACTCGCTGGGCTTTGGACACTTTACCCCAAAGTTATCACTCATATCCTAGTGTTGTAAGATTTGGAGAACCGAGTCTTATGTCCAGGATGTTGTCCCACTCACAAAAACACAGAAGTGGAAAAAGATGCAATTAGCATGAGGTTTTTAATGATCCAGTATATTGTTGTCGTCTAGCATTCAGGCAAAGGCAACACCGAGGAGCAAAAGCCCACACTTTTTATACCTTCCCAGTACATAGGTTTACAGCATGAGTTAGTTATCTCTCATTGGTGGAGCCCGTTGTCTTTTGAGTCCATTGACCTCTGTACCCCAGGTGAGGAGGAGATACCGGTTGCACGTAGGAGAGGTGGGGAGAGATCCACTCCTACTGGAGACGTTTCCTGGAACTGGGCTTTACACCCCACCCCCTGGAATTAGGGCATCTCCTGGGGATGGATGTTTGCTCAGTAAACCCTTCTGAAGCTCTCTGTCTTTAGGCTTAATGGACATTCCTAGCTCCTCGGTATTTTTATGAGGTGTCCCTGTTTGCTCAATTCTTACACTAGCAAGACATAAGTTTGTATCTGATATTATACAACGACTTTTCTTTTCCTTTGGTTGGATACAATGTCTACCTGTCCCTTATTTCC
Organism: Mastomys coucha; assembly: GCF_008632895.1. NCBI lineage: Eukaryota > Metazoa > Chordata > Mammalia > Rodentia > Muridae > Mastomys > Mastomys coucha. Next base: position 28,875,676 of record NW_022196913.1, read on the forward strand.
ACCTGGAACCATTTATCCTTGACACTCTATGAGCTAGACCACAAGAGCACCCTCAAAAGGCATACACTTCAAGCTGGGCTATGCCTGCAGGGTAGGGCTTCTGCTCTACAAAGCTTTCAGCAAACAAAGGTCAAGAAACAAACTGTAGCTCTGTTCAGTTCTGTGCTATTCACAGCCTGTGTCTCGTTCATTCCTCCAGGCACTGGGATGAAGGCAAGCCGGTTTAAAAGGCATTTCTCCAGTGGGTCTTTTGATGCCTGAGGCTCACCGTTTCCTTTCTCTTCTCTTTCTTTAGGTGTAACTCCTTCATTGAAAATGCCTCCGCTCTCAAGAAGCCTCAGGCCAAGCTGAAGAAAATGCATAATCTAGGACACAAAAATAACAACACTCCCAAGGAGCCTCAGCCGAAGAGAGTGGAAGAGGTCTACCGGGCCTTGAAAAACGGGCTTGAGTAAGAACTGAGTGTCTTAACTATGTGCCTTTAGGAAAGATCTTTTTCTTCCCTGAAAAGACCTTTTTCCTTCCTAAAAGCCCTTCATAGGAAATCAGTTTTGAAAGGACCGAGTGAGACACTGTTGCTTTATTCTTTGGTTTGTTTTTGAGGCAGGGTCTCATGCAGCTCAGGCTGGCCTTGAACTCTCTATCCTGGCAGTGCTGATCCCATCTCCACCTACCAGACATTGGGATTGCAGGAAAAAAAAAGTGTGCCAGCATACATTCCTGGGTGTGTCCTTCTTGCTCTATCTTTGAGGCAGCTTTTTATAAGTCTCACTGGTGGAATTTGCACATCGTATCATGACCCTGACGTAGGCTTGACACAGTAATGTGTTTATAGCTAACCCCCTGGACGGTTGGACTTCACTTAGACAATAGTGGACAGCCATAGCTGAACTAGAAATTGCTAAAGAAGGGTTTTGAGCCAGGTGTGGTGTGGGTCACACTTATAATTCTACCTAGCACTCAGGAGGCCAAGGCAGGAGGATCATCAGAAGTTCAAATCAGCCTGGGTGACATAGTATACAAACTACCTCAAACAGACATACAAGCAAACAGTTGTAAAGGGTTCTGAAACCTTCCTGAATGTATTATAAGGGCAGTTTGTCCTGAAGAAAACTTGCCTAGCATTTGGTTAGGCACTTACAGTAACTACCAGGTTTAACTAGAGAAAACTGTGTGACCCAGGTCCTGCCAAACCCTTTCCTCCCCGTTGACTTTTCTCTGCTGGATTTTCACCCTCAAAGGGGCACTCCAGCCACCTCTGTTTCCTTTCTTCAAACTAGACAGGATCAGATGCAGCTAGACTTTCAAAATGCTCCCCAGCCACAAGTCAAAGTTTCGATTCTTTTTCAAAAGAGAGGCAGGGTCTCATCTCACTCTAGAACCCAGACTAGCCTGAGAGTTACTATGAAGCCCAGGCTAGCCTAGAATGCATGATAGCCCTGCTTCAGTCTCCCAAGGGCTGAGCTTACAGATGTGAAGCATCACCTGACCGTGATCACTATTCTTTACCCCCATCCTCTCAGAAGGCAAAGGTCGGTCAGCGACTGCCCAGATCGCTCCTGAAGTGAGTGCTCACCCTCATGTCTTACCTTTGTAGTGAGTACCTGGAGTGTCACCAGACGGAGCTGGACAAGTTGACTGCTCAATTAAAAGATATGAAGAGAAACTCTCGCCTGGTAGGTACCTCTGATCATGAGGATGCTAACACAGGGTAGAGCGTGGGAGTTCCTCTCCTTACTTACTGGAGGGCAGAGGGGGCAGGAGAGGGGGGAATGTTAAAGAAAACAGATACAAGGAGCAAAGCTATTGCCTCCTGGTGTGTATTTTGGAAGGAAAAATTGCTGAGCCTGGTGGCTCACACGTGGAACCCTGGAAGGAAGGAGGCTGAGGCAGGAAGATAGCCAGCCTCATATAGGGAAGCCTTGTCTCAAAAAAACAAACAAATACAAACACAACAATAATAATAATAATAATAAACATAACAATAATAATAATAATAATAACAATAATAATAACAATAATTTAAAAGATGTTTTTCTTTTAAATGATTTATTCTTAATACTTCCAAAGGTCCTGAGTTCAATTCCTAGCACCCATTTGGCAGCTCATGATCTGATGCCCTCTTCTGGTTTACAGGCATACATGCAGACAAGCACTCATATACTAAGATACATAACTATATCTTTAAAAGAAAACTCCTACCATCTCCTTAGTACATTCAGAAATGAGAACATTTGCTTTATCTTCAATTTGTAAATGCAGGCCAGTGTCCTAGTTTTCTTTCTATTGCTGTGGTAAACACCACAGCCAAATGCAACTTACAGAAAAAAAAAAGATTTATTTCAGCTCACTGATTGTATACTCCATCATAGAGAGAAGTCAGGCAGGAACCTGGAGGCAGGAACATTAGCAGAGCCCAAGGAGGAGCACTGCTTACTGGCTTGCTCCTCGTGGCTTGCTCAGTCTGCTTTCTTACATCTTCAGAACCATATGCTCAGGAGTGGCACCACCCTAAATGGGCAGGACCCACCCATATTAATCTTTAGTTAAGAATATACCCCCACAGACTTGCCTACTGGCCAATCTGATGGTATTTTCTTAGTTGATGTTCCCTCTTTTCAGATGACCCTGACTTGTGTCAACCTGACAGAACGTTAACGGCCACAGTCAGTGGCAGCAGGCAGGGAAGGAAGGAATGAAGGAAGGTCTCTGTAAGAGGCCAGTGTGAAAGCACCATGGAGCCCCATTAGAATTCATGCTGTATGGCTAATGTCCTATTTTCTGATGAGCTTGTGAGGACTGGTTTTGTTCATTTCAAAGTGTTACTTATTACACCTTAACATTTCAAGGCAGCAGGAAAGCTCAGGAAAGTCTGCATATGTCGACCTGGCAGCTGTGTTTAACATGTGTTTGCCTTTCACTTCATTGGCACGTCGACTACAATGCTTTCTGGGTTTTGTTTATGAACCCTTCAAGCTGCCAAGAGGCCACAAGAACAGGGTGCAACTATAGAATCACAGAGTCATGTGTTGCTGGCTCCTGAGAGCACCCCAAATAACCCAGAGTTTTACTCATTAAAAGCAAGTTTTACCAAAAATCCAGTAGAATTTGATGGGGCTGGCAATTCCTTCACTGGCAATGTATAGATGGGAGCTGAGCCGTTTATTAAGTGGGCAGGATTTCTAAGGAGGAAATGTAACCAAGGAATCTTCTTTCCATTTCAGGGTGTGCTGTATGACCTAGACAAGGTAGGCTTGTGTTCGGTGTCAGGGTGCTGCTAAAAAACGAAGCTCTGCACTTAGATCAGATGTCAAAACATCTGTAGAGGCCATTTGGGGGACAGTAAGATTCCAGATAAAGGATAATTTGGGGGAGGGGGGTCCCACGAGCATCAGGGCCCACAGAATCAAAGAGCATGAGTGGGGAAAGGCCTCTAGGATGTGGGTTTGCTCCAGTTTCTGAGTCTGGAACTTGTATTTGGAGATCCTCAATGTGTAGCTGCCCGTTTCATCAAATCTGAGACATCCATGATTAGAAAATGTCAGTTGTTTATGTGCCACTAAAATAATCCCATATATATAACATAATGTTTCCAAAATATAAAAGTAGAAAGGAATGATTCCAGTTAAATCTCGTGCTTTCTTTTCATGTGAAGTATATATTCTTATTGACAAAATTCCTCCAGGCCTTCTAGAAGGGAGATTTTTGTGTCTTCCTTTTTAGTTGTACACAATGTCACTCTCCATGCCGTTCTATATACATAGCTTTATTTCAATGCCTAATCTAATCATGGCATTCCCCATAAAGATATTTTAAAGGGCAACTAAATCAAATGTATGTTACAATATTTATAACTCGTAGGGATGGTTGTATCTGTGAGTCCAAATGTCACAATGTGCAAATAACAATTATAAAGCTACCCCAGTTCTAGATTTAGCTGCACAATTCAATGTGCAGAAGCTCATTTTAGAACATGCAAAATATATTATGAAGAAATTTAGATACCATCCAAATGATACTGCTCCACCAGAAATCAAATGGATTGGCCATCTTGGTGTTTACCATGGGATGACCATAATTAGTTCAAACTGCTCATCTCTCAGGCTAGTCAGTGTTTTGAAAAATATTTTTCAAATTAACACATTAGGACAACTCTAAAATAGTGGCCAAGGTAGAAGGAAAAGGGAAGCAGGAAGTACTTGTGGGACTTGTGCAGAGGACAGGCTAGTGACATTTCTCTCAGGAATCTAATCAACTGCCCTGTGAATGGCTGCTCTTTCTTCAAGCTTCTCCTTTTAATTCCAGCAAATTAAAACGATTGAGAGATACATGCGACGCCTGGAGTTTCACATTAGTAAGGTAACCAGTGCTGCTCTTGTCTTTGCTTCTGTATTTCTGCTCTCAGTTACTGCCCAGTGCACCCAGCTCCAATTGGGGCAAAGACAAGAGGGTAGGTGAGGCTTGCTGGTCTTTGGTGTAATTGAGAAAACCTGAGCTACAGGTTCAGGGAGCAACAAAGGGATAGGATGAGAGTAATAGATGAAGACAGCTGGCTCCATCTTCTGGCTCCTGCACACACACACACATTCACACACTCACTCTCACACACACTCATACACTCATACACACACTCACATACTCACACACACTCACAGACACATGCACAAATGCATAGATAAAATACAGACTCCAAAGTTGTATCACCAGTAGTTTTGCATATTACACATTTCTCTTTGATGTAAAATTAGAACTTTACCAATGCTTATTCTTGTGTAGAAGGCTCCTGTCTTCGTTGTCTAACCCCACAGTCCAGCACAGACCTACACATTTTCCAAAGTGTGCCCCTACTTCTCTGTGTCTCCCCATAGCCCCTCTCTACCCCGCCATCCCTCCCTTTATCTCTCTTTCTTTTTGAAGCAAGATCTCAATGGCCTGGAACCCACAACCTTCCTACCTCAGCCTCCAAGTGCTGGGATTATAGGTATGTGCTAGGCCAGCTATCTAAGCCAATTTAAACAATCCTAGAGATTGCCTCAAAGACATGAAAGGGCCTTTTCAACTTGTGTAATTTGGAAACAGGATTCAAGCAAAATCTGCTTTGAAACAAACAAACAAATAAACAGGTAACAGTGTTGAAAACGAGTCAGTGACTGATCTAAGGAGTCACCCTTGAAATTCTCTGCTTCTCCAGAACAGAAATACAGTGTATCTTTAAGGGCATGTCTACAGCCTATGGAACTTCTCTCAAGCATGACAGTTATTTATCTGTTTCCTGTTTGGGTTCTGGCAGGTAGATGAGCTCTATGAAGCCTATTGTATCCAACGGCGTCTCCAAGACGGTGCCAGCAAAATGAAGCAAGCCTTTTCGACATCCCCTGCCAGCAAGGCTGCCCGGGAGAGTCTGTCTGAGATCAACCGCAGTTACAAGGAGTACACAGAGGTAAATCCTGCAGTGTCGTCCCATGACACAGGCCTGTAATCCCAGCTACTCAGGAAGTTGAGACAGAAGGATTGCAAATTCAAGTGAGTGAATTTGGGCTGCTTGAGTGAGTTCAATGAGACCATAGCTCAAAATGTAAACAACAACAACAGCGTAAAAAGAGAGCTGGGAAAGTAGGTCAGTGGCCAAGTGTGTATTTACCTGGCAAACATGAGGCCCCTCCCCTCAGATATGAAAAAACAAAACAAAACAAACAAACAAACAAAAAGCTGCAAGCAAGGCAATGGTGGAATTGTTGAAACTAAGCCACAAAGCCTAATATTTCATCATTTAAATTCACTTCTTTTTTTTTTTTTTTTTTTT